>NC_081546.1:15945977-16048909 GCF_901000735.1 Corylus avellana
CTCAATTTTACATTATGAATTCAATCAATCTTGTTTTGTCTTTCAATAACATGAGAGGCTAAACCTTCAACTAAGGTTGAAGATGAAGCCTCACTTATGATTAGCAACTTTGTTTCATGTGTGTAATATTTCTCAATTTAATGGTTTAATTGCTTTATTTTTTTACTTCTAATCAATTGGATTGAATAATTATTCGATATCTTTTGTGATTCAAGGATACACTTGATGATTTAAGATTATTCAATAAAATTGATTGCTTGGTTTTTTTTGTTAAAAATTGGATTTCCCCTGTGATTTATTCTCTAGATACAATTGATGTTTTGATAAAGACTGGATATTTTCTTGTGATTTACGGATATAGTTAATGATTTGATTGAATTGGATTTCTTTTGTGATTTGGGTTATGAATGGATACATAGGATCTTTTGATTAATTCTTTGAAGCAATAGTAAAACAAACTTAAAATTTGTATGTGAGAACTTTGGGGAATATTATAGATCATGACATTATATTGTTATGAATTTGTGAGTGCGGATTTCGAAACCTTAATGCTTTGTCATAAGTTTTCAATGACTTTAAATTGTTTATGTTTTTACTTTTTCATTCAAACAAAAAATTCTCTCAAAAATTTGGAAATAGATTAGGGTTTAATTAATTTAGATTTAAAATTGTTTTCAAGATCACAATTCCCTGTGGGTTCGACCTCGCACTTGCAATCCATTAACTACAATTGGTTTGTACACTTGCGAGTTAAATAAATTTGCACAACAGTACACAACCGTATGCCCCTGTAGTACCATGCATATGCTACTTTCTAGAACAGCCCCTGTAGTGTCCATAGCTTTTTCCACAGATAAATACCTCTCCCCTTTCAACCCTTAAGCCCCATTTTCGGCCCTAAGCCCTCTAGAACCCCTTTGTGAGTGTTTTTATGAGTTTTGAGACTTCTTGGAGGAGAAGAGGTGAATTCTTAGAGGTCTTGCTTCAAGGAGGTAATCTTTTATGTTTTAGTTTTCCTTTATAGTCATCGTATTGCTTTTCTAGACTAACTTAGTGGTTGGTTTGAGCTTCTAGCTAGATTGTGCCTTTAATCTTTATTTAAGTTTGGTTTAGCATTTCATTTTGGTCGAACTCATTTTCTTATACATGGAGGCATTGTTTTGAGATAGGAGGTCGTAAAAATCCTTTTGGTAGCCTTAGAACCTGTTGGGTCATGGATCAGCCCATTTAAATATTCAACAGTCTTGAGGCCCAATCTGAGAAAGCCCAAGACCTGGACCTAAGGCTCATGAATCCGAGACCTACGTCCGAGACCCAGTGAGCCGAGTCTTTTGTGTCCGAGACTATTAAATCCGAGAGCCCTTAAGCCGAGACCGTAAAGTCCGAGACTAACTCTGGACATACAAGTCTCGGTAAAGGAAATAACTCTGATATCCTAAAAGATATTACTGTTAGTAAATAAGTAATCTTGTTGTTTACTAAGGTATCATATCTATTTGCAATCCAAATCCTCTATATATCAATGAAGATACGCCAGTTAGCATCTAAGGTCACAAAGGCGACCGAGTCCCACTCGGGCCTCTGATCTCAAGACATTAAAATCACGGAACAACTAACGAACATGATCCTACATTCAAATGTTTGTTTAGCTGATATCAAGGGATAAGATTCCTGAATGTGTGGGAAATCAAATCCTCTCCTTGCCTATAAATACAAGTCATATTATCAAAGCAAAGGTAATCACAACTCTCGTTATTTGAGCTCTGTAGTTGTTGCCAATATCCTTTCTCTTTCCCATTCTAACTTAGGCATTGGAGTGCTCACGCCGGCTCACCCCCGGTCACTTCGATCCTTCTTTATTCTTTGTTGTGCAGTTCAAATCATTCGTACGTTGGTCAAATCAAGCTTGCAGGCATGCCACATCATCATACAGAAAATTGTGCTCCAACAAAACCAGTTTGGGAGGATAGGAGGACGTTTGGACCAAATGAGGTTCTACATGAACCTTCTGGGCGAACATACAGCTAGGAGCCCGAACATACGACCAAAAGCATTCCAAGGAAATGCCATTTTGGCCAGTCATCTGATAACTCCTGTTTTCATGCTCTAGGTTCATTTCAATTGGAAGTAGAACTAATAGTAGGTTTTTCACATATTTGGAGAACTAGAAACTTTTGGAGTACTACTCAGAGGAATTATTCGACCCATGTGAGTTTTAACACATAAAATGCTCCCCATTTATTTTCTCACATTAGACGACTATTTTGTGTTTCTAAAACATGTATATTTACAATTCTCACGATATACACCTTGCTACACTATGGACTTTATCATTTGTGAAAACATTCAATTGAACAAGATAATGACATTGAGATTTGTAAAAGCATGTTGTCTCAATTACCCACCTAATTTGATAGGCAAATAACTGTATGTTTTACTTGCAAGTGCACGATGTCAACATAGTTGTATAGTGTGCAAATACGGGGTCATTCCCACGAGGACTGCTGAATCTTCTCTAAAATTAATTCCCAAAGTGAAATAAAACAAAAGATTGGATTTAAATTGATAATGATAAAAAGGTAAGGCTTTGATATCCACCACTAATTATATTTAGCTAATATATCAATAGGCCAATGTTTTGATCAAGCTATGTCTATCTAATGTTTGTCAACCTAAGGGCATGGGTGTATACTCCTTAAGCTATAGATTTTCCTAAGCATCGAGTTAGGCATGGGTGTATACTCTACTCTTTTCTTTCCTAAAGGATTTAGCATGGTATATACTAAGTTGTTCTTTAGAAAAGCATATGTTCTATGGAAATCGACAAACACATGAGGCCTAGGGCATGGGTGTATACTCCCGGTTCCCCATGTTGATTAACCCAAGAACCTGGTGTGGATTACTTTTGTTACTTATGTTAAACCCATGACTTGGTCAACCAAATTGATTTAACTAATTAGTTCATACTACATGCACATGTCGATCAGGCACACACATATGAGGAATTCATGAAACTAGGTATTAATCAAGTTAGATATCATAACAAGATCATCACAAGGGCGCCAATATTGAATATTAACAAAACATAACCAGGGCTTCAATCTAGCCGTACTAATTAAATTAGCTACACATAGAGGTAATGTTAAACATCTTTATAAAATAAAAGAAAAGAAAAAGGAAAAGAATAAACCCGAAACTTGAACTTGAAGAGCTCCAATTCTTCTCCTTACAAAGCTCTCTTTACTCTAGAGGCTTAAGGGTCTATTTATAGGCTTTAGAAGGCCTTGACAAACTAGTAAAACTAGGAATTTCGTAGGGTTTCAAAACCTTTTTCAAGTGGTAGTTGGAAAACCCAAATATGAAAATATTAGCATCATGGCCGCAGCTTGATGTGTCTCCTGCGCATGGGTGCAATCAATCGCAACCCGTGTGCGCTCGATCGCAGGTCTGCGATCGAGCCTCTTCTGTTGTGCGTTCAATCGCTCATGGCCTAATTTGTGCTTTGTCTTTTCTGGTACTGCACTCGATCATAGGGAACCTGTGATCGATCGCAGTGTTAAGGGCTCCCATTTTTTCCATCTTCTCTCTTTGAGCCCAAATCTTCCAGATTTACTTCATTTTCTTCCAAAAGCCTACAAAAGTGTGGAAAACACAAAAATGAATTAAAATGACCTAGTTAACTAAAACCAAAGGATTAAAACATGCAAGTTAATGGCTGAAAATATGAATATTTTAGTACTTAACACACCTCCAAACTTACATAATGCTAGTCCCCTAGCAATACAAAGCTAAAAATTAAATGGAAAACTGAAAACAAAAAGGTAAATCCATCTTTCATGGGATGTACGATTGCATTTAGCATATGCAACAAGCCTTTTAAACCTTTAGGAATTTCCTAGAGGACGAGTAAAGTCTTGTGAGGGTTTTCTAGAAATGTTACCCACAAACATCATGCACAGTTCATGTTATTTCAAAAATTAAAGCATCACTTCAAGATCATGATTTTCATTCATTAGCAAGCTTAAAAAGATGAACTCCATCTTCACAATGAATTGGAATCTCAAAGTGCAATTACTTACAAAGGACATGCTAAAACGTCACAAATTTGAAAACAGTATAAAGTGAATTAGGACAAAATTATGAGGCTTCCAAATCTTTCCAATATGCAATGTCTCCATATCTCAAAATTCATTGACATCCCTATTAGAATGAACAACAATGGCATATTTCTTTCCTTTTTTTTTTGGTCAGGTTGTGCAATGTTTGGTTCCCTTAAGCTTTCTAATTGACCCATGTAGTAAGTGTAGAGACACCCCTAAGGACCTACTAACTCGAGTCAAAAAGGCTACAAAACCAAATTAACCATAACATTGATCAAATCAACATTATGCTTTGAGGCAAGAGGTCTTGTTACTCAGCGAAAAGCCATCAATGATCATTTATTCCACACACACACACACACACACACACATATATATATATATATATTCTAATATGCCATAGTGTCACCTATAAGTCATCCAATTTCATCCAAGATGCAGAAACACACATATCAGACCTCATGTTATACCTCACAGATTATGTGCTAATGTGCTTGTGTGATTAGATCAAACATGTGATTTTTCAACTATCCTAAATAAGTAATCAAACTAACAAATTCTCTCATCAGATCATGTGTTCAAAATTTTAAGCTCTGATGAATTTAAGCCAAAATTCTTTTAGATCAACTTAAAATTTTAGGGTAAACATGAACATGCATAAATTTATTTATTTATTATTATTATTATTTTTCTTTCAAACAAACACACAAAACAAACAAATAACATGAAATTGGGACAAAGTGCGTGTAAACAACACATGTGCCCATACCCCCAAACTTAAATGACACATTGTCCCCAATGTGTCTAAGTAAAGGAAAGAGTGTACCCGGGAGATGGTTGACATGATCTTGGAAAGCATGGCTCAAAGCACACCCCCAAACTTGAAGTGAAGCACACTTGTCCCTACAAAGTAAGAAAACACAAAAACAAGTAAAAGGAAACAAAACTAAAAATAAATAAATAAAAATTGAACTTAAAACAGATTAAATAAAATAAAAGGATAAACTATGGGGTGCTTCCCATGAGCACTAAGTTTTACATTTTCAGCCAGACTGTGGTCCCTGCTGATAAGTACCAAATATTGTATATTTGGACCCTTTTTTTTACATTAGTTAATCCTTTAGTTGTGTCGTTATTTAATGTTTTGTGTTAGTTGTGTTTTTAGTGTTTTGTAGGTTGTTGAAGAAAAACTACAGCTTTAAAGGAAAAAAAATGCAAAGTTTGAAAGAAAGCATACTTTGAGAAGACCTAGATGATGTGATTAAGTCTAACCAAATCTAAGAAAAAGGTTAAATCAGATTAAATTGGATAAAAGATCAGATTGGATAAGGTTTCGGATCGGTTTCAAATTCAGATTCTGTATATGTCTCAGTATTTTGACTGTAACTTTTTGCTCAAACATCGGATTGAAGTAATTCAAGCGTCGTTGGAAAACTAATTCAAACTACTACAATTTGATGTGAAATAGAATTTTCCTAATTCGGACGATTACTATGCCAATATGGCCCCCCAATTAACGGACACAAATCTGAACGAATCCTATTCCGATTCCAGACTTCTATTTTGACTGGGAAACAGACCTTTGAATTTTCTAGGTTTAATAAGGTTTTTAGGACTTTCCTAAGCCTATAAATAACTTCTTTGCATTCAAGAAAGGAGACATAATCCTAGAGAGCAAAATTCTTTTGTTTAGTTTTTCTTTAGGTTTAGGTTTAGGTTTAGATTTTATTTTTATGTGGAGCTAAATTCCCAACTAAGGTTGGGGATGAAGCCTCACCGATGAAGAACGACATCACTTTTATGTAAGTCTTTATTTATCCGATTTTATTGAGTTTTATATTTCAATTGTTTTACTTCTAATCAATGTGTGGAGTGATTCTTGGATATCTCTTGTGATTCAAGGATACATGTGATGATTTGAGATAATTTCATATGATTGATTGCTTGGTTTTTAACTTATAAAAATTGGATATCCCTTGTGATTTGTTCTACGGATACTTCTGGTGTTTCAATTGAATTTGGATTCCTTTTGTGATTTGGTCAATGAATGGATACATGAGATGGTTTTAATTAATTCTTTGAAGCATTGTAAAACATACATAAGATTTAAATTGTGAGAACTTCGGATAAATAATGATAAACATGGAGTATGTTGTTATGATTCGATGAGTCTGGATTCCTAAACCTTAGTCTTTACCTTTTGTTTTATTTTATTTAGTTTATGTTTATCCTTTAATTTTTAAAACCAAAATTCAAAACCCTTTTAGAACTAGGTTAGGATTTAATTAGTTTAGATTTAAATTGCCCTTTCAAAAATACAATTTTCTGTGGGTTCGACCTCACACTTGCAATCCATTAAATTACAATCGATTCGTGTACTTACGAGTTAAATAAATTTGCACAACACCTTCTCAAAGCTGTCCAGAACTGATGCTCCTGCTGGTGGTGCAGCATTTTGGTAGGATTGTAGTGCCAAATCTTCATCTCTTGGTGCTAACTTTACTTCAAGATATGGCTTGACTCTATGTCCATTGACTTTGAATGACTGGTCGGTCTGGGGGTTATGAACCTCCAAAGCTCCATGAGGGAATACTTGTATAACAATGTAGGGCCTAGACCATCTTGATTTAAGCTTTCCAGGGAAGAGTTTCAATCTTGAATTATAGATTAAAACCTTCTGTCCTACTTGAAACTCCTTCCTGACCAGTTGCTTGTCATGGTATGCTTTGGTTCTGTCCTTGCAAAGCTTGGCATTCTCATATGCATCACGCCTTAGGTCCTCCAGTTCATTTAGTTGGAGCTTCCTTTTTTCACCAGCTTGCTTCATATCGAAGTTAAACTTCTTAATGGCCTAGTATGCTTTGTGTTCCAATTCCACTGGTAGATGACATGTTTTCCTAAAAACCAATCGATATGGAGACATACCGATAGGTGTTTTGTAAGCAATCTGATATGCCCATAGTGCATCAATCAAGCGTAGTGACCAATCCTTCCTATTAGGGTTCACTGTCCTTTCAAGGATACCTTTTATCTCTCTATTGCTGATCTCTACTTGGCCACTGGTTTGGGGATGGTATGGAGCGCCAACCTTATGAGTGATGCCATACTTCTTTATCACAAAGGCAAAGGCATAGTTGTTGAAGTGGCTCCCCCCACCACTAATGATTGCCCTTGGTGTCCTAAATCTAGTGAAAATGTTTTCTTGCAGAAACTTCACAACCACTTTATGATCATTAGTCCTTAAGGGGACAGCATCAACCCATTTAGACATATAATCCACACCCACAAGAATATATAGATAACGGAATGAGTTAGGAAATGGGCCCTATGAAGTCAATACCCCAGACATCGAAAAGCTCTACAACTTGAATATTTTGCAGTGGCATTTGATTTATGGATGAGATGTTGCCTATCCTTTGGCATCTATCACAAGAGTTGCAAAACAAGAAAGCATCTTTAAACACATTAGGCCAATAAAAACTAGATTGTAATACCTTAAGTGCTGTTCTTTTGGCCCCAAAGTGTCCACCACAAGCAAACTGATGACACTGCTGCAAAATACTCAAGTGCTCTTCGTCCGGGACACACCTTCTAATGATTTGATCAGGGTAGAATTTGAATAACTAGGGGTCATCCCAATGGTATTGTCTAGATATGGATATTAACCTCTTCCTTTCTTGGCTAGACATACCTGGAGGAAACATCTTGGCAATGATATAATTCACTATATCGGCATACCATGGGAGTTGGATATCAACTGCAAACAACTGTTCATCTGGAAAATTTTCATTCAATGAGGGCTCATCTCCTTCCTCCTCATGGAGTACTCTGGATATGTGATCTGCCACCACATTCTCACTGCCCTTCTTGTCTCTAATCTCAAGGTCAAACTCTTGCAGAAGTAATACCCATTTGATCAATCTAGGTTTTGCATCTTTCTTAGCAAACAAATATCTCAAAGCAGCATGATCAATGAATACAATAACCTTAGATCCAAATAGGTATGATGTAAACTTCTCCAAAGCAAATATCACAGCTAATAATTCTTTCTCAGTGGTAGAATAATTTAGCTAAGCATCATTCAATGTTCTAGAAGCATAATAAATGACATGAGGTACCTTATTGATTCTTTGACCCAAGACAGCTCCCAAGGCAAAGTCGCTGGCATCACACATGAGCTCAAAAGGTAGACTCCAATCAGGTGCCCTCATTATTGGTGCAGATGTGAGCAGCTTTTTCAGTGTGTTGAAGGCAGTCATGCATTCTTTAGTCCATTCAAACTTGACCTCCTTCCCTAACAAAGCATAGAGGGGTCTAGAGATATTGGAGAAATCCTTGATGAACCTTCTATAGAACCCAGCATGTCCAAGAAAACTCCTCACCCCATTCACTGCCAGAGGTGGGGGGAGTTTGGAGATGATGTCAATCTTTGCCTTATCCACCTCAATGCCCTTGCTTCAAATAGAATGTCCCAATACAATGCCTTGTTGAACCATAAAGTGGCATTTTTCCCAATTGAGCACTAGGTTGCTTTCTTCACATCTCTTAAGAACACACTTCAGATGGTTGAGGCATTCATCGAAACTAGACCCAAAAACACTAAATTCATCCATAAATACCTCAATGGTTTTCTCCACCATGTCTGAAAAAAAATGCTCATCATGCATCTCTAGAATGTGGCTGGGGCATTGTATAAACCAAATGGCATCCTTCTGTAGGCGAATGTGCCAAAAGGACATGTGAAGGTGGTCTTTTCCTGATCTTCTGGTGCTATTGCAATCTGATTATAGCCACTGTACCCATCCAAGAAACAATAATGGCTATGGCCAGCTAACCTCTTTAGCATTTGATCAATGAAGGGTAATGGAAAATGGTCTTTTCTGGTTACCTTGTTGATGTGCAAAATATCTACCTAAATTAATAGGTAAATAATTGTACGTTTTACCTGCAAGTGCACAAGGTCAACATAGTAGTATATGGAGCAAGTACAGGATCATTCCCATGAGGATTTCTGAATTTATGTTTAAAAATAAATTCCTTAAGTAAAACAAAGATCGATTGTTTACGTGATGATAATAAAAGGTAGGGCTTTGATATCCACCACTAATTATATTTATCTAATATAACAATATGCCAATACTTGGATCATGTTATGCATATCTAATGTTTGTCAATCTAAGGGCATGTCGTATACTCCTAAGGCAATAGATTTCCCTAAGCAACGAGTTAGGCATGGCGTATACTCAAACACTTTTCTTTTCTAAGGGATTTAGCATGATGTATACTAAGTTGTTCCTTGGAAAAGCATATATTCTATGGAAATTGACAAACACCTAACGCCTAGGGCATGGCATATACTTCCTGTTCCCCATGTTGATTAACCAAAGAATCGCGGTATGGATTCTTTTATTACTTGTGTTAAACCCAGGACTCGGCCATCCATACTGATTTAACTAACTAGTTCATACCACATGCATATGTTGATTAGGCACACACATATGAGGAATTCATGCAAGTAGGCATTAATCAAGTTAAATGCCACAACAAGATCATCACAAAGGCGCCAATATTGAAATATTAACTAAACATAATTAGGGCTTCAATCTAGCACTACTAAATAAATTAGCTATACATAAAATTGATGTAAAACATCTTCATAAAACAAAAGAAAAGAAAAGAAAAGAAAAAAATAAACTCGAAACTTGAACTTCAAGAGGTCCTCTTCTTCTCCTTACTAAGTATATCTATTCTAGAGGCTTAAGGGTCTATTTATAGGTTTTAGAAGTCCTTGACAAAGTAGTAAACCTAGGGATTTCGTTGGGTTTTGAGACCTATTACAATTGGGAGTTGGAAAACCCTAATATGGAAATAGGGACATTCTGGCCGCCACTTGATGTGTCTCCTGCGCACGGGTGCGATTGATCGCAGCCTGTGTGACCTGCGATCGATCCTTCTTCTGTCATGCGCTCGATCGCTCCTGGCCTGATTTGTACTGTGTCCTCTCGGGTATTGCGCTCGATCGCAGGTACCCTGGGATCGATAGCAGTGTCAGGGAGCTCCAATTTTTCCCATCTTCTCTTTTTGAGCCCAAATCATCTAGATTTACTTCATTTTCTTCCAAAAGCCTGCAAAAGTATGAAAAACACAAAAAAGGAATTAAAATGGCCTAATTAACTAAAACCAAAGGATTAAAACATGCAAGTTAAGGGCTGGAAATATGAATATTTTAGCACTTATCACACCCCCAAACTTACATATTGCTAGTCCCTTACCGATACAAAACTGAAAACAGGAATGGAAAAACAGAAAATAAAAGATAAATCCATCTTTCGTGGGATGTACGATTGCATTTAGCGTATGCAACAAGCCTTTTAAACCCCTAGGAACTTCCTAGTGGACGAGTGAAGTCTCGTGAGGGTTTTCTAGAAATGTTACCCACAAACATCATGCACAGTTCATGTTATTTTAAAAATTAATGCATCACTTCAAGATTATGATTTTCATTCATAAGCAAACTTAAAAAGATGAACTCCATCTTCGCAATGAATTGGAATCTCAAAGTGCAATTACTTACAAAGGACATGCTAAATCATCACAAGTTTGAAATTTGTGTATAGTGAATTAGTAGAAAAATTATGAGACTTCCAAATCTTTCCAATATGCAATGTCTCCTTATCTTAAAATTTATTGAAATTCCTATTAGAATGACACACTGGCATATTTCTTTTTCTTTCTTTTTCTCTTTTTTTTTTTTTTTTGGTCAGGTTGTGCAATGGTGGTTCCCTTAAGCTTTCTATTTGACCCTTGGAGCGAGTGTTAAATCAATGACTCCCAAACCAGATGGTTTTAGGGCATTAGGTGTAAAGACACCTCTAAGGACCTATTAACTCGAGTCAAAAAGGCTACAAAACCAACTAACCATGATATTGATCAAATCCAAAATTTTCACCTTTTGACGTGAACACTCAATGCTTTGAGGCAAGAGGTCCAGTTATTCAGTGAAAATCCATCAATGATCATTTATTTCATATCTTTTTTTTTTTTTTTTTTTTTAAATTTTTTAGAGCAAACATGAACATGCATAAACTCTTTTTTTTTTTTTTTTTTTTTTTTCAAATAAACAAACAACAACACAAAACAAGTAACATGAAATTGGGACAAAGTGTGTGTGAACATGTGTGCCCATACCCCCAAACTTAAATGACACATTGTCCCCAATGTGTCTAAGTAAAGGAAAGAATGTACTCGGGAGATAGTCGATATGGTCGTGGAAAGCATGGGTCATAGCACACCCCCAAACTTGAATTGAAGCACACTTGTCCCTGCAAAATAGGAAAACACACAAGCAAGTAAAAAGGAACAAAACGAAAACTAAATAAAAAAAATTTGAACTGAAAACACTTTAAACAAAAGAAAAGGATAAACTATGGAGTGCCTCCTATGAGCGCTAAGTTTTACGTCTTCAGCCAGACAGTGGTCCCATCTCAGTGCTGCCCAGAAGTAGATGCTCTAGATGGTGGTGGCAAATGGCTTAGGATGGTTTGCATCAATTCTTCCAAGGCAGCTAAGCGTTGATCCATTAGTGCCTTATCTTCCCGAGCCTCCCTTCTTTGATCAGTCAGCTCTCTCCGAAGGCCCGCCATTTCTTCACAAAGGGAGCGGTATTGGGCAGCTCAAAAGTCAAACGAGGCCTCCTCCTCATCTGCTGCTGCCGACTCAGCTGCAGGTTCATCTTCTGCCATTGGCTCGGCCTCATCCGCCTCTTCACCAGCTTTTAGAGGTGCCCAGGGCATATGGGAGTAGCTCTTGTTGCATTGGTGAATGCCAATATATTGGAGTAGTAGTGACCAGTTCATCAGCTGCAGTGCCCTTGATGCCCTTTTTTCAAAGAATGTATGTGATAAAGTATGGGAAAGGCAACCCCCATGAGTGTGTGGACTCTGCTCCCCCAATGTGCACTCCATTCGAAAATTTATGGATTTGATTCCAAATGATGTCGGGAATGGAGTACCAGGCATCCTTGTGGAAGGCGTAGAAGGTCTATAGAAATTGATCACGCCTTTGAGTATTGTGTCCTAAGGGGAAGGCATTGTGATGCGAAACGGAGTCCACAAACCACAGCCATCGAGGTAGCTTGGAGCAGCTACCGGCATTATGACGGGCATCCACATAGTGCCCTTTGTACATATCTTCAATGATTTCCGCCACATAGTATCGGGGCAGTTGCTCGTCAAGATGTGCAGCTTCTGGAGGATGCTCATCGCTGCATTGAAGGGCGGCGGCAATGTCGGCCCTAGTCACATCAATAACCTAGCCTTGTACCTTTGAGGAGAGAGCAGCCAAGTTGTCATAGTCATGGGAAAGCTTGGCATAAAATTCAATGACCAAGTTCCGGTAGGCAGTGGAGGTGACCGGTTTGAAGAGCTTCTTGAGTCCCCTTCGTTTAAATTCAGGGACTGCACATTGAGTAGCCTCATGGTTTTGAAAGTCTTTGCGAATGGTGAAGGTAGTCTCAAACAGCACCTCTCGCTCCTCAAAAGTGGGTGGAGGAGAGATAGCTTGGGCCTCAAACCCCCGGGAGGATGAAGCACGGGTTCTAGGCATTTTGAGCTTGATTGGGGACTTTTGTCAAACAGGTGGTGCGCACTTCTGATGACCAAGGTTGCCAAGGCATGGCAACAATTGCCCAAAACTCCATGCAAGACAACAAACCCCAACACAAAGAGGCAATGTGGGTGGATGAACACCTACAATTGCAGAAAATGATGGAAAAGAAATGGAGTTTGGGGGTTAAACGGAGTTGGGGTGTTGATGGGTGATGTGTGTGTAATATGCGAGGATGGTGGTGGTCGTAGAGGAGAATGGGGCCGTGCAAGTGTAGATGCGGTGTGGTAGTGGTGGTTGAAGGCCGGTGGAGATGAGGAAAATGGGTTGTGCGCCGGTGAAAGTGTGGGTGCAGATGATCAAGACTGTACGGCGTAGTGAGAGTGTGAGGGGGAATGGGGAAAAAGTGACCTAAAATAGGTCACGTAGCCTACTGCCCGATTGCACTCGATTGCACACTTGGTGCGCTTGATCGCATTCGGCCAGAGGTGTGCATGTGTGGGTCATGTGCACTCGATCGCACCTAAGGTGCGCGGGATCGCACTGACAGAATGCAATGAAACCACAAGTGGAGACCTGGGATCGATCGCACACAAGTTGCGATCAATCGTAGTAACAGAATGTAAAAACATGACAAAAGTCTTGAAACACCAAAACACCAAAACAAAACACAAAGGAAAACACAAACAAAATATAAATAAAACAAACAACAAAATAAAAAGGATATGCTATGGGGTGCCTCCCATGAGCGCTAAGTTTAACGTCTTCAGCCAGACTGTGGCACTTTAAACTTAAAGCACCAATCTTTTCTTCTTTTGCACCAAAGGGAATGAATCTTTTCTGTTACAAGGTGCTTCCAAGTGCTTCTAGATTGGGGAGGACCACTTTGAGTTTTCTCTAACAATTTCTCATCCGGGAGGGAATCATGAACTGGATAATACTCAGGGAATTCATCTATCTTGATGTCCTCAATTTGCTCATCACAGAGCCCCAACAGACTTCTCTCTTGGATTCTTAGTAATTCAGGAATAGGAGCTGATGTTGAAGAAGTCTCAATGCTCTCTTCCTTTTTCCAATATAGCTCCTCAGTTTGCTTATCTTCTTCTTCTACTTTGTCAGGAGCGGAATCCAATAAGGCCTCAGCTTGCTCACGTATCATGTCAAGGTCCATATCAAATTCATGTGGAGCAAAGTGCTCTTCCACTAGATCCTCTAGACTTGGCTCACTAAACATCTCAACTTGCTTGAGGAACTTGTTAAGATCCAAGTCAAACTCAAATTGATCAAAATGCTCATTCAATGGATCCTCAAGACTTGGCTCTTTAGAAGTCTCAGCATGCTCAAGTAGTTTTTCCAGGTCTAGGTTAGCTCCAAATTCATCAAAGCACTCTCCCATCGGATCCTCAAGACTTGGCTGACAAAAACTTTCCTCAATAGTTTCTTCATTCCCAGGTGTGGTGGTTGTTTGCTCATGATAGTAAGTGCACTCATCCTCCATGTAGTGCTCATTAGGATTGGCCACCAACTGACTTTGACTCTTCTTCTTCTTCTTCTTCTTCTTCTTCTTCTTCTTCTTCTTTAAATGTATCTGATTTTTGCTTGAGGTGGGCCTCCCACCATTCAAATGATTGCTCTATTTCCTCCATGTGGCTAAGATGAGCTGCTATATGTTTTACAAAGTCAACACATTGTTTGTCTAAGGCAGCAACTGCTTCTTCTAAGGTAGACCTTTTTGGAGGAGGTGTTTCTTCTTGGTATTGTTGAGGTGGAGAGGAATATGAATAGTCATATATGGGAGATGGTTCCTCTTCTTGAGCTATTATCTTGAAAATGGATTGCCTCAGACTGGGACTAAGACATGAATATGATTCACCATAGAACTGTGGAGATGGCTCCTCTTCATGAAATTGTGGTGCTTGAATTCCAGGAGCTTAAGCTTGCCATGAAAGATTAGACTGTTGACTCTATGACGGGTTATAGGAATCAAAATAGTGGTCGGTCCCCGGTCTAGAGAACGATGTGTTCTTATGCCCATTAATTTTGTTAGAAATTTGTCTCATTATAAGACATTCTCTAACATGGTGATAAGGGTCATGGCATAAAGAACAAGGTCCATGGGGTGTCGAAATGCCGCCCCACATGTGTGAAAGCAAAAATAAAATACCAAAAAGACAAAATTAAAAAGGGAAAATAAAAACTAAGTTGAAAGTAAAACTTACGAAGATGCAGACTCAACTGACCCTGCATGAAATTAAAAAAAAAAAAAAAAAAAAATCAGATATATAATTATCGCAGTGCTATGTTGCTCTCTGGATGTGCGCTCGATTGCCCTGGTTGGGCGATCGATCGCACCTCCAAAGGCACAGAACTACGGAAAAGACTATAAAAACAGAAAAAATTAAAATAAAAATAAACTAAGGAAAATAATTCCAAACAAAATCAAACAATCCCCGACAACGGCGCCAAAAACTTGATGTGCAAAATATCTACCTAAATTAATAGGTAAATAATTGTACGTTTTACCTCCAAGTGCATAAGGTCAACATATGGTGCAAGTACAGGATCATTCCCACGAGGATTGCTGAATTTTTGTTTAAAAATAAACTCCTTAAGTAAAACAAAGATTGATTGTTTAAGTGATGATAATAAAAGGTAGGGCTTTGATATCCACCACTAATTATATTTAGCTAATATAACAATATGCCAATACTTTGATCATGTTATGCATATCTAATGTTTGTCAACCTAAGGGCATGGCATATACTCCTAAGGCTATACATTTCCCTAAGCAACGAGTTAGGCATGGCGTTTACTCTAACTCTCTTCTTTTCTAAGGGATTTAGCATGATGTATACTAAGTTGTTCCTTAGAAAAGCATATATTCTATGAAAATTGACAAACACATGAGGCCTAGGGCATGGCATATACTCCCGGTTCCCCATGTTGATTAACCCAAGAATTGCAGTGTGAATTCTTTTGTTACTTATGTTAAACCCTGGACTCGGCCATCCAAATTGATTTAACTAAGTAGTCCATACCACACGCATATGTTGATCAGGCACACACATACGAGGAATTCATACAAGTAGGTATTAATCAATTTAAATAGCACAACAAGATCATCACAAGGACGCCAATATTGAAATATTAATTAAACATAATTAGGGCTTCAATCTAGCCCTACTAATTAGATTAGCTACACATAAAATTGATGTAAAACATCTTCATAAAAGAAAAGAAAAGAAAAGAAAAGAATAAACCCAAGACTTGAACTTCAAGAGCTTCTCTTCTTCTCCTTACAAAGTATATCTATTCTAGAGACTTAAGGGTCTATTTATAGGCTTTGGAAGTCCTTGACAAAGTAGTAAACCTAGGGATTTTGTAGGGTTTCAAAACCTATTACAATTGGGAGTTGGAAAACCCTAATATGGAAAAAGAGACATTCTGGCCACCACTTGATGTGTCTCATGCGCACGGGTGCGATCGATCGCAGTGTCAGGGAGCTCCAATTTTTCCCATCTTCTCTCTTTAATCCCAAATCGTCTAGATTTACTTCATTTTCTTCCAAAAGCCTGCAAAAGTATGAAAAACACAAAAATGAATTAAAATGGCCTAATTAACTAAAACCAAAGGATTAAAACATGCAAGTTAATGGCTGAAAAAATGAATATTTTAGCACTTATCACTTGTTCAGTCTTCTGTAATCGATGCACACTCTTCACCCACTGGTTACTCTTATGGGTATCAGCTCATCATCTTCATTCTTTACCACTGTGATCCCACTCTTTTTGGGCACTACTTGGACTCGATTAACCCCTTTACTGTCTGAGATAGGATAGATGATGCCCACATCTAGCAGTTTTAAGACCTCTGCCTTAACTACCTCCTTCATATGAGGATTGAGTCTTCTCTGTGCATCCCTGGTTGGCTTTGCTTCGTCTTCAAGGAAGATCTGATGCATGCACTTAGCTGGACTTATTCCTTTGATATCAGCAATGATCCACCCCAAAGCGGTTTTATGTTCTCTAAGAATTCTCAACAGCTTTTCTTCTTCCCATTAACTTAGATTTGTAGCAATGATGACTGGTAGTGTCTTGTTTTCTCCTAAGTATGCATATTTTAGGTGCTATGGTAATTGCTTCAATTCCAGCTTGGGTACCTAGACAATAGAAAGAGCAAGAGAAGTATTAGTAGGCTCAAGAATCCCAAAGGGAGGAGTATACTTATTTGAGTATTTTGGAGAAGCCTCAAGGTGATGCACTCTTTCAATGATGTCATTAGTAACATCTTCAAATTCTGGCTCAATGTCCGGCCTTGTGAAACTACGCGTGAGGGTGGCCTCCTGATAAGTGCTAAAATATTCATATTTTCAGCCCTTAACTTGCATGTTTTAATCCTTTGGTTTTGGTTAATTAGGCCATTTTAATTCCTTTTTGTGTTTTTCATACTTTTAGAGGCTTTTAGAAGAAAATGAAGTAAAACCAGGTGACTTGGGCTCAAAAAGAGAAGATGGAGAAAATTGGAGCTCCCTGACACTACGATCAATCGCAGGGTACTTGCAATCGAGCGCAGTACCCGAGAGGACATAGCACAAAGCAGGCCAGGAGCGATCGAGTGCATGCCAAAAGAAGGATCGATCACAGACCTGCGATCGATTGCACCCGTGCGCAGGAGACACATCAAGTGGCGGCCAAAGTCTCACCCTTTCCATATTAGAGTTTTCCAACTCCCAATTGTAATAGGTCTCAAAACCCCACGACAATCCTAGGTTTACGACTTTGTCTAGGACTTCTAAGACCTATAAATAGACCCTTAAGCCTCTAGAATTGGGAGGCTTGAGGAGGAGGAGAAGAGGAGCTCTTGAAGTTCAATTCTTTTGTTTGTTCTTTTCTTTTATGAAGATGTTTAACATCAACTCTATGTGTAGCTAATTTACTTAGTCGGGCTAGATTGAAGCCCTAGTTATGTTTAATTAATATTTCAATATTGGCGCCTTTGTGATGATCTTGTTGTGCTATTTAACTTGATTAATATCTGCTTGCATAAATTCCTCATATGTATGTGCCTGATCAACATGTGCATGTGGTATGGACTAGTTAGTTAGATCAATTTGGATGACCGAGTCTTAGGTTTAACTTAAGTAACAAAAGAATCCACACCGCGATTCTTGGGTTAATCAACATGGGGAACCGGGAGTATCCACTCATGCCCTAGGCCCCGTGTGTCTGTCAATTTCCATAGAACATATGCTTTTCTAAAGAACAACTTAGTATATACCATGCTAAATCCTTTAGGAAAGAAAAGAGTTAGAGTATACACCCATGCCTAACTCGTTGCTTAGGGAAATCTATAGCTTAAGGAGTATACACCCATGCCCTTAGGTTGACAAACATTAGATATACATAACATGATCAAAGCATTGGCATATTGTTATATTAGTTGAATATAATTAGTGGTGGATATCAAAACCCTTCATTTTTATCATTATCAACTCAATCTCTATTTTACTTAAGAAGTTTATTTTTAAACAAAAATTTAGCAATCCTCGTAAGAATGATCCTGTACTTGCACCCTATACTACTATATTGACCTAGTGCACTTGCAGGTAAAACGTACAATTAATTACCTATTAATTTAGGTAGACAATTGCACAACAAGTTTTTGGCGCTGTTGCCTGGGATTGCGGCGAATTTTGTTTAAAAATTATTTTCCTGTAGCTTTGTTATTTTAATTTTCAATTTTTAATTTAGATACAAAAATTCAAAATTATTTTTCGTTATCCCTAACTTTTTTTGTTTTTTGTTTCAAGTTGCGGATTGGCATTCTGTGATTCCAATCAATCGTCAGTCAGGTTCGATCGAACGCACAAACCTGGGATCGATCGACGTTCCAGGGAGAATTGATAAGTGCTAAAATATTCATATTTTCAGCCCTTAACTTGCATGTTTTAATCCTTTGGTTTTGGTTAGTTATGCCATTTTACTTCCTTTATGTATTTTCTTTGTTTCTTAGGCTTTTGGAAGAAAAGAAAGCGTTTCTGGAATAATTACAAGCTTAAAGGGCAAATTGGGAAAACCTAGAAGATATGGTTAAGCTTAGCCAATCATGGTTAAGTTTAATCTAATAAAGGAAATGATCAATTCGGAATTTCTCACATTGAAGTCAAATTGGATTGGATGCAAAATTGGATTCTGAACATGTCTTGGTATTTTGACCATAACCTTCAGCTCAGACATCCGATTGGGGTTATTCAAGTGGCATTGGAAAGCTAACTCAAAATTCTACAATTCATTGTGAAAAATTTCCCAATTCGGAGCACCGCAAGACCAAACTCGTGTCGTAAGTCAGGACCGCAATTCTGGGCAAATCCTATTCCGATTTAGACTTAGGTTTTCTTTATCCTAATTGGACTTGGACTTAAAACTCTGAATTTTTTAGGTTTACTTGTGTAACTAGGACTTCTAAAGCCTATAAATAAACCTCTTAGGTTTTAGGCATAGGTGTGGAGAAAGAGGCACAAGCTCTGGAAAGGAACTGAAGGCTGCATCAAGAGGAATTTGGGTTTTTCTTCTCTTCCACCTTTTATCTTTATTATGTAGTTTATATTTTATTTAGGGCTAGATTAAAGCCCTAGTTATGTTTTGTTAATATTTCAATATTGGCGCCTTTGTGATGATCTTGTTGTGCTATTTAACTTGATTAATACCTGCTTGCATGAATTCCTCATATGTGTGTGCCTGATCAACATGTGCATGTGGTATGGATTAGTTAGTTGGATCAATTTGGATGACCGAGTCCTGGGTTTAACTTAAGTAACAAAAGAATCTACATTGCGATTCTTGGGTTAATCAACATGGGGAACCGGGAGTATACACCTATGCCCTAGGCCTCGTGTATTTATCGATTTTCATAGAACATATGCTTTTCTAAAGAATAACTTAATATATACCATGCTAAATCCTTTAGGAAAGAAAAGAGTTAGAGTATACACCCATGCCTAACTCGTTGCTCAGGAAAATCTATAGCTTAAGGAGTATACACCCATGCCTTTAGGTTGGCAAACATTAGATATGCTTAACATGATCAAAGCATTGACATGTTATATTAGCTGAATATAATTAGTGGTGGATATCAAAACCCTAATCCTTTTTAGTTTTTGTTTATCTTTTATTTTATTGAATTCAATCGTGACAATTGAATCTTTTAATTAAATAGGAATTTACTTCTAAAAATAATTTACCAATCCTCGTGGGAATGATCTCGTATTTGCCAACTATACTATTGTTTTGATCTTATGCACTTGCGAGTTAAAACGTACAATTATTTATCTATTAATTTAGGTAGATTTTTGCACAACAAGTTTTTGGCGCCGTTGCCGGCGATTGTGTTAAATTTTGTTTAGAATTATTTTCCTTTAGTTATGTTATTTTAATTTTCAAGTTTTAATTTTGTTTATATCAAAAAAAAAAAAAATCAAAAAATTTTCTTGTTTCTTTTTACTTCCTTGTTTCTGTCTTGTTTCAGCTTGCGGAACCTGCATTCTGTGACTGCGATCGAATGAAGGCAAAGTGCGATTGAGTGCAATGCGATCGAGCGCACAAACCTGCGATCGAGCGTAGTTCCAGGGAGCAATTTTATCTTTATTTTATTTTTATATTTCTATTTTTGTTTTTGTTTCATGTCTATTATTTTAATTCCCATTTCTGTTTTATCCAAAATATATATATATATATATATATTTTTTTTTAGTTTTCCATTTACTTATCTGTTTCTATTCTATTTTTAGTTTTGTTTTAATTTTTTTTATTTTATTTTCTTTGTTTTTGTTTGTTTATAATTCTTTTATTATTATTATTATTATTATTATTATTATTGTTATTATTATTTTCTTTCTTTGCTCCGTTGTGTTCATATTTTTTTATTTTTTTATTATTTTGTTTATTTTGTCTTTCGTTTCTGTTCTGTCTGCAAATCTCATCTAATTTGCGACAGTGCGATCGAGCGCACATCTACCTGTGAGCCTTATATGTTTATGTTTTCCGACAGTGCGCTCGAACGCCCATTCTAGGGAGATCGAGCGCAGTTGTGCGATCGAGTGCATAGCCAAACAGCAGTACTGAAGTTGCTGATTTCAATCTTGTAGTTCTATTATTTTATTTTTATTTTATTTTTCTCTATTTTCTTTTATTTTGCCTTCTGTTTTATGTTTCTGTTTTTAAAGTCTATTAGTTTTTATTATTTTTTGTGGTTTTAATTTTTCTCTGTTTTTTCTTCACAACTTTGAGCTACCATGCGGCAGTGCGATTGAGCACACCTCCATCCAGCAGTACTGAAGCTGCTATACAGTCTGGTTGAAGACGGTTAAACTTAGCGCTCATGGGAGGCACCCCATAGTTATCTTGTTATTTTATTTTTGTCTTTGTGTATTTTCATTTCATCTTTTTATCTTTAGTTTTGTTTCCGTTCACTTGTTTTTGTGTTTTCTTATTTTGCAGGGACAAGTGTGCTTCACTTCAAGTTTGGGGGTGAGCTATGAGCCATGATTTCCAAGACTATGTCGACCATCTCCCGGGTACACTCTTTCCTTTATTTAGACACATTGGGGATAATGCGTCATTTATGTTTGAGGGTATGAGAGACACTTTACACACACTTTGTCCTAGTTTTATTTTATTCTTATTTGTGAAAAAAATCAAAAAGAAAAAAATATATGCATGTTCATGTTTGTCTTAAAATTTTGGTTGATCTTAAAAAAATTGTGATTTGATTTCATTGGTGAGCTTAAAATTTTGAACACATGATCTAATAATTGAGTTTTTCAGTTTGGTTATTTGCTTAGGACAGTTGAGAATTCACATGTTTGATCTGATCTTACACAAGCACATTAGCACATAATTTGTGGGGTATGACATGAAAGTTTAATGTGTGTGTTTCTATGTCTTAAGTGAAACTGGATGATTTATTAGATGAATACCTTGGCATATATATATGTGGAAAAAAAAAAATTGATCATTGATAAGCTTTTCACAGAGTAACTGGACTTCTTGCCTCAAAGCATTGAGTGTTCACATTAAAAGGTGAGGAATGTTGATTTGGTGATTTGGTTAATGTCAAGGTTAGTTTGGTTTCGTAGCCGTTTTGACTCGAGTTAGTAAGTCATAGGGGTGTCTCTACACCTAATGCCGTAAAACTATCTGGTTTGGGAGTCATTGACTTAACACTCGTTACATGGGTCAGTTAGAAAGCTTAAGGGAATCAAGCATTGCACAATCTGACGAAGAAAAAAAAAAATGCCATTGTTGTTCATTCTAATAGGGATTTCAGGGAACTTTAAGCTATTGAGACAGTGCACATTAGAAACAATTGGAAGCTTCATATTTATGTGCTAGTTCACTTTACCCTATTTTCAAACTTGTGATGTCTTAGCATGTCTTTTGAAAGTAATTAAATTTTAAAATTCAAATTCATTGTGAAGATGTAGTTTATCTTTTGAAGCTTGCTAATGAATGAGATCATGGTTTTGAGTGATACCTTAATTTTTGGATAGCATAAACTCTTGCATGATGTTTGTGGGTAACATTTCTGGAAAATCCTCACGAGACTTCACTCGTCCACTAGGGAATTCCTTGGGGTTTAAAAGGCTTATTGCATATGCTAAATGCAATCGTAGATCCCACGAAAGATGGATTTATCTTTTGTTTTCTGTTTTTTCCATTCCTCTTGTTTGTTTTGTATTGCTAAGGAACTAGCAATACGTAAGTTTAAGGGTGTGATAAGTGCTAAAATATTCATATTTTCAGCCCTTAACTTGCATGTTTAAATCCTTTGGTTTTGGTTAATTAGGCCATTTTACTTCCTTTATGTATTTTCTTTGTTTTTTAGGCTTTTGGAAGAAAAGAAAGAGTTTCTGGAAGAATTACAAGCTTAAAGGGCAAATTGGGAAAACCTAGAAGATATGGTTAAGCTTAGCCAATCATGGTTAAGTTTAATCTAATAAAGGAAAGGATCAATTCGGAATTTCTCACATTGAAGTGAAATTGGATTGAATGCAAAATTGAATTCTGAACATGTCTTGGTATTTTGACCATAACCTTCAGCTCAGACATCCGATTGGCGTGATTCAAGTGGCATTGGAAAGCTAACTCAAAATTATACAATTCATTATGAAATATAATTTTCCTAATTCGAAGGGCCGCAAGGCCAAAATCATGTCGCAAATCAGGACAGCAATTTTTGGCGAATCCTATTCCGATTTGGACTTAGGTTTCCTTTATCCTAATTGGACTTGGACTTAAAACTCCGAATTTTTTAGGTTTACTTGTGTAACAAGGACTTCTAAAGCCTATAAATAAACCTCTTTGGTTCTAGGCATAGGTGTAGAGAAAGAGGCACAAGCTCTGGAAAAGAACTCAAGGCTGCATCAAGAGGAGTTTGGGTTTTTCTTCTCTTCCACCTTTTATCTTTATTATGTAGTTTATATTTTATTTAAGGCTAGATTAAAGCCCTAGTTTTGTTTGGTTAATATTTCAATATTGGCGCCTTTGTGATGATCTTGTTGTGCTATTTAACTTGATTAATACCTGTTTGTATGAATTCCTCATATTTGTGTGCCTGATGAACATGTGCATGCAGTATGGACTAGTTAGTTGGATCAATTTGGACGACCGAGTCCTGGGCTTAACTTAAGTAACAAAAGAATCCACATCGCGATTCTTGGGTTAATCAACATGGGGAACCAGGAGTATATACCCATGCCCTAGGCCTCGTGTGTTTGTCGATTTTCATAGAACATATGCTTTTCTAAAGAACAACTTAGTATATCTTTTAGGAAAGAAAAGAGTTAGAGTATACACCCATGCCTAACTCGTTGCTTAGCAAAATCTATAACTTAAGGAATATACACCCATGCCCTTAGGTTGGCAAACATTAGATATGCATAACATGATCAAAGCATTGACATATTGTTATATTAGCTGAATATAATTAGTGGTGGATATCAAAACCCTAATCCTTTTTAGTTTTTATTTATCTTTTATTTTATTGAATTCAATCGTGACAATTGAATCTTTTAATTAAATAGGATTCTACTTCTAAACATAATTTACCAATCCTCGTGGGAATGATCTCGTATTTGCCTACTATACTATTGTTTTGATCTTATGCACTTGCGAGTTAAAACGTACAATTATTTATCTATTAATTTAGGTAGATTTTTGCACAACAAGTTTTTGGCGCCGTTGCCGGGGATTGTGTTAAATTTTGTTTAGAATTATTTTCCTTTAGTTATGTTATTTTAATTTTCAAGTTTTAATTTTGTTTATATCAAAAAAAAAAAAATCAAATAATTTTCTTGTTTCTTTTTACTTCCTTGTTTCTGTCTTGTTTCAGCTTGCGGAACCTGCATTCTGTGACTGCGATCGAATGAAGGCAAAGTGCGATTGAGTGCAATGCGATCGAGCGCACAAACCTGCGATCGAGCGTAGTTCCAGGGAGCAATTTTATCTTTATTTTATTTTTATATTTCTATTTTTGTTTTTGTTTCATGTCTATTATTTTAATTCCCATTTCTGTTTTATCCAAAATATATATATATATATATATATTTTTTTTTAGTTTTCCATTTACTTATCTGTTTCTATTCTATTTTTAGTTTTGTTTTAATTTTTTTTATTTTATTTTCTTTGTTTTTGTTTGTTTATAATTCTTTTATTATTATTATTATTATTATTATTATTATTGTTATTATTATTTTCTTTCTTTGCTCCGTTGTGTTCATATTTTTTTATTTTTTTATTATTTTGTTTATTTTGTCTTTCGTTTCTGTTCTGTCTGCAAATCTCATCTAATTTGCGACAGTGCGATCGAGCGCACATCTACCTGTGAGCCTTATATGTTTATGTTTTCCGACAGTGCGCTCGAACGCCCATTCTAGGGAGATCGAGCGCAGTTGTGCGATCGAGTGCATAGCCAAACAGCAGTACTGAAGTTGCTGATTTCAATCTTGTAGTTCTATTATTTTATTTTTATTTTATTTTTCTCTATTTTCTTTTATTTTGCCTTATGTTTTATGTTTCTGTTTTTAAAGTCTATTAGTTTTTATTATTTTTATTATTTTTTGTGGTTTTAATTTTTCTCTGTTTTCTCTTCACAACTTTGAGCTACCATGCGGCAGTGCGATTGAGCACACCTCCATCCAGCAGTACTGAAGCTGCTATACAGTCTGGTTGAAGACGGTTAAACTTAGCGCTCATGGGAGGCACCCCATAGTTATCTTGTTATTTTATTTTTGTCTTTGTGTATTTTCATTTCATCTTTTTATCTTTAGTTTTGTTTCCGTTTACTTGTTTTTGTGTTTTCTTATTTTGCAGGGACAAGTGTGCTTCACTTCAAGTTTGGGGGTGAGCTATGAGCCATGATTTCCAAGACTATGTCGACCATCTCCCGGGTACACTCTTTCCTTTATTTAGACACATTGGGGATAATGCGTCATTTATGTTTGAGGGTATGAGAGACACTTTACACACACTTTGTCCTAGTTTTATTTTATTCTTATTTGTGAAAAAAATCAAAAAGAAAAAAATATATGCATGTTCATGTTTGTCTTAAAATTTTGGTTGATCTTAAAAAAATTGTGATTTGATTTCATTGGTGAGCTTAAAATTTTGAACACATGATCTAATAATTGAGTTTTTCAGTTTGGTTATTTGCTTAGGACAGTTGAGAATTCACATGTTTGATCTGATCTTACACAAGCACATTAGCACATAATTTGTGGGGTATGACATGAAAGTTTAATGTGTGTGTTTCTATGTCTTAAGTGAAACTGGATGATTTATTAGATGAATACCTTGGCATATATATATGTGAAAAAAAAAAGAAAAAAAAAAGAGAATAAAAAAAAATTGATCATTGATAAGCTTTTCACTGAGTAACTGGACTTCTTGCCTCAAAGCATTGAGTGCTCACATCAAAAGGTGAAGAATTTTGATTTGGTTAATGTCAAGGTTAGTTTGGTTTCGTAAAATTTTTGACTCGAGTTAGTAAGTCCTAGGGGTGTCTCTACACCTAATGCCCCAAAACAATCTGGTTTGCGAGTCATTGACTTAACACTCGTTACATGGGTGAGTTAGAAAGCTTAAGGGAATCAAGCATTGCACAACCTGACAAAGAAGAAAAAAAAAAAAAAATTCCATTGTTGTTCATTCTAATAGGGATTTCAGGGAACTTTAAGATATTGAGACATTGCGCATTAAAAACAATTGGAAGCTTCATATTTATGTGCTAGTTCACTTTACTCTATTTTCAAACTTGTGATGTCTTAGCATGTCTTTTGAAAGTAATTAAATTTTAAAATTCCAATTCATTGTGAAGATGTAGTTTATCTTTTTAAGCTTGCTAATGAATGAGAATCATGGTTTTGATTGATACCTTAATTTTCGGATAGCACAAACTCTTGCGTGATGTTTGTGGGTAACATTTCTAGAAAACCCTCACGAGACTTCACTCGTCCACCAGGAAATTCCTAGGTGTTTAAAAGGCTTATTGCATATGCTAAATGCAATCGTACATCTCACGAAAGATGGATTTATCTTTTGTTTTCTGTTTTTTCATTCCTGTTTTTTGTTTTGTATTGCTAAGAGACTAGCAATATGTAAATTTGGGGTGTGATAAGTGCTAAAATATTCATATTTTCAGCCCTTAACTTGCATGTTTTAATCTTTTGGTTTTGGTTAATTAGGCCATTTTACTTCCTTTATGTATTTTCTTTGTTTTTTAGGCTTTTGGAAAAAAAGAAAGCGTTTCTGGAAGAATTACAAGCTTAAAGGGCAAATTGGAAAAACCTATAAGATATGGTTAAGCTTAGCCAATCATGGTTAAGTTTAATCTAATAAAGGAAATGATCAATTCGGAATTTCTCACATTGAAGTGAAATTGGATTGGATGCAAAATTGGATTCTGAACATGTCTTGGTATTTTGACCATAACCTTCAGCTCAGACATCTGATTGGGGTGATTCAAGTGGCGTTCGAAAGCTAACTCAAAATTACACAATTTATTGTGAAATAGAATTGTCCCAATTCAGAGTAGCGCAAGGCCAAAATCGTGTCATAAGTCAGGACCGCAATTCTGGACGAATCCTATTCCAATTTGGACTTAGGTTTCCTTTATCCTAATTGGACTTGGACTTAAAACTCCGAATTTTTTAGGTTTACTTGTGTAACAAGGACTTCTAAAACCTATACATAAACCTCTTAGGTTCTAGGCATAGGTGTAGAGAAAGAGGCACAAGCTCTGGAAAGGAATTGAAGGCTGCATCAAGAGGAGTTTGAGTTTTTTTTCTCTTCCACCTTTTATCTTTATTATGTAGTTTATATTTTATTTAGGACTAGATTGAAGCCCTAGTTAAGTTTTGTTAATATTTCAATATTGGTGCCTTTGTGATGATCTTGTTGTGCTATTTAACTTGATTAATACCTGCTTGTATGAATTCATCATATGTGTGTGCCTGATCAACATGTGCATGTGGTATGGACTAGTTAGTTGGATCAATTTGGATGACCGAGTCTTGGGTTTAACTTAAGTAACAAAAGAATCCACACCGTGATTCTTGGGTTAATCAACATGAGGAACCGAGAGTATACACCCATGCCCTATGCCTCGTGTGTTTGTTGATTTTCATAGAACATATGTTTTTCTAAAGAACAACTTAGTATATACCATGCTAAATCCTTTAGGGAAGAAAAGAGTTAGAGTATACACCCATGCCTAACTCGTTGCTTAGGAAAATCTATAGCTTAAGGAGTATACACCGATGTCCTTTGGTTGGCAAACATTAGATATGCATAACATGATCAAAGCATTGGCATATTGTTAGATTAGCTGAATATAATTAGTGGTGGATATCAAAACCCTAATCCTTTTTAGTTTTTGTTTATCTTTTATTTTATTGAATTCAATCATGACAATTGAATCTTTTAATTAAATAGGAATCTACTTCTAAACATAATTTACCAATCCTCGTGGGAATGATCTTGTATTTGCCTACTATACTATTGTTTTGATCTTGTGCACTTGCGAGTTAAAACGTACAATTATTTATCTATTAATTTAGGTAGATTTTTGCACAACAAGCATCCAGACCGGTAGTACTTAATCTGCCTAACTGAAGAAGCAATTCAGTTAATGCAAGGTCATCGATCTTAGGCCTCAACCGTTCTACCACTCGATTCTGAAATTGAGCGGGCAATTCGACAATGACCTAGAGACGAAGAAGAAGAAGAAGAAATTGGGATAGAAGATTTGCAAGAGAATCCAATTGGGCCAAGATCATTAGAGGCAAATCCACCACGGGTGAGGAGACCAATGAAGCAGGCATATGTTCCAGCAAACCTCCATTAACCCTTGATAAGTGCAAAAATATTCATATTTTCAACCCTTAACTTGCATGTTTTAATCCTTTGGTTTTAATCAATTAGGCCATTTTAATTTTTTTTTGTGTTTTTCACACTTTTAGAGGCTTTTGGAAGAAACTGATGTAAAACTAGTGATTTGAGCTTAAAAGAGAAAATGGAGACAATTGGAGCTCCCTGATACTGCGATCAATCGCAGGATACCTGTGATCGAGCGCAATACCCGAGAAAACAAAGCACAATCCAGGCCAGGAGCGATCGAGCGCACCTATAAGCAGGAGACTTATTAAGTGGCAGCTGGATTCACATTATTTCCATATTAGGGTTTTCCAACTCCAAATTGCAATAGGTCTCAAAACCCTACGAAATCCCTAGGTTTACTACTTTGTCTAGGACTTCTAGAGCTTATAAATAGACGCTTAAGCCTCTGGAATTGATAGACTTGAGGAGGAGAAGAAGAGGAGCTCTTGAAGTTAAAATCTCGGGTTTATTCTTTTCTTTTATTTTATAAAGATGTTTAACATCAACTCTATGTGTAGCTAATTTACTTAGTAACTTAGTAGGGCTAGATTGAAGCCCTAGTTTTGTTAAATTAATATTTTAATATTGGCGCCTTGTGATGATCTTGTTGTACTATTTAACTTGATTAATACCTGCTTGCATGAATTCCTCATATGTGTGTGCCTGATCAACATGTGCATGTGGTATGAACTAGTTAGTTAGATCAATTTGGATGACCGAGTTTTGGGTTTATCTTAAGTAACAAAAGAATTCACACTGCGATTCTTGGGTTAATCAACATGGGGAACAGGAAGTATACACCCATGCCCTAGGCCTCGTGTGTTAGTCGATTTCCATATAACATATGCTTTTCTAAAGAACAACTTAGTATATACCATGTTAAATCCTTTAGGAAAGAAAAGAGTTAGAGTATACACCCATGCCTAACTCGTTGCTTAAGGAAATCTATAGCTCAAGGAGTATACACCCATGCCCTTAGGTTGGCAAACATTAGATATGCATAACATGATCAAAGCATTGGCATACTGTTATATTAATTGAATATAATTAGTGGTGGATATCAAAGCTCTACTCTTTTTATTATTGTCAACTCAATCTCTAATTTACTTAAGGAAATTATTTTTAAACAGAAATTCAGCAATCCTCGTGAGAATGATCCTGTACTTGCACCATATATTACTATATTGATCTTGTGCACTTGTAGGTAAAACGTACAATTATTTACCTATTAATTTAGGTAGATTTTTGATCAACAAGTTTTTGGTGCCGTTGCCGGGGATTGCGGCGAATTTTGTTTAAAATTATTTTCCTTTAGCTTTGTTATTTTTATTTTAATTAAGTGTTAGAAAAAAAAATTAAAAAGAATTTCTTGTTTCCCCTAACTTTTCTGTTTTGTTTTTTTTTTTTCGCTTTTTTTTTTTTGGTTTCAGGTTGCATATTGGCATTCTGTGATTGCGATCAATCGTTAGTCAAGCGCGATTGAGCGCACTACGATCTAACGCACCAACCTGCGATCGAGCGCAGTTCCAGGGAGTATCCGAACCGCCAGTACTGAAGCTGCCTAACTGAAGAAGTAA
Source organism: Corylus avellana (assembly GCF_901000735.1). Classification (NCBI taxonomy): domain Eukaryota; kingdom Viridiplantae; phylum Streptophyta; class Magnoliopsida; order Fagales; family Betulaceae; genus Corylus; species Corylus avellana. The sequence continues at coordinate 15,975,690 of NC_081546.1, forward strand.
TTCAGTTCATACAAGGTCGTCGATCTCAAGGCTCAATTTTTCTTCCACTCGATCCTAAATTGAGTGGACAATTCAACAATGACCTAGAGACAAAGAAGAAGAAGAAATTGAGATGGAAGATTTGCAAGAGAATCCAATTGGGCCAGGACCATTAGAGGCAAATCCACCACGGGTGAGGAGACCAAAGAAGCAGGCAAATGTTCCAGCAAACCTCCACCAACCCTCTTGCATAGCATATCAAGCAGAGGTGGATGGCAGTTATTACATCTCTCCCTAAATCCTTAATGTATTGACTCATTTCAGAGACACAGCTACTGAGGACCCCAACTTGCATCTTAAGGAATTCTTTGACTTATGCAAGTTGCAGCATGTCCAAGGCCTAACTCCAGAGAGACTCAGGTTAGTTCTCTTTCCTTTTTCCTTGAAAGATAATGCTAAACTGTGGTACAATTCTTTGCCTGTAGAGTTCATTCATACTTGGGAAGAATTGACCACCAAGTTACTGAAGAGGTTTTTCCAGCCAGAAGACAAAGCAACTTAAAAGGGAACTTCAAATGTTCCAACAACGAGACGAAGATTCGTTCTTTGAAGCCTGGGACCACTTCAATTCCTTACTTTTAAAGTGTCCACACCATAACATCCCTCAAGATGAGCAGGTACAAATTTTCTATGAAGGATTAGATGATACTAACAAAGGGATGGTTGGTTTAGCATGTGGAGGAACACTTATGGAGAAGAGTAGTGAGGAAGCTGTGGAACTTTTTGAGACATTAAGTGAGCATTCACAGCAATTCTGTTCAAGAGGAAGGAGAGGAATCCAAAGCAAGGGCATGTATGAAGTAAACCTCAGTGGGGGATCAACCAATCAGTTGGCTGCGGTAGAAAAGAAATTGGACATGCTTGTCAAGGCCATGACTGTTCAGAAAATTTCACCTCTGCAACAGGACACACCAATCCAGGTATGTGCTATTTGTTCCCATCTAGATCACACCACTGAGAAGTGTCCTTTATCTACTTTTGCAGAGCAAGAAGAGGTAAATTTTGTGGGACAAAACAATTATCCCCACAAGAACAACCCATACTCCAATACTTACAATCCAGGATGGCGCCACCATCCAAATTTCTCCTGGAGTAATAATCAAGGATAGCAAAAAGGGCCCCAACAAGCAAGCCAACCAAGTCAAGAGCCAAAGATGAACCAACTGGAGAATATGATACACGACTTGGTGACTTCACAACAGCAGTTCATGGTTGATCAAAAACATGTCAATACAAAGACTGAGCAAGCCATACAAAAACTGGAAGTGCAAATCGGTCAGATGGCAAAGGAGCTGAGTGAGAGGAAGCAGGGAGAATTTTTAACTTAAACAGTACCTAACCCTGGAAATCACCAGCAGCTAAAAGCCGCCACAATTCTGAGAGGTCCTACTCCTACAAGAGCACTTGAGCCAGATTCTGAGCTCAAGTGCAGCTCTTCACACTAGGAGCATTACAATCATAGGTAGACGTGTTTGAGCGGGCACGAACCTCAAGCGCATCTACTCAAAACAATGGTACTGAAGCCACTGAAGGCGGTAACAATTTCACTCTTGTCTTCTTCATCATACTTTTTTTACTTCACATATGTTTCAATTATCTTTTATGTTTCATTTTCATTACTCTACTTTTCTTTTGTTTTCAAAAAAATAAAATTTGACATTTGGTTACTACTATCGATCGCAACAGGTATGCGATCGAGCGTAGTAACCGAAAGATGGCTCGACACATTCTGTCAGTGCGATCGAACACACCATAGGTGCGATCGAACGCACATGAACCACACACGCACATCTCTGGCCGAATGCAATCGAGCCCACTTGGACAGCAGGGCTTGCGGCCTATTTAGGTCACTTTTTCCCCATGGCCCACAACTCTTCTCCTGGCACCGTACTGGTCCTCCTAAACTCCCCACCTCTGGCACTCATTCTCCTCTCATCTTTCTCCTAATTTTCACCAAATCCACTACACCACCACCATATAATACCCTTCTTCGGCCACCATACCATCATCTTTCACCTAAAACCACTTCACACATCCCATTCTCACCAAAAACTTCAATATCTCCGAACACTCCTCCAACCTCCAATTTTTGTCAATTATTCTTGCAATTGTGGGTGCTTATCCACCCACATTGCCTCTGTGTTGGGATTTTTGTGTCTTTATAGGGAGTTTGGAGTATCCTTGGCCGTAGTTGTCTTAGTGGTCATCAGAAGTGCACACTACCTGTTTGACAAAAGTTCCCAGTAAAGCTCACAATGCCTAGAGCCCATGCTTCATCATCCAGGGGATCCGAGGCCCCCAAGCCATCTCTCTTCCACCCACCTTTGAGGAGCAGGAGCTACTGTTTGAAACCACCTTCGCCATCAGAGAAGACTTTCAACACAATCAAGCGACTCAATGGGCGGTCGCTGAGTTTAGGCTAAGGGGTCTCAAGAAGCTCTTTAAACCGGTCACCTCTACCGCCTACCAGAAGCTGGTTGTTGAATTTTATAGAAAGCTTTCCCAAGATTGTGACAATTCGGCTGCTCTCTCCTCAAAAGTATGAAGGCAAATTGTTCATGTAACGAGGGCCGACATAGCCACAGCCTTGCAGTGCAATGATGAGCATCCTTCAGAAATTACAAAGCTTGCAGAGCAACCGCCCCTAAACTATGTGGCGGAAATCGTTGAAGACATGTGCCAAGGGCTTTATGCGGATGTCCACCACAATGCTAGCAGCCGGTCCAAGCTACCTTGAAGGTTGTGGTTCGTGGATTCCATCTTGCACCGAAATGCCTTCCCCTTGGGACATAAACTCAAAGGCGTGATCAATTCCTCCAAACTCTCTACGCCTTCCACAAGGATGCATGGTACTCCATTCCCGACATCATTTGGAACCAAATCCATAAATTTTGGAATGAAGTGCACATTGGGGGAGCCGAGTCCACACATTCATGGGGATTGCCTTTCCCCTATTTGATCACATACATTCTGCGGAAAAAGGGCATTAAGGGCACCACAGCTAATGGGCCAGTCACCACCACTCTAGTATTTGGCATTCGCCAATGGAACAAGAGCTGCTCCCATAAGCCCCGGGAACCTCCAGAAGAAGGGGAAGAGGCAGATGAGGTCGAGCCAATGGCCAAAGATGAACTGGCAGCTGAGCCGGTAGACGAAGATGAGGAGGAGACCTCAATTGACGTTCGAGCCCTCCAATACCGATCCCTTTGTGAACAAATGGACAGTCTTCGGAGAGAGCTAGCTGATCAAAGAAGGGAGTCCAGGGAAGATAAGGTCGCCATGGACATACGCTTAGCTGCCTTAGAAGAATTGATGCAGTCCATCCTAAACCGATTATCACCACCACCTGGAGCATCTACTTCTGGACAACACTGAGAAGGGACCATCGTCTGGCTGAAGACATAAAACTTAGCGCTCATGGAAGGCATCCCATAGTCTATCCTTTTATTTTGTTGTGTTTTCTTTAGTGGTTAGTATTTTTGGTGTTATGTCGTTTCTTTTCCATTTTGTTACTGCGATCAATCACACCACACATGCGATTGAGTGCAGGTCTCCATATGTGAGACTACCGCACTCTGTTAGTGCGATCAAACGCACAACATGTGCACTCGAGCGCACTTGGCAGCACCCTATAGTTATTGTTTATTTTGTTTTGCTCAATTTTTATTTCATTTTCGTTTTGTTCCTTTTTACTTGTTTGTGTGTTTTATTATTTTGCAGGGACAAGTGTGCTTCAATTCAAGTTTGGGGGTGTGCTATGAGCCATGTTTCCAAGACTATGTCGACCATCTCCCGGGTACATTCTTTCCTTTACTTAGACACATTGGGGACAATGTGTCATTTAAGTTTGGGGGTATGGGCACACATGTTTACACACAATTTGTCCCAATTTCATGTTATTTGTTTTTTCTGTGTTGTTCGTTTATGTTAAAAACAAGTTTATGCATGTTCATGTGTATCCTAAAATTTTGGGTTGATCTAAAAAGAATTGTGATTTGAATTCATCAGTGAGCTTAAAATTTTGAATACATGATCTGATGAGTGAATCTGTAGTTTGATTACTTGCTTAGCCCAATTAAAAAATCACATGTTTGATCTGATCACACAAGCACATTAGCACATAATTTGTGAGGAATGACATGGGGTCTAATATGTGTGTTTCTGCATCTTGGATGAAATTGGATGACTTATTAGATGACACCATGGCATATATAGAGATGAAAAAAAAAAAAAAAAAAGAGAAAAGAAGAAATAAATGATCATTGATAGCTTTTCACAAAGTAACTAGACCTCTTGCCTCAAAGCATTGGGTGTTCACGTCGAAAGGTGAAAATTTTGGATTTGATCAATGTCATGGTTAGTTGGTTTTGTAGCCTTTTTGACTCGAGTTAGTAGGTCCTTAGGGGTGTCTCTACACCTAATGCCCTAAAACCACCTAGTTTGGGAGTCACTGACTTAATACTTGCTACATGGGCCGATTAGAAAGCTTAAGCGAACCAACATTGCACAACCTGACAAAAAAAAAAAGAAAAAGAAATATGCTAGTGTGTCATTTTAATAGGAATTTCAGTGAATTCTGAGATAAGGAGACATTGCATATTGGAAAGATTTGAAAGTCTCATAATTTTGTACTAATTCACTGTACACAAATTTCAAACTTGTGATGATTTAGCATGTCCTTTGTAAGTAACTAGACTTTGAGATTCCAAGTCATTGTGAAGATGGAGTTCATCTTTTTAAACTTGTTAATGAATGAAAATCATAATCTTGAAGTGATACCTTAATTTTTTGGGATAACATGAACTCTTGCATGATGTTTATGGGTAACATTTCTGGAAAACCCTCACGAGACTTCACTCATCCACTAGGGAATTCCTAGTGATTTAAAAGGCTTGTTGCATACGCTAAATGCAATCATACATCCCACGAAAGATGGATTTATCTTTTGTTTTCTGTTTTTTCATTCTTGTTTTTAGTTTTGTATTGCTAAGGGACTAGCAATATATAAGTTTGGGGGTGTGATAAGTGCTAAAATATTCATATTTTCAGCCCTTAACTTGCATGTTTTAATCCTTTGATTTTAATGAATTAGGCCATTTTAATTCCTTTTTGTGTTTTTCACACTTTTACAGGCTCTGGGAAGAAAATAAAGTAAAACTAGGTGATTTGAGCTCAAAAGAGAAAATAGAGACAATTGGAGCTCCCTGATACTACGATCAATCGCAAGGTACCTGCAATCAAGCGCAATATCCGAGAAGACAAAGCACAATCCAGGCCAGGAGCGATCGAGCGCATGCCAGAAGAAGATCAATCGTAGACCAGCGATCTAGCACACACGGGCTGCGATCAAGCGCACCCGTGCGCAGAGGACTTATTAAGTGGCGGCTGGATTGACATTATTTCCAAATTAGGGTTTCCTAACTCCAAATTGTAATAGGTCTTAAAACCCTACGAAATCCCTAGGTTTACTACTTTGTCTAGGACTTCTAGAGCTTATAAATAGACCCTTAAGCCTCTAGAATTAACAGACTTAAGGAGGAGAAGAAGAGGAGCTCTTGAAGTTCAAATCTCGGGTTTATTCTTTTATTTTATTTTATGAAGATGTTTAACATCAACTCTATGTGTAGCTAATTTACTTAGTAGGGCTAGATTGAAGCCCTAGTTTTGTTAAATTAATATTTCAATATTGGCACCTTGTGATGATCTTGTTGTGCTATTTAACTTGATTAATACCTGCTTGCATGAATTCCTCATATGTGTATGCCTGATCAACATGTGCATGTGGTATGGACTAGTTAGTTAGATCAATTTGGATGACCGAGTCCTGGGTTTATCTTAAGTAGCAAAAGAATCCGCACCGCGATGCTTGGGTTAATCAACATGGGGAACCGGGAGTATACACCTATGCCCTAGGCCTCGTGTGTTTGTCGATTTCCCTAGAACATATGCTTTTCTAAAGAACAACTTAGTATATACCATGCTAAATCCTTTAGGAAAGAAAAGAGTTAGAGTATACACCCATGCCTAACTCGTTGCTTAGTGAAATCTATAGCTTAAGGAGTGTACACCCATGCCCTTAGGTTTGCAAACATTAGATATGCATAACATGATCAAAGCATTGGCATATTGTTATATTAATTGAATATAATTAGTGGTGGATATCAAAGCTCAACTCTTTTTATTATTATCAACTCAATCTCCAATTTACTTAAGGAAATTATTTTTAAACGGAAATTCAGCAATCCTCGTGGGAATGATCCTGTACTTGCACCATATACTACCATATTGACCTTGTTCACTTGCAGGTAAAACGTACAATTATTTACCTATTAATTTAGTTAGATTTTTGATCAACAACCCTCATGCATAGCATATCAACTAGAGGTGGATGGCAACTATTATATCTCTCCCCAAATCCTCAATGCATTGACTCACTTCAGAGGCACAGTTACTGAGGATCCCCACTTGCATCTTAAGGAATTCTTTGACTTATGCAAGTTGCAGCATGTTCAAGGCCTAGCTCCAGAGAGACTTAGGTTAGTCCTTGTTCCTTTTTCCTTGAAAGATAATGCTAAACTGTGGTACAATTCCTTGCCTGCAGATTCTATCCACACTTGGGAAGAATTGAGCACCAAGTTTCTGAAGAGGTTTTTCCCAGCCAAGAAGACAAAACAACTTAAAAAGGAACTTCAAATGTTCCAATAATGAGACGGAGATTTGTTCTTTGAGGCCTGGGACCACTTCAATTCCTTGCTTCTAAAGGTCCCACACCACAACATCCCTCAAGATGAGCAGGTACAAATTTTCTATGAAGGATTAGATGATACTAAAAAAGGGATGGTTGACTCAGCTTGTGGAGGAACACTTATGGAGAAGACAGTGAGGAAGCTGTGGAACTTTTTGAGACATTAAGTGAGCTTTCACAGCAATTTTGTTCAAGTGGAAGGAGTGGGATCAAAAGCAAGGGCATGTATGAAGTAAACCTCAGTGGGGGATCAACCAATCAGTTGGTTGCTGTAGAAAAGAAGTTGGACATGATTGTCAAGGCCATGACTGCTCAAAAAATTTCACCTCTGCAACAGGACACACCAATCCAGGTATGTGCTATTTGTTCCCATCTAGAGCACACCACTGAGAAGTGTCCTTTATCTCCTTTTGCAGAGCAAGAAGAGGTGAATTTTGTGGGACAAATCAATTATCCCCACAAGAACAACCCATACTCCAATACTTACAATCCAGGATGGTGCAACCATCCAAATTTCTCCTGGAGCAATAATCAAGGACAACAGAAAGGGCCCTAACAAACAAGCCAACCAACTCAAGAGCCAAAGATGAACCAACTAGAGAATATGATACGCAACCTGGTGACTTCACAACAGAAATTCATGGCTAATCCAAAACATGTCAAAACAAATACTGAGCAAGCCAGACAAAAACTAGAAGTACAAATGGGTTAGATGGCAAAGGAGCTGAGTGAGAGGAAGCAGGGAAAATTTCTAGCTCAAACAATACCTAACCCTAAGAGTCACCAGCAGCTGAAGGTAGTCACAATTCTAAGAGGTCCTGCTCCTACAAGGGGCACTTGAGCCAAATTTTGAAGAGCTCAAGTGCAGCTCTTCACACTAGGAGCTTTACAGTCACAAGTAGACACACTTGAGCAGTCAAGAACCTCAAGCGCATCTACTCACAACAGTGGTACTGAAGCCACTGAAGGCAATAACATTTTCGCTCTTGTCTCCTTCATCTTACTTTCTTTAATTCACATATGTCTCAATTATCCTTTATGTTTCAGTATTGACCTTTGCTTTACTTTTCTTCTGTTTTGTGTTAAAAAAAATAAATAAATAAAATTTTGACATTCTGTTACTACTATCAATTGTAGGGTACCTGCGATCGAGAGCAGTAACCGAAAGGTGGCTCGACACTTTCTGTCAGTGTGATCGAACGCACCTTAGGTGCGATCGAGCACACCTAACCTATACACACACATTTCTGGCTGAATGCGATCGAGCACACCAAGTGTGCGATCGAGCGCAGTCGGACAGCAGGGCCTACGACCTATTTTAGGTCACTTTTTCCCATAGCCCACAACTATTCTCCCCGCGCCATATAGGTTCTCCTAAACTCCCCACCTCCAGCACTCGTCCTCCTCCCATTTTTCTCCTAGTTTTCACCAAATCCATTACACCACCACCATATAAGTCACTTCTCCGGCCACCATGCCACCATTTTTCCACCACTACCCCTTCATACATCCCATTAACACCCCATCTCCGACCCTTCACCCAACCTCCAGATTTCTTCCATTTTCTTGCAACAGTGGGTGCTCATCCACCCACATTGCCTCTGTGTTGGGATTTTTGTGTGTTTACAGGGAGTTTTGGGCGTCTTTGGCCGTAGTTTGTCTTTGTGGTCATCAGAAGTGCACACTACTTGTTCGACAAAAGTCCCCAGTCAAGCTCACAATGCCTAGAACCCGTGCTTCATCATCCTGGGGGTCCGAGGCCCAAGCCATTTCTCCCCCACTCACTTTTGAGGAGCGGGAGCTGCTGTTTGAGACCACCTTCGCCATAAGAGAAGACTTTCAACACCATGAGGTGACTCAATGGGTGGTCGCCAAGTTTAAGCAAAGGGGACTCAAGAAGCTCTTCAAACCGGTCACATCCACCGCCTACCGGAAGTTGGTCATTGAATTTTATGCCAAGCTTTCCCATGACTGTGACAACAAGGCTGCTCTCTCCTCAAAAGTGCAAGGCCAAATTATTCATGTGACTAAGGCTGACATAGCCGTAGCCTTGCAGTGCAATGATGAGTATCGTCCAGAAATTGTAAATCTTGCCGAGCAACCGCCCCGATACTATGTGGTGGAAATCGTTGAAGATATGTGCCAAGGGCACTATGCGGATGCCCACCACAATGCCGGCAGCCGGTCCAAGCTACCTCGAAGGTTGTGGTTTGTGGATTCCATTTTGCACCGAAATGCCTTCCCCTTGGGACACAAAAATCAAAGGCGCGATCAATTTCTCCAAACTCTTTACGCCTTCCACAAGGATGCTTGGTACTCCATTCCCGACATCATTTGGAACCAAATCCATAAATTTTGGAATGGAGTGCACATTGGGGGAGCAGAGTCCACACATTCATGGGGATTACCTTTCCCCTACTTGATCACATACATTCTGCGGAAAAAGAGCATTAAGGGCACCACATCTGATGAGCTAGTCACCACCACTCCAATATATGGCATTCGCCAATGGAACAAGAGCTGCTCCCATATGCCCGGGGCACCTCCAAAAGCTGGGGAAGAAGCAGATGAGGTTGAGCCAATGGCTGAAGATGAACTGGCAGCTAAGCCGGTAGTAGAAGATGAGAAAGAGGCTTCAATTGACGTTCAAGCCATCCAATACCGATCCCTTTGTGAACAAATGGCAGGCCTTTGGAGAGAGCTAGCTGATCAAAGAAGGGAGGCTCAGGAAGATAAGGTACTCATGGATCAACGCTTAGCTGCCCTGGAAGAATTGATGCGTTTTATCCTAAGCCGGTTACCACCACTTGCAGCATCTACTTCTGGACAACACTAAGGGACCACTGTCTGGTTGAAGACGTAAAACTTAGCGCTCATGGAAAGCACCCCATAACATATCCTTTTGTTTTGTTTGACTTATGTTTTGTTTTATATTTCTTTGCATGTATTTTGGTGTTTTTAGTGTTTTTAGTAATTTGTCATGTTTTCCATTCTGTTACTGCGATCGATCGTACCCATCGTGCAATCGAGCGCAGGTCTCCATTTGTGGGTTAACGCACTCTGTTAGTGCGATCGAATGCACCATGTGTGCGATCGAGCGCACTTGGGCAGTGTCCCATAGTTATCTTTTTATGTTGCTTTGTTCAATTTTTATTTAGTTTTAGTTCCTTTTTACTTGTTTGTGTATTTTGTATTTTGCAGGGACAAGTGTGCTTCACTTCAAGTTTGGGGGTATGCTATGAGCCATGCTTTCCAAGATCATATTGACCAGCTCTCGGGTACACTCTTTCCTTTACTTGGACACATTGGGGACAATGTGTCAATTAAGTTTGGGGGTATGTTCATGTTTATCCTAAAATTTTAGGTTGATCTAAAACAATTGTGATTTGAATTCATCAGTGAGCTGAAAATTTTGAACACATGATCTGATGAGTGAATCTGTTAGTTTGGTTACTTGTTTAGGACTGTTGAAAAATCACATGTTTGATCTGAGCACTCAAGCACATTAGCACATAATTTGTGAGGAATGACATGAGGTCTAATATGTGTGTTTCTGCATCTTGGATGAAATTGGATGACTTATTAAATGTCACTATGGCATATATAGTGATGAAAAAAAAATAGAAAAAAAAGAAGAATAAATAAATGATCATTGATGGCTTTTCACTGAGTAACTGGACCTCTTGCCTCAAAGCATTGAGTGTTCACGTCAAAAGGTGAAAAATTTGGATTTGATCAATGTCATGGTTAGTTGGTTTTGTAGCCTTTTTGACTCGAGTTAATAGGTCCTTAGGGGTGTCTTTACACCTAATGCCCTAAAACCATCTGGTTTGGGAGTCATTAACTTAACACTCGCTACAAGGGTCAAATAGAAAGCTTAAGGGAACCAACATTGCACAACCTGACCAAAAAAAAAAAAAAAATGCCAATGTGTCATTCTAATAGGAATTTCAGTGAATTCTGAGATAAGAAGACATTGCATATTGGAAAGATTTGGAAGTCTCATAATTTTGTACTAGTTCACTGTACACAAATTTCAAACTTGTGATGATTTAGCATGTCCTTTGTAAGTAATTGCACTTTGAGATTCCAATTCATTGTGAAGATGGAGTTCATCTTTTTAAGTTTGCTTATGAATGAAAACCATGATCTTGAAGTGATGCTTTAATTTTTGGAATAACACGAACTCTTGCATGATGTTTGTGGGTAACATTTTTGGAAAACCCTCAAGAGACTTCACTCGTCCACTACGGAATTCCTAGGGGTTTAAAAGGCTTGTTGCATACGCTAAATGCAATCGTACATCCCACGAAAAATGGATTTATCTTTCTGTTTTTCCATTCTTGTTTTTAGTTTTGTATTGCTAAGGGACTAGCAATATGTAAGTTTGGGGGTGTGATAAGTGCTAAAATATTCATATTTTTAGCCCTTAACTTGCATGTTTTAATCCTTTGGTTTTGGTTAATTAGGCCATTTTAATTCCTTTTTGTGTTTTTTATACTTTTACAGGCTTTTGGAAGAAAATGAAGTAAAACTAGGTGATCTGGGCTCAAAAAGAGAAGATGGAGAAAATTGGAGCTCCCTGACACTGCGATCAATCGTAGGGTACTTGCGATCGAGCACAGTACCCAAAAGGACACAGCACAAAGTAGGCCAGGAGCGATCGAGTGCATACCAAAAGAAGGATCGATCGCAGACCTGCGATCGAGTGCACACGGGCTGCGATCGATCGCACCTGTGCGCAGGAGACACATCTAGTAGCGGCCAAAGTGTCACTCTTTCCATATTAGGGTTTTCCAACTCCCAATTGTAATAGGTGTCAAAACCCTATGAAATCCCTAGGTTTACTACTTTGTCTAGGACTTCTAAAACCTATAAATTGACCCTTAAGCCTCTAGAATTGGGAGGCTTGAGGAGGAGAAGAAGAGGAGCTCTTGAAGTTCAAGTCTCGGGTTTATTCTTTTTTTTTTCTTTTTTATTTTATTTTTTATTTTATGAAGATGTTTAGCATCAACTCTATGTGTAGCTAATTTACTTAGTAGGACTAGATTGAAGCCCTAGTTATTTTTAATTAATATTTCAATATTGGCGCCTTTGTGATGATCTTGTTGTGCTATTTAACTTGATTAATACTTGCTTGCATGAATTCCTCATATGTGTGTGCCTAATCAACATGTGCATGTGGTATGAACTAGTTAGTTAGATCAATTTGGATGACCGAGTTCTGGGTTTAACTTAAGTAACAAAAGAATCCACACCGCGATTCTTGGGTTAATCAACATGGGGAACCGGGAGTATACACCCATGCCTTAGGCCCCGTGTGTTTGTCGATTTCCATAGAACATATGCTTTTCTAAAGAACAACTTAGTATATACCATGCTAAATCCTTTAGGGAAGAAAAGAGTTAGAGTATACACCCATGCCTAACTCGTTGCTTAGGGAAATCTATAGCTTAAGGAGTATACACCCATGCCCTTAGGTTGACAAACATTACATATTCATAACATGGTCAAAGCATTGGCATATTGTTATATTAGTTGAATATAATTAGTGGTGGATATCAAAGCCCTACCATTTTATCATTATCAACTTAATCTCTATTTTACTTAAGGAATTTATTTTTAAATGGAAATTCAGGAATCCTCGTAGGAATGATCCTGTACTTGCACCCTATACTACTATATTGACCTAGTGCACTTGCAAGTGAAACGCACAATTAATTTCCTATTAATTTAGATAGATAATTGCATAACACCTCCAATGGATCTTTATGTTGGTCCTACAAGACTGTCTTACTAACATATTGGATCATACAAACATCAAAACATTCTAAATCTTCTTGACGTAATTTCAATGCATCGAATATTTTGAACTCTATTGTCTCACCATTTACCTGCATGCTCACAATACCCTTTTTAACACCTATTATAGTATCAACAATTCTCAAAAAGGGCCTTCCTAAGATAATAGGTAAAGGTGATGGCATAGGGGATTCTTCTACATCCAATACAATGAAATCAGTAGGTAGAATAAATGTACCTACCTTTACCAAAACATCCTCAAGTCTACCTCTAGTCTTTTTATGCTTTAGTTTGCCAATTGCAAGGTGATAGAGATTGGTTGAAGCTCCCCCAATCCCAACTTTTCATAAACAGTGTAAGGCATCAAATTCACCCTTGCTCCTAGATCTAGTAGCTTCTTTTCAAAAGAATGGTTTCCTATCCTGCAAGGAATGGTAAAACTACCTGGATCTGTTAGCTTTGGTGGTAACTTTCTTAACAATACTGCACTTACCTCTTCTGTTAAGGCCATTGTCTTATACTCCTGAAACTTCCTTTTGTTAGTGCAGTAATCCTTAAAAAATTTAGCATATGAAGGGATCTATTTAATTGCATCTAATAAAGGAATGTTGATTTCTACTTTCTTCAAGGTCTCAAAGATATCCATGAGTTGCTTCTCTTTCTTTGGTTTGACTAACCTTTGAGGAAAGAGTGCATTTACCTTCTCCATTTTGTTTACCTTAGAAGTTGATGGTCCTTCTGGAGTTGCTTGAGTTGGCTCTTCAATTCCAATGACCTTGTCATTTCTGAGAACTGTGACTGCTTTCAACTGTTGTTGACCCCCTGGATTGGGTATTGTTTGAGCTAGAAATTCTTCCTGCTTTCTTTCACTTAACTCCTTTGCCATCTGGGCCATTTGCACTTCCAATCTTTGAATGACTTGATTAGTCTTTGTATTGAATTGTTTTTGACTAGCCGTGGATTGCTGTTGTGAGGTCATGAACTGCTATTGAGAAGCACCAGGGTGTGTATCATATTCTCCAGTTGGTTTAATTTAGACTCTTGAGTTGGTTGGCTTGCTTGTTGGGGATCCTTTTGTTGTCCTTGTTTGTTACTCCATGAGAAATCAGGGTCGTTTTGCCACCCTGGCTTGTAGGTGTTGGAGTATGATTGTTCTTGTAGGGGTAATTATTTTGTGCCACATAGTGCGCTTGCTCCTGATCTGCAGATGAATATAAAGGGCAAGTTTCAGTAGTATGACCTACTTGAGAACATACGGCACATACCTGGAATTGGGTGGCTGGCTGATTGGGAGAGATGTTCTGAGTATTCATGGCGTTTACAAGTATAAGGAATGCCTTCTGCATGGCAGCCATCTGATTTTGCACTTCGCTATTTTCTTCATTCCTACCTTTGCTCCTTACACCTTGCCTCCTTTTGGATGGAAATTGTTGGGTGTGTTCATTTAACATCTCAAAGATCCTTATGGCTTCCTCACTGCTATTTTCCATCATCATACCTCCACAAGCTGTATCCATAATACCCTTGTTAGTATCATCTAAACCTTCATAGAAAATTTGTACCTGATCATCTTGAGGGATGTTGTGAAGTGGCACTTAAGAAGCAATGAATTGAAGTGATCCCATGCCTCGAAGAACAGATCTCCATCTAGTTGTTGGAACATTTGAAGTTCCCTTTTAAGTTGTCTTGTCTTCTGAGCTGGGAAAAACTTCTTTAGAAACTTGGTGGCTAATTCCTCCCAAGTATGGATAGAATCTGTAGGCAAATAATTATACCATAGTTTAGCATTATCTTTCAAAGAGAAAGGAAAGAAGACTAACCTGAGTCTCTCTGGGGTGAGGCCTTGGACATGCTACAACTTGCATAAATCAAGGAATTTTTTAAGATGCAAGTTGGGATCATCAGTAGCTGTGCCTCTGAAGTGAGTCAATGCATTAAGGATTTGAGGAGAAATATAATAGCTGCCTTCCACCTCCGGTTGATATGCTATGCATGAGGGTTGCTGGAGGTTTGCTGGAACGAATGCCTACTTCATCGGTCTCCTCACCAGTGGTGGATTTGCCTCTAATGGTCTTGGCCCAATTGGATTCTCTTGCAAATCTTCCATCTCAATTTCTTCCTCTTCTTCTCTGTCTCTAGGTCGTTTTTGAATTGTCTGCTCAATTTTAGAATCGAGTGGAATGACGGTTGAGTCTTGAGATCGACGACCTTGCATCAATTGAATTGTAGCTTCAGTGCTGCTGGTCCGAATGCTCCCTGGAACTGCACTCGATTGCAAGTTAGTGTGTTCGATCGCACTATGCTCGATCACACTTGACTGACATTCAATCGCAATCACAGAATGCTAGTTCACAACCTGAAACAGAGAACAGAAAAATTTAAAAATCAATAGAAATTTTTTTTGAGAAACACAAAAGTGAGAATTGAAAATTAAAATAATACAACTAAAGGAAAATAAATTTTAAACAAAATTCGCCGTAGTCCTCGACAACAGCGCCAAAAACTTGTTGTCTCAATTACCCACCTAATTTAATAGGCAAATAACTGTATGTTTTACCCGAAAGTGCATGAGGTCAACATAGTAGTATAGTGTGCAAATACGAGGTCATTCCCACAAGGACTGCTGAATCTTGTCTAAAATAAATTCCCGAAGTGAAAAAAAACAAAAGATTGGATTTAAATTGATAATGATAAAAAGGTAGGGCTTTGATATCCACCACTAATTATATTTAGCTAATATATCAATATGCCAATGTTTTGATCAAGTTATGTCTATCTAATGTTTGTCAACCTAAGGGCATGGGTGTATACTCCTTAAGCTATAGATTTCCCTAAGCAACGAGTTAGGCATGGGTGTATACTCTAGCTCTTTTCTTCCCTAAAGGGTTTAGCATGGTATATACTAGGTTGTTCTTTAGAAAAACATATGTTCTATAGAAATCAATAAACACATGAGGCCTAGTGCATGGGTGTATACTCCCGATTCCTCATGTTGATTAACCCAAGAACCCGGTGTGGATTACTTTTGTTACTTATGTTAAACCCAGGACTCGGTCATCCAAATTGATTTAACTGACTAGTCCATACTACATGCACATGTTAATCAGGCACACACATATGAGGAATTCATGAAACTAGATATTAATCAAGTTAGATATCATAACAAGATCATCACAAGGGCGCCAATATTGAATATTAACAAAACATAACTAGGGCTTCAATCTAGCCCTACTGATTAAATTAGCTACACATAGAGTTGATGTTAAACATCTTAATAAAATAAAAGAAAAGAAAAAGGAAAAGAATAAACTCGAAACTTGAACTTGAAGAGCTCCAATTCTTCTCCTTACAAAGCTCTCTTTACTCTAGAGGCTTAAGGGTCTATTTATAGGCTTTAGAAGTCCTTGACAAACTAGTAAACCTAGGAATTTCGTAGGGTTTCAAAACCTTTTATAGGTGGTAGTTGGAAAACCCTAATATGGAAATATTAGCATCATGGCCGCAGCACGATGTGTCTCCTGCGCACAGGTGTGATCGATCGCAACCCGTGTGAGCTTGATCGCAGGTCTGTGATCGAGCCTCTTCTGTTGTGTGCTCGATTGCTCATGGCCTGATTTGTGCTTTGTCTTCTCTGGTACTGCGCTCGGTTGCAAGGAACCTGTGATCAATTTCAGTGTCAGGGGCTCCCATTTTTCCTATCTTCTCTCTTTGAGCCCAAATCTTCCAAATTTACTTCATTTTCTTCCAAAAGCCTACAAAAGTATGGAAAACACAAAAATGAATTAAAATGACCTAATTAACTAAAACCAAAAGATTAAAACATGCAAGTTAAGGGCTGAAAATATAAATATTTTAGCACTTAACAAAGCATGCATGTAAAATATGAACAAGATTAATTGCATTGTATGACATGGTACACTAGTGCATGTGGGATAACGGTCATAGGCTTACTATACATGTTAACTTGATGGTCAAATGTGTGTATTTTTTATATAGGCCTTGGATCCAATTGATGTTTCATTATCGACGCAGCCTTAATGGGCAATCATTACATAACATACATCATTAGTAGCGTGGGACACCTTAGGTCGGACTCAGTTGGGCTGCGAGTATTATGGATGGTAGCTAACAATGGTCAAGGCACCGGCATTCTACTACAGGTCCCTCGGGACAGTGCCAACCCTGCTAAGAAGAGGTAATATCTCAGGTAGACCATAGTCTTGAACTATCACTGTTCTCATGATTATAAGCATTTACTATATCTATACTGCATTCATGGATAACTGCCATACCTAAAATGTTGCATATTTTACCAAACGGAGTTCATGAGTAAAATGGCATGGGCATTGTGTCCATTATATCTCACTAAGTCTTTGGACTTATGTATAAATTGCACGGTTTAGCTAGCATAGGGGAAGATGCCTTCAGACCAAACTTGGCTTGTCGCTTAGGACCTGATTCAAGTCATTTTTGAGGATATGGACCCAGTGTGGTTGAAGTCCATGTGGAACGAAAGAGGAACCATACGGGCAAAGATGATAGAGATAGTGATTATTCTTGCACTACTTAAGATTAGCCCCTGATTTCTTATTTTCAGACAATGATTTGGGTTCTAATCCATATTTTGATGATCGGTCTTTGACCAGTACATTTGATGACCCATTTATATTATGATGTCTTATCTTTAACTCTGACGATTATACTTGTGGTATTTGGTTGATGCTTTCTATTCCTATAGTTTAAAAGTCTTTTGCTGTATTCTCTCGTTTAGGAGAGATTAAGATCCCTGAGTCTTGTCCCATAAGGGATGTAGATTATCAGTTAATTAATTTCCTTGGGGTGTTACAGTTGGTATCAAAGCCTTATGCTCTGAAGACTGCAGGATAGGTGGAAAGAAAGCCTAGGCAATGATCACACCAGAGACTAGGCTAGTTAGTTTTTAGGACTTAATCCCATGTTTTTGTTGATTTCCACAAATTTATACTTTCTTAAAAAACAACTTAGTAGACATCCATGCTAAATCCTTTAAGGAAGAAAAGAATTAGAGTAGACACTCATGCCTAATTCATTGTTTAGGGAGATCAATAGCTTAAGGAGTAGACACCGATGCCCTTAGGTTGGCAAACTTTAAGTATTCATAATATGATTAGAGTATTGGCATATTGTTGTATTATTTAAGCATGATTAGTGGTGGATATCAAAACCCTACATTTATCTTTATTAATTCAAAAATCAATCTTTGTCTTGTTTTAATTACGAAATTAATTTTAAGCATAATTTATGGCAATCCTCGTGGGAATGATCTCGTACTTGCACCCTATACTACTTTTTGATCTTGTGCACTTGCAAGTTAAAACGTATATTTATTCATCTATTAATTTAGGTGAATATTTGCACAACATACTGAACCACCGAAAGAACACCCACAGGAGAAACCCCTTTTACCCTAGCCTTCGGAGCCGAAGCTATCATTCCGGTACAAGTTGGGTCTATTAGTTTTCGGGTGAAGCACCTATAACCTAGGGCTAAATAGCAAAGGCATGAGATTGAACCTAGGTCTGTTGCAAGAGAAAAAAGATGCTGCACAAGTTACAATGGCCGACTATCAGCATAACACGACCAAGTATTTCAATAAGAAGGTCAAGCACCAAGAGTTCAAGCTAGGAGATTGGGTATTCCGGAAGGTTACAATAGCCACGATTAACCCCGCAAAGGGTAAGCTGGGAGCGGCAAGGAGCGTACTACTTATAGGCAGAGGATGAAAGACCCTTACCTCAACCTTGGAATGAAGAACATTTGAAGAAGTACTATCAATGAGGAACTATGAATTTATTCCCTACTTTTATGTTTTCAACTATCTTATTTTTGTTATATCGTCTTTAATTTCTTAGTTATTTCTGAATAATATTGGACACTTTGTTGATGCCACAGTCAAAAATATTTCTTATAATAAACTAAATTAAGCATCGAAGTGTCCCAAGTCATTCGACTAGTGGATAACAAGTACCTGTCCCCCTTTGCAAAAAAGAAGCGGGAAGGAGCACTCAGGAAAAGCACCAGGATAGATAGAGAAACCAAACACTTGGTTGTATTCCAACCAAGCCCTAAAAGAGGGGTTGGATTATGCCCTCGGTCTTTTTGAAATCCACTAACAATGAGGGGTTAGATTTTGACCTCGGATAGATAGAAAAACTAAACACTTGGTTTTCTTTTAAACCAACTCCTAAAAGAGGGGTCAGACATTGCCCTTGGTCATTTCTAAATCCACTAACAATGAGGGGTTGGATTTTTCCCTCTAAGAGATAGAAAGGTGATGTGGTATTTTTGTGACCAAAAATATCAATTATAAAAATAACCACTCGCAATAGGACGAATCTTTGTAGGATACGGCTATAGAGAGGGTGTCGAACCTTAAGGACTGCAGGGGTTTTGTTATCAAATTCGAAAGATTAACTTAATTAAAAAGAGAATTGATTTGATTTTCTTTAAAACTAAAGTACATGAAAATAAAAGAGATTTAAAATAAGAGAGAGAGTGTAGGGTATTGACTTCACAGCTATCCGCACAACAATGGTTTAATCATAATTAATCCCAGAAATTCATTCTATGCATGTGATAAATAAACAAGAAACTACCTTATTAAAGAATAAGCATAATCTATCTTCGGTTGGCACGGATTGTCCACCTAACCACTAAGATGCGGTACGACCCGTCTTCCCTAGGTATAAATTATCAAATTCTTTAACAGGATACATATAATCAATGAATAAGTGTAACCCATCTTCGGTTGGCACGGACTGTCTACCTAAATTACACTAAACTAGGGTGTAGTACAATCCGTTTTCCCTAGACATGGCCTATCAAATCCTATTGATCATATGTTAATTAAACCCATTGTATAACCATCATCCTCATAATCACAGAAAACAAGAATGATTTGAAATCAATAAAAGTAAAATACTTTCTAAGACAAGAGAAGAATTTCACAAATATTGATTTTGGAATTTAAGAACAATTGCATTTAATAATTAAGAACATAAATCAATTGTAGCAATCCTCATAATTATACAATCAACATGCATAAATTGAAAATCTAGAAATTAAATACAATCAAACCATTGTGCTTGGATAGGGTTACATCAACACTCCACGAAGGGGTTTAGCCGCTCATGATCTTCTAAGCTCCAAAGACAATTTACTCAATTTTTACTCTAGAAAGCGGTGTGCCTGTTTACAATGTTTAGAGCCCTATTTATAGGGCTTAGGAGAGTCCTAGAAACCCTAGAAACGCTGAGAAAACCGGAGAGTAGTCTCCCAGTCCAATTGGGAGACTGAAAACCAAATCCAAATCGTAGTAGGATTCACCCAGAATTGCGTTCCTATCTTGAGGGGCGATTTTGGCATTGCGACGCTCCGAATTAGGAAAATACTATTTCACAATGATTTGTAGAAATTTTAGTTATCTTTCCATTTCCACTTGAATCACCTCAATCGGATATTTGAGCTGAAAGTTATGGCTAAAATACCGAGACATATGCAGAATCCAAATTTGAATCCAATCCGATTTTGACTCAAATTTGAGAAATTCCGAATTAATCCCTTCCTTTATTTGATTGAACTTAACCATGATTGGTTAAGCTTAATCATATCTTCTAGGTCTTCTCAAAGTGTGCTTTTAAGCCCAAAATGAATGGAATTAATTGCATCTTTATTTATAACCTGAAAACACAAAAACAAAACAAAATCAAACAAATAACAACGCTAAGGAATTAACATATGCAAATTAAGGGGCTTGAATGTGCAACATTCGGCGCTTATCAAAAGGCTAAACACTTGGTTTCCTTTTAACCAAGTCCTAAAAGAGAGGTCGGATTTCGCCCTTGGTCTTTTCTAAGTTCGTAAACAAAGAAAGGTCAGATTATGCACTCAGCCTTTACTAAACCTATCAAAAACAAAGAAGCGGCTTTGCCTGGAACAACAACCCAGTTACCGGTTAGTCATGAAAAACCTTAGCTCGGTGCAACCATTTAAAGTTATTTAAATTATGCAAGAAAGGGAAGAACATCAAGAAAGGAAAGCCATTTCTTCATTAAAATCAGCAAAGTATTACAAAAATTAAAACAAAAGAGTACAATGCTTTCCGAAACTATTTCCCCACAACCTTGGCCTTCCATTTGGCACATTTCAGCCAATACTTGCACTTCACCTCAGCTTCAATGAATAGGTGAGTTATCGACTCAAACGCACCTATACAACGTTTGTTGTCCTCTCGAACATGATCCAATTGGGCCTCCAGCTAGGCATAACGCTCATCCCTAAGCAAAATTTGAGTTGTGAGCTCAAGGATTTGCCTTGCGCTCTCCGCAAGGCTTTGGTCCCGGGCCTCAAGTAAAGACCTCACCCTGTCAAGCTCAGGGTTGTAGCAGTTGAAGATCCCAGGAAAACGGGGAAGCCCAAGCTGGGAAGGCTCATCTCCAACATGAAGAAGAGGGGGTGAGTTGAGTAGGAGCCAGAATCACAAACAATACAGGAGTAGGAACCTGAAGAGGAACTAGAAGAAGAAAAAGGTGCAGCAGAAACATGAGCAGACATTGTAAAAAAAATATATACGGCAATCTGAATGGTGTGAACAAGACAACACAGGGAGGGCATTATAGAAAACTGCCATCGAAAATATAATTGCTTGCAATAATGAGCCTCTGCGTGCATTGGAGGGAAGAATACTGCAGAGGAATCAAAAGGAGACACATGTCAAGCCATGCACGCAACCAATGTTCTAGTAACCAAAACTGGCAACCAAGACACGGTGCCTACAAACAAGCATGCGGAGTTTTATTGGGAAAGAGCACAATAATAAATTCCACATTAATTGGCCAATGCTTTCATTGAAAGTTGAACTCAACCGCCAACACCTGAGGTGGCAATCAATTAAGCTTCCCAACATATGCAATCATTATTTACAATTCAATAACCAATGCCAAGTCCTCTTAGCTTCACTTATTAAATGGAGGGGGATGCATATAAACATACATCACAACAGAAAAATATTCAAAACATCACAAAGCAAATATTGTTTAACAAGGCAATTCATTATACTGACAAATTTTGTGTTACAAAAATTACGAGGCCAAGGCATCATCCCCCTCTATTACATCATCATCATCAGAAGACTCCTCCGGATCCTAGGGTACAACTGGCAAGTCAGGCTCTGGGGGGTAAGCACCAACACATTGACATCAAGAGCATCGGGAATTAGATCTTTTCCTATCCCATACATCTCATTAGTAACAGACAAGGGGAGCGGCAGAAAGTCCGCAGCTATAGTTTCAGGATCAACTTGGTACTAATCGGCGTGAACAACCAGCTCTCACAAATTTCTGAACCCCCAGTTGAACCAATGGACCCGTAATTGGTCCCAAAGCCTAGGTATGAAGGACAACTGCTTCAAATACCTTAGGGCTTTGGCTTTCCACAACCAATACTTTCTCCGCGGCCGCTCGCACTCTCCTTCAGAATCCTTAAGCATGAGATCGGCGGTGCATGGGGACCCCTTTCCTCCGACCGGGAGAGTTGTGCCTACAAATCATCTGAAAGCTTTCGATAGTCATCAAGAGCTCTCCAAGTGTCTTCTAACTCGCTGGCTAGCCTCGAAGACTCCTTAGGAGCATGAGCGACCTGCTCTTGGTTGTTCCTTTCACTAGTAGCCAAAAGAACCTCTAGCTCGTCAACCCAAGCCACCTTCCTTCGAGCATCGCAAGCTCCTGACAAGCCTCAAGCAACTACCGATTCTTGGCAACAGGAAGCTTTTTCAAATTGTGAACCTCTGAATTGATGCCCTTCAATCTCATCACTTCAGCATCCAATTGTTGAACCATTTTTAAGAGTTTGATGGTCTCTGAGGGGTACTCAGCTAACCCATCACGAAAATCGTTGTACAACCCAACCAGCTCAACTGAGTGCTAAAATTACGAGAAAACGATCAAAAGACGACAAAGAAAAAATCGTAGTTTTTTTTTTTAGAAAAACAAACAAACCAGATAACTCACCAAGAAGTGACAGTGGATAAGCACGATATGTATGGTAGGGAAAACGTTGTCATGGGCATAAAAAATGTTCAACCAAATGCCAAAAAGAATCCCTCTCCATGTAAACCAACCATCAAAGCCATCAATTAGACACCACTTTTCTATGAAATTCACATCCATCAAAAAATAGTACTAAAAATCATGAAAATCCAATTTCAAATGTCCACCCACTAATCAATAATCAAATCCAATCAAACACAAAACCTACCTTTCCCACTTAAACAAATCAACCCCAAAATAAGACCTTTCATCTCCAAGCCCATGTTACGGAAGTAACATAGTGATAAAATAGACTTATATTTAATATGAATTAGATTTCATTTTAGATTAATTTAGATTAGTTTTGTTATCAGTATTTTTAGATTAGAGATAAACATGCATCTATTTGTTATTCAATTATATAGTTAATTATTTTAGAGTTAGTATTGCATTTGTTATCTTTCTACGGGATTATCTGCAAGTGAGTGTAGAAGTTCTACTCCAAGTCTAAGTCATTGTGATGTTCCTATTTAAAGGATGATATTTTAATAGAAAGGAATCAGAAAATTAATCCCAAACATTGAGTTTGAAAAAGGATTTTTAGGTTTCCTCAAAATGTAAAAAGTCTAGGTTCCCTCAAAACCTAAATTCTATCCCTGTTACGTATTCACGTAACATTTAGTATCAAAGCCGTGATCTTGCTCAATCGCGAATCCAAGCTTGGATCAGCTTGAGCAGCAACATGGTAACCTCGTAACTTTGTGTGAAGTCTTGATGAAGAAGATGGAAAAAAAAATGGGACGATGAAAGCAAACAATTTCAAATTGTATGCATTGATTGCCAATTGCGAGGATTGTTCAGTTGATAACAATGATGTGTTCCATTGTTCAAAACAATAAGAAATGGTTCCCGAAGGCGTTAACAACCTTATCAAACTGATATCTGCATCAAGCTCCTATCCAGCAAACCAATGGTCAGCTAGAGAAAATTCGCTCTGTAGCCCAGAAAAATAGCCAACCAAGAATGAGGGACCGGCTGATAAGTGCTAAAATATTCATATTTTCAGCCCTTATCTTGCATATTTTAATCCTTTGGTTTTGGTTAATTAGGCCATTTTACTTCCTTTTTGTGTTTTTCATGATTTTACAGGCTTTTGGAAGAAAATGAAGAAAAACTAGGAGATTTGGGTTCAAAAAGGAGAAGATGGAAATTTGGAACTCCCCGGTACTGCGATCAATCGCAGAGTACCTGCGATCGAGCGCAACATCAGAGAAGACACTACACGAGCTAGGCCAAGAGCGATCGAGCACAGGCCAAAAGAGGCATTGATCGCAGACGTGCGATCGAGCGCACACGGGCTGCGATCTAATGCACCCGTGTGCAGGAGACATCCCAAGTGGCGGCTACAATGTCCCTATTTCCATATTAGGGTTTTTCCAACTCCAAATTGTAATAGGATTGAAACCTTATGAAATCCCTAGGGTTTACTACTTTTCCAGAGACTTCTAAAGCCTATAAAGAGACTCTTAAGCCTTTAGAATAGGGAGGCTTGGAGGAAGAGAAGGATAGGAGCTCTCAAGTTCAAGTCTCGGGTTTATTCTTTTCCTTGTTTTTATTTTATGAAGATGTTTAACATCAATTATATGTGTAGCTAATTTACTTAGTAGGGCTAGATTGAAGCCCTAGTTATGTTAAATTAATATTTCAATATTGGCGCCTTGTGATGATCATGTTGTGCTATTTAACTTGATTAATACCTGTTTACATGAATTCCTCATATGTGTATGCCTGATCAACATGTGCATGTGGTATGGACTTGTTAGTTAGATCAATTTGGATGACCGAGTCCTGGGTTTAACATAAGTAACAAGAGATATCCACACCGGATTCTTGGGTTAATCAACATAGGGAACCGGGAGTATGTATCCATGCCTTAGGCCTTGTGTGTTTATCGATTTCCATAGAACATATGCTTTTCTAAAGAACAACTTAGTATAGACCATGCTAAATCCTTTAGGAAAGAAAAGAGTTAGAGCATGGACCAAGTGCCTAATTTGTTGCTTAGGGAAATCAATAGCTTAAGGAGTTAGGGTTTAACCCTTAGGTTAGCAAACATTAAATATGCATAACTTGATCAAAGCATTTGCATATTGATATACTAGTTTAACATAATTAGTGGTGGATATCAAAGCCCTACCCTTTATTATCATCTCATCAACAATCAATTTTAGTTTGCTTTTGCTTAAAGAATTAATTTTAAACATAAATTTAGCAATCCTCGTGGGAATGATCCTGTACTTGCACCCTATACTACCATGTTGACCTTGTACACTTGCAGGTAAAACGTACAATTATTTACCTATTAATTTAGGTATATTTTTGCACAACACCGGCCACACCAAACCACCGAGAGTCCTAGCACAAGCCATCTGCATCTTAGCCACTGCACCTTCCAAGCCCGTCCCACTAGGAAACCGCCACACCGCCATCTACGATCCATTAGAAATCGTCGAAGTCAGCAACCAAAAAGCACCATTAACCACCACAGCCGCCAATCTGGTACATGCCACGCCTAACATCCCATCAGGGTCTCCCCAGCGAGGTCGCCAGAAACGGAGAACCCATACCAGGATAGGCCACAACGCAATCATTAGAAATGCTGTGATCACTTTATGCGGACAGAATGGAGATGGAAGTTGACCACGCTACGTTGCAACCAAGAAGAGCAAGCGGTAGTGTCAAGGACCATTTCATGGGAAGCAAAATTTGTGAAAAACGCAACAGAACAAGAGGCGTGTCAAGAGAAAAAAGTTGGTCCGTCATGGGTCTCTTTTCATCTTAAGGCATGTCTTCCTCAAATGCTCCTTTTTCTAGTGTTTTTTTATTCACAAGATCAGCTGCAGATTGTCTTTTCATGCTAGATATGGCAAACCACTTATTTACCATCAATTTGCATTTGTAGCTTACAAAAGACAAAAATGGTGTCATTTTGAGTGACGTGATGGTTACTTACAGTGCGCCAAGTCCATGGCCCATATCTCCTACTTCATGGCCACGTCATCAGCTACATCTAAACGTTGGAAGAAAATAATTCCTAGACCTAGTTCACAAGGTCTCCTTAAAGATGAAGGGATGTTATTCAAGTAACATAGGGATAAAGTGGACTTATATTTAATATGAATTAGATTTTATTTAAGATTAATTTAGATTAGTTTTGTTATCAGTATTTTTAGATTAGATATAAACATGTGTCTATTTGTATTTCAATTATCTACTTATTTATTTTAGAGTCAGTATTACAGTAGTTATCTTTCTATGGGTTTATCTCCAAGTGAGTCTACAAGTTCCACTCCAAGTCCAAGTCGTTGTGATGTTCCTGTTTAAAGGATGAAATTTTAATAGAAAGGAATGAGAAAATTAATCCCAAACCCAGAGTTTGAAAAAGGCTTTTTAGGTTTCCCCAAAATCTAAAAGGTCGAGGTTCCATTAGAACCTAAATTCTATCCCCGTTACGTATTCACGTAACATTTGGTATCAAAGGTGTGATCTTGCTCAATGGCGAATCCAAGCTTGGATCAACTTGATCAGCAATGTGGTAACCTCGTAACTATGTGCGAAGTCTTGATGAAGAAGATGGAAAAAAAAATAATGAGATGATGAAAGCAAACAATGCCAAATTGTATGCATTGATTGCCAGATGTGATGATTGTTCAACTGATAACAACGATGAGTTCCATATTTTAGAACAATCACAAATGGTGCTCGAAGATGTCAACAACCTTATCAAACTGATATCTCTATCACGCTCCTATCCAGTAAACCACTTTTCAGCTAGAGAAAATTCACTGTGAAGCCCACAAAAACAGTCGACCAAGAACCAAGGACCCACCATACCGAACCACTGAGAGTCCAAGCACAAAGCCATCTGCACCTCTGCCACAACACCTTCCAAGCCCTCTCCCATTAGGGAACCGCCACACCGCCATCTACGATCCCTTAGAAATTACTGAAGTCAGCCACAAAAATGTACCATCAACCACCATAGCCACCAATCCAGTACACTCAACGCCTAACATCCCATCAGCGTTTCCCCAGCGAGGTTGCCAAAAATAGAGACCCCATACCTGGACAGGCCACAACACAAGCGTTTGAAGTGTTGTGATCATTTTATGTGGAAGAAATGGAGATGGAAGTTGACCATGCTACTTTGCAACCAAGAGGAGCAAGTGGTGGTGCGAACGACCATTTCATGGGTAGCAGAATCTGTGAAAAACATAACAAAACTAGAGTAGTGGCCCAAAAAAAAATTGGTCCATCATGGGTCTCTTTTCATCTCAAGGATTGTCTTCTTCAAATGCCCCACTTTCCAGTATTTTTTTAATCCCAAGACCAGCTGCAAATTGTCTTTTCATGCTAGCTATTGCTACCCACTTATTTTCCATCAATTTGCATTCGTAGCCTACAAAAGACAAAAAATTGTCTCATTTTGAGTGACATGATGGTTACTTTCAGTGCTCCAAGTCCTTGGCCCACATCACCTACTTCATGGCCATGTCACCAGCTACATCTCAACATTGGAAGAAAATAATTCTAAACCATGGGGTAAGGGTCTCCTTAAGGAGGAAGGTATGCTACGGAAATGACAATGGGATAAAGTAGACATCTATTTAATATGAATTAGATTTCATTTAAGATTAATTTAGATTAGTTTTCTTATCATTATTTTTAGATTAGAGATAAACATGCATCTATTTGTATTTAAACTATCTAGTTATTCATTTTAGAGTCAGTATTGCATTAGTTATCTTTCTATGGGTTTATCTCCAAGGGAGTGTAGGGTTTATCTCTAATTGAGTGTAGGAGTTCCACTCCAAGTCTAAGTCATTGTGATGTTCCTATTTAAAGGATGATATTTTAATAGAAATGAATCAGAAAATTAATCCCAAACTTTGAGTTTGAAAAAGGATTTTTAGTCTTCTGCAAAATCTAAAAGGTCTAGGTCCCCTCAGAAACTAAATTCTATCCCCATTACGTATTCACGTAACATTTCATACATCATGCTCAATTGCAAATCCAAGCTTGGATAGGCTTGAGTAGTAGCTTGGTGATCTCGTAACTATGTGTGAAGTCTTGATGAAGAAGATGGAAAAAAAAAAGAGACGATGAAAGCAAACAATGCCAAATTCTATGCATTGATTGCCAAATGCAACAATTGTTAAGCTGATAACAAAGATGAGTTCCATTTTCCAGAACAATCACAAATGGTGCCTTAAGACGTCAATAGCTTTATCAAATTGATATCTCCATCACGCACCTATTCAGCAAACCAATTGTCAGCTAGAAAATTTGTTGTGTTGTCCACAAAAATAGCCGACCAAGAACCATAAACCCGCCACAATGAACCACAGAAAGTCCTAGCACAAAGCTGTCTGCATCTCAACCACTGCACCTTCAAAGCCCCGTCCCACTAGAGAAGCGCCACACCACCATCTATGATCCAGTAGAAATCGCCGAAGTCAGCAACGAAAATGCACCATCAATGACCACAGTCGCCAATCTGGTTCATGCCAAGCCCAACATCCCATCGGCGTTTCCCCAGCGAGGCCACCAGAAACGGAGAACCCATACCTGGACAGGCCACGACACAAGCGTTTGAAGTGTTGTGATCAATTTATGCGGAAGGAATGGAGATGGAAGCTGACCATGCTACTTTGTAACCTAGTGGAGCAAGACGTAGTGTCAAGGACCATTGTTGTCACAAAAATCTACCTAAATTAATAGGCAAATAATTGGATGTTTTACTCGCAAGTGCACGAGGTCAACACAGTAGTATAGGGTGCAAGTACGGGGTCATTTCCACGAGGATTGCAGAATTTTGTCTAAAATAAATTTCAAAAGTCAAACAAAACAAAAGTTGGCTTTTGATTTGATAATAATAAAAATGTAGGGCTTTGATATCCACCACTAATTATATTTAGCTAAATTATCAATATACGAATGTTTTGATCATGTTATGAATATCTAATGTCTGTAAACCTAAGGGCATTGGTGTCTACTCCTTAAGCTATTGATTTCCCTAAGCAATGAATTAGGCATGGGTGTCTACTCTAATTCTTTTCTTTCTTAAAGGATTTAGCATAGGTGTCTACTAAGTTGTTCTTTAAGCAAACATAAAACTGTGAAAATTGACAAACACATGAGGCTTAGGGCATAGGTGTCTACTCCCTGTTCCCCATGTTGATTAACCCCAGAACCCAGTGCAGATTTCTTTTGCAACTTTTATTAAACCCAGGACTCGGTCATCCAAATTGATTTAACTAGCTAGTCCATACCACATGCATATGTTTATCAGGAACACACATATGAGGAATTCATGAAAGCAGGCATTAATCAAGTTAAATATTGCAACATGATCATCACAAGGGCGCCAATATTAAATATTAACTAAACATAACTAGGGCTTTAATCTAGCCCTACTAAATAAATTAGTTACACATAAATTTGATGTTAAACATCTTCATAAAATAAAGTAAAAGAAAGGAAAAGAATAAACCCTAAACTTGAACTGGAAGAGCTCCAATTCTTCTCCTTGGAAAGTGTGTCTATTCTAGAGGCTTAAGGGTCTATTTATAGGCCTTAGGAATACTCTTGAAACCCTAAAAATCATAGGGTTTGAGCCCTAGTTCGCACAAAGTTACAAAACCCTTAAAGTTACAATTTCCATATTAAGGCTAGCGGCTGACTTGGCCATCACGCATGGGTGCGCTCGATCGCAACCTGTGTGTGATCGATCATAGGTCTATGATCGATCCTCTGTGTGCTGGCGCTCGATCGCAGTTGCCTTACGTGTTGTGGTCCTCGCCTGTAGTGCGCTCGATCGCAGCTCCCCTGCGATTGACCGCACTACTAGTGCCTTCCAATTTCCAAAATAGCTCTTTTTAAGTCCAAAACTTCTGTGATTGCTTCTTTTTCTTCCATTGACCTGCAAAATCAATGAAAACACAATAAAGAGCTAAAATGACATAAATTAACTAAAACTAAAGGACTAAAACATGTAAGTTAAGGGCTAAAAATATGAACATTTTAGCACTTAACAACCATTTCTTAGGAGCAGAATCTGTGAAAAACTTAATAGAACAAAAGCACCAGAAAGACAAAAAATTGGTTTATCATGGGTCTCTTTTCATCTCGAGGCTTGTCTTCCTCAAATGCCTTCCAGTGTTTCTTTAATCCCAAGATCAAGTGGAGATCGTCTTTTCATGCTAGCTATTGCCAACCACTTATTCACCATCAATTTCCATTCGTAGCTTACAAAAGACAAAGAGGGTCTCATTTTGAGTGACGTAATGGTTACTTTTAGTGCTCCAAGTCCATGGCCTATATCTCCTACTTCATGGCCATGTCATCGGCCATAGCTCAGCATTGGAAGAAAATAATTTCTAGACCTTGTGCACACGGTCTCCTAAAGGAGGAAGGGATGTTACTGGATTTGGTTAGACTTTACCACACAATCTAGGTCTTCTCAAAGTATTCTTTCTTTCAAACTTTGCATTTTTCCCTTTAAAGCTGCAGTTTTTTTTCAATGACCTACAAAATACTAAAAACACAAAACTAACACAATATTAAATAACGACACAGCTAAAGGACTAACTAATGTAAATAAAGGGGTCCAAATATGTAATATTTGGCACTTATCAGTTACCGAAGTAACATAGGGATAAAGTATATTATATTTAATATGAATTAGATTTCATTTAAGATTAATTTAGATTAGTTTTGTTATCAGTACCTTTAGATTAGAGATAAACATGCGTCAATTTCTAATTCAATTATCTAGTTATTTATTTTAGAGTCAGTATTGCATTAGTTATCTTTGTACGGGTTTATCTCCAAGTGAGTGTAACGTTTATCTCCAAGTGAGCATAGAAGTTCTAATCCAAGTCTAAGTCGTTGTGATGTTCCTATTTAAAGGATGATATTTTAATAGAAAGGAATCAAAAAATTTATCCCAAACTTTGAGTTTGATAAATGATTTTTCAGTTTCCTCAAAATCTAAAAGGTCTAGGGTCTCTTACAACATAAATTCTATCCCCGTTATGTATTCATGTAACATTTCGTATCAAAGCCGTGATCTTGCTCAATGGCGAATCTAAGCTTGGATCAGCTTGAGCAGCAACGTGGTAGCCTTGTAACTATGTGTGAAGTCTTGCTAAAGAAGATGGAAAAAAAATAATGCGACGATGAAAGTCAACAATTCCAAGTTCTATACATTTATTGCCAAATGCGACGATTGTTCAGCTGATAACAATGATGAGTTCCATTTTTCAGAACAATGCCAAATGGTGCAAGAAGACGTCAACAACCTTATCAAACTAATATCTCCATCATGCTCCAATCTAGCAAACCAATTGTCTGCTAGTGAAAATTCCCTGTGAAGCCTCGAAATTGATATCCTTTTTATCTCCAATTATCTCCATCATGCTTCAATCTAGGAAACTGATATCCTTTTTTATTTTGTTTGTTTGTTTTATTTTTATTTTTATTTTATTTTATTTTTTATTTTGTTTTTGTTTTCCTTTGTTACTTTAGTGTTTTACAGGGACAAGTGTACTTCAATTCAAGTTTGGGGGTGTGCTATAAGCCATACTATTCCAAACAGTTTGTCCATCTCCCGAGTAAATTCTTTCCATGTTACACACACATTGGGGACAATGTGTAATTTAAGTTTGGGGGTACGTGCATGTTCATGTTGTCTTAAAATTTTGGTTGATCTTAAAAATTGTGATTTGATTCTCATTGGTGAGCTTAAAATTTTGAACACGTGATCTGATGATAGGATCTTTCAGTTTGGTTACTTGCTTTTGGCAGTTGAGAGTTCACATGTTTGATCTAATCTTACACAAGCACATTAGCACATAATTTGTGACGTATGACATGAAAGTCTGATATGTGTGTTTCTATGTCTTGGGTGAAACTGGATGATTCATTAGATGGATACTTTCGCATATATATATATGAGAAAAAAAAAATGATCATTGATAAGCTTAGCACTAAGTAACTGGACCTCTTGCCTCAAAGCATTGAGTGTTCATGTCAAAAGGTGAAGATTTTTGATTTGGTTAATGTCATGGTTAAGTTGGTTTCGTAGCCTTTTTGACTCGAGTTAGTAAGTCCTTAGGGCTGTTTTACACCTAATGCCCTAACTGGTTTGGGAGTCATTGGCCTAACACTCGCAACATGGGTCAATTAGAAAGCTAAAGGGAACCAAACATTGCACAACCTGACCAAAAAAAAAAAAAAAAAAGAAAAATATGCCATTGTTGTTCATTCTAATAGGGATTTCAGTGAACTTTGAGATAATTAGACATTTCACATTGGAAATAATTGGAAGCTTCATATTTATGTGCTAGTTCCCCTTACCCTGTTTCGAACTTGTGACGCCTTAGCTTGTCTTTTGTAAGTGATTAGTTTAAAATTTCAATTCATCGTGAAGATGGAGTTTATCTTTTTAAGCTTGCTAATGAATGAAAATCATGATTTTGAGTGATACTTTAATTTTTGGATAACATGAACTCTTGCATGATTTTTTAGGGTAACATTCCTAAAAAATCCTCACGAAAGACTTCACTCGTCCACTAGGGAATTCCTAGGGGTTTAAAAGGCTTGTTGCATATGCTAAATGCAATCGTACATCCCATGAAAGGTGGATTTATCTTCTTTCTTTCTTTTTTTGGTTTTTAGTTTTGTATTGCTAAGGGACTAGCATTATGTAAGTTTGGGGGTGTGTTAAGTGCCAAAAATATTCATATTTTAGCCCTAAACTTATATTTGTTAATTCCTTAGTTTTGTTAGTTTATGCCATTTTAGTTCTTTTATGTGTTTTCTATGTTTTTGTAGGCTTTTGGAAGAAAAGGAAGCAATTCTGGAAGTATTGGGCTTAAAGGACAAAATTGGGAAAAAGCTAGAAGATCTGAAACAAGCAAAAGCATTCTGGTAGTGCGATCTATTGTAGGGGACCTACGATCAAGCGCACTTCCAGAGAGGTCCAGACGTGAAAAGCAAGGTGTGCACTCATGCGCACAAAAGAAGACTCGATCGCATTATGATCAGGCGTAGAAGACATACGATTGATCGCAGAGATGAGATCGAGTGCACATGGGCTATGATCGAGCACACCCGTGCGCTGGAGAATTCCAAAAGTTGCGGCCAGACTTCCTTCGCTTTCCATATTGAGGTTTTTCTAATCCTAGTTGCACTAGGACTAAACCCTACAATTTTACTAAGGTTTTGAGGTTTTCTAGAATATTCCTAAGCCTATAAATAAGACCTCTAAACTTTTAGAATAATCATCCTGTAATAGACATTACTTTGGGAGAGGTATTTGGAGGCTACTTCTAGAAGTAGTTTTCGGTTCTTTCTTTCCCTTTTCTTTTTACTTTTTTTTTTTTTTTTTAATTATGTGTAACTAACTCTTTAGGAGGGATAGATTGAAGACCTAATTATGTTTATTTAATATTTCAATATTGGCGCCTTTATGATAATCATATCGTGTTGCTTAACTTGATTAATTCCTATTTTCTTGAATTCCTCATATGTGTTTGTCTGATCAACATATGCATGTAGTATGAACTAGTTAATTAAATCAATTTGGATGATCGAGTCCTGGGTACAATTTGGATGCCCTAGGCCTCATGTGTTTGTCGATTTCCACAGTTTTATGCTTTCTTAAAGAACAACTTAGTAGACACCCATGCTAAATCCTTTAAGAAAGAAAAGATTTAGAGTAGATACCCATACCTAATTCGTTGCTTAGGGAGATCAATAGCTTAAGAAGTAGACACTCATACCCTTAGGTATTCATAATATGATTAGATCATTGGCATATTGTTATATTATTTGAGCATGATTAGTGGTGGATATCAAAGCCTTACCTTTACTTTATCTTTATCTTTATTTCTTTTCCTTAGTATCAATATCAATCTTGATGTACAAATTTAATTGTACTCGCAAGCGCACGAGTCATGTGCAATATAGCGTGTGTGCAAGTGCGAGGTCGATCCACAGGGATTTGTGTTGTGTAAATCAATTTCTACTTAAACCAACTCTATTTTAACCTAGGTTCGAATTTCGTGATTTTTGTCATGCAAAATGAAACATAAACTAAAGTAAATGATGAAATAAAATGGTAAAGAACACTAAGGTTTTAGAATTCACTTCGCCAAATCTTAACTCTATATTCTCGTATTTGTTCCTACAATTGACAAACTATTATGCTCAAACTGTTGTTCAATGTTTTACAAATATCTAGTTTAAATCATTCAATGAATCCACCCATTTTTTACAAATCACAACAAATATCCGATTTGAAATTAAATCATCCTATGTATCCGTTTGGTTAACGAATCACAACGGATATCCGATTTCAATCGAATGATTCGATGTATCCGAAGGATGAAACACATCAAATATCCAACTCCAACCATAACAATTCATCACATTCAATTTAAAGATATAAATCAACTAATTGAATGAAAATCTACAACATCCTTATTCAAAGTCAAAATTGTATAAACAAAATACGAGAATACATGAGTTTGTCAATGACGAAGCTTCATCTTCAACCTTAGTTGAAAGATTTAGCCTCTCATGATAACAAAAACAATCCACAATTCAATTGACATCATGAGAAAATAAAACTTACAATGGAAAATTGAAGCAAATGCTCCAAAAACCCAAAAAAACACCAATTTTGACCAAGTACAGTGCCCCCGGCTCATCTCCGTACGTTTACAATGGAAAAGAATGATATTTATAAGCTAATTTTAGGGTTTTAGCACTGCCAGGTCGGCCGAGTGCGCTCGATTGCACTCGTGCAACATGTATGTTGCTGTGCAGGGCGTGAGTGTGCTCGAGCGCACTTCTAGTCAGAATTTGCCTACTCTTGTGAAATATAAATTTGTAGATCTTTGAGTTAGCTTTCCAATGACACCAAGATCACCTCAATCTGAGCTATACAACTCAAGATATGGCCTTTTTAGTGGGACTCGTCGAATGCGAATCATTGCTCCATCCCAATTAGCTACCAATGCTCCATGAAGTATCTTAAGCCCCAGAATGAGTTGCAACTATCACCTTAAAGCTGGATTTTTCTCTTAACAACCTAAAAATCACTAAAATACCAAAACTAACCAAAACATCAGAAAATAATAAAGCTAAAGGCTTAGTAAATGCAAATTAAAGGGTCCAAATATGCAATATTTGGCACTCATCAAATCTCGTGACAATTTTGGTATTTTAATTACTTCTAAAACAAAATCAACAATCTCCGTGGGATCGATCTCGTACTTGCTACATTGTACTATTGTTTAATCTTGTGCACTTGCAAGTAAAACATACTAAATATTATCTATTAATTTAGGTAGTATTTGGCACAACATGGAGGCTCGTTCTATTCTTCTACCAAGGATTGACTCAATCCAACCGTAGTATGATTGAGTCTATGAATGGGGGAGCGTTTTTAAGTTTGATGGGAGATGAAGCCTACAAATTGTTGGATAAGTTGTTCGACAATTCGCAGCAGTGGGATTTTTCAAGTTGTCAGGACGAATTTGCCTATATCCCCAAGAAAGGAAGCATCTATGAAATGAAAGAAGACATAGATTTGAGGATGAAGATAGATGCTCTCACTACCAAGGTCGACGCTCTCACAGTGAGCCAGTCCATCAATGCAACCAATGCATTCAATGTTGATAGTTGTACCATCTGTGCTAGTCCTTTGCACTTAGCACAGAATTGTCTATCTTTACCTGCTTTTGCCAAGTGTCCTATGGAACAAGTAACGCTTTCAATGATTATAGGAAGCAAGCAAGTGGACCTTACTCAGAGACCTACCATCCAGGGTGGCGAAACCACCCCAAATTCTCATCGAAGCAGAACCAACTGATAAATCAGGGAGGAGCCCCTCATCATGCTCAAAATCAATACCCTCCCAGATTTCTTCCACCGGTTCTGAATCATGGTCGCTCGGCTCATCCAGTGCCACCTCCAGCATTCCATGCTCCCAATCAAATGCCAGCATCCTCCTCATAGTCATCTCTGGAAGATACTCTCAAGGAATTCATGATGCTCACTAGCCAATCCCTAAGTGAGGTGAGGAATGCTACCATGGTAAACACTCATGCAATTGCTAAGATAGAGAGTCAGATTGGACAAATAGCAAATCACTTATGTGAAAGAGAGAAGGGAAAGTTCCCAAGTCAGCCTGTGTCCAACCCTAAGGGACAATTTGCAGTTGGAAATTCTTCAAATCCTGCACACGGGTAGGAACATGTGCAATCAATTGTCACAGTTAGGTCAGAGAGACAAGTAGACAATCAAGTGGTTCAACAAGAAGAGAACACTACTGTGCCGCAAGGGCAAGAAAGTCCCAACAATGACGAGAGAGATGCTGGGACTTCTGGAGTCATACCAATTGTTGAGGATCGCCCAAGGACATTTGTTCCTAAAGCTCCCTACCCTAAAAGATTGCAAGCTCCCAAGAAATGAAGGAAGTTTGAGGACATTTTGGAGGTGCTCAAACAAGTCCAGATCAACATTCTGTTTTGGATGCCATCTAGCAAGTGCCATCACATGCGAAGTTCTTGAAGGACTTGATCACTATCAAGAGAAGGACAAATGTCATAAAGAAGGCATTTTTTATAGAGCAGGTAAGCTCCATTCTGTAATGTAGAGCTCCCATTAAAAATAAGGATCCTGGATGTCCTACCATTTCTTGCATGATCAGGGACAACTACGTGGAGAAAGCCCTTTTGGATTTAGGAGCTAGAGTAAATCTTCTACCTTATTCGGTATATCTGCAGTTGGGTTTAGGGGAATTGAAACCGACATCAATGAAACTATAGTTAGCAGACTGATCAGTAAAAATCCCAAGAGGAACTATTGAAGATGTGATGATCAAGGTTGACAAATTCTACTTCTCTCTCAACTTTATAGTCCTAGACACAGAACCAGTGCAGAATGTTGAGATTCAAATACCAGTGTTTTTAGGATGACCCTTCTTAGCTACGGCTAATGCCCTAATCCACTGTAGGACTGAGATAATGAAGATTTCTTTTAGGAACATGACAGTGGAGATGAACATCTTTGACATCAACAAGTGGCCACTTGAAGACGATGATGTTAGAAATGTGTGTCTAATTGAAGAAATAACTGATGAGACTGTGAGTGAGTTAAGCATTGAGGACCCTGTGGAAGAGTGTTTTACTCAATTTGGAGATGATCTGGACCTTGACAAATTACTTGGGCAAGTTGGTACTTTGTATAAGCCAAGTATTGAGGACCCTAAGGTAGAGTTTTTTGCTCAATCTAAAGGTGATCTAGACCTTGACAGGTTACTTGAGTTAGTTGAGACTGTTAGTGAGCCTAGTATTGAGGACCATATGATAGAGTGCTTTGCTCAATTTGGATTTGATTTGGACTTTGACAAATTATTGGAGCAAGCTAATGCCATATTGGATTCAATTCTTGAGATGCAATCGAAAATTGGGGAAACCATTGAGATATCATTCCCCAATCCATCTTCATCAGCAGTTGAGCCTCTCAAGTTGGATGTAAAGCCTCCCTAAAGTATAATTTTATTGGCCCTACTGGTATTTTGTCTGCAATCATAGCTTCCGACCTGGTTGATGCTCAGGAAGGAAAGTTACTGGATGTTTTAAGAGAACACAAGGAAGCCATAGGTTGGAATATTGATGATCCCTAAAGGCAACTGAACCTGGACATGCAAGAGGTTGTGAGAGATGAAGTGATTAAACTTTTGGATGTAGGTATTATGTATTTGATTTATGATAGTATGGGTTAGACCCATTCATGTGGTATCTAAGAAGTCAGCTGTGACCGTGGGGAAGAATAAGGACAATGAGTTGGTCCCACCTCGCGTGCAGACAAGATGGTAGGGTTGCACTCATTACCGCAAGCTGAATGCCACAAGGAAAGATCATTTCCCTCCCCCATTCATTGATCAGATGATGGAATGGTTAATTAGACATCCCTACTGCTATGTCCTTGATGGTTTTTCCAACTACAACCAAGTTCCTTTGGACCACAAAGATCAAGAGAAAACCACTTTCACCTGTCCTTTTGGTACGTTTACCTACTGTCGCATGTTGTCTGGATCATGCAACGCACCTGCTGTGGAGAGTCTTGCTGAAGATGGTAAACTTAGGGCTTGTGGGAGGCAACCCCTTGCTACTTTGAGTTTTTTGTTGTCATTTGATTTTGTTTTGCTTGTTTTTGTTTTTGTTTTGTTTTCAGGACAAGTGTCTTACATTCAAGTTTAGGGGATGCTCTCCAACGTTATGCCCAAGGTTTTCCTCCCATTCGGTATTGTATTTCTGGCCACATTGGGAACAATGTGTCATTTAAGTTGTTGATTAAGCATGAGTTACTATCCATTTCTTGATTATCTGTTGTTGTTTGTGTGTTTAAAAAAAATGCTATGTTGTTGATTAAGCATGAGTTACACTGTAACTATGGTTTGCCGTTCATTGGTGTGTTTAACAACTAGAACATATCCTCATCATGCATTAGGAATTTGAGTCCTTTGACTTATTTTTGGCAAGAGAGATTTCACATGTTTTGAGTTGATCATCACGAGCACATTTGCATAGAGTCTATGAGGTATGAGATTTGAATTGAATAGAATGTTTCTTAAGCTTTGTAGGATGAATTGTAGATGAATAACCTTGGGTTGAAAATAAAAAAATAAAAAATAAATAAAAAAATAAAAAAGAGAAGAAAAGAGTCATTTTGAGTTTCTCATTGAGTAACCGGACCTCTTGACTCATTAAGCATGGAGTGTTCGCGTAAAAAGATGTGAAATTTGACATGGTTGATTGTATGGCTGGTTTGGCTTCGTAGCCTTTTTGACTTGAGTCATAAGCCCTTAGGGATGTTTTTACATCTAGTGCCTGAAAATCATCTGGTTTGGGAGTCATTGGCCCAACACTCATTACATAGGTCAATTAGAAAGCTTAAGAGAGCTAAGCATTGCATAGCCTACACAAAAAAAAAAAAAAAAAATGCATATCTTGACGTAAGCCTTGGTTGTTTTTATTTGATAGAATTCCTAAGAATTTTAAAGTACACAAACTTGAGAATAATTGAAGCCTCATGATTGTATGTTAATCTCACTTTTCACTTAATGGAGCATGTGTTGTCTCAATTTTCCACAAATGAGTGCATTGATTTTGGATGTTCTGATGATGTAATTGTGGTGTTTATCTTGTTAAGCTTGCTTCTGAGTAAGAACCATGTGTTTGTGTGGAAATTTATTCTTGTTAACAACATAGTGCTAAAAAATGTTTGTGGGTATTATTTCTGTTAAACCCTCACGAGACTTAACTCGTTCTCTAGGGATGCCTAGGGGTTTAAAAGGCTTGTTGCATGTGCTCAATGCAATCGTCTCTCCCACGACAGGGGATTTATATCTCTTACTTTCATTTTTTTTTCGTTTTGTTTTGCTAAGGGACTAGCAAAATATAAGCTTGGGGGTATTTGATGAGTGCCAAATATTGCACATTTGGGCCCCTTTATTTGAATTTACTAAGCCTTTAGCTTTATGATGTTCTAATGTTTGTGTTAGTTTTGCTGTTTTAGTGTTTTGCAGGTTGCTAAGGGAAAGACTATAGTTTTAATGTGGAGAAGAAAAGCATTTCTGGAACTAGTATTGAGCGCACGACACTGGTGCTCGAGCGCGTCTACGCTTGAGCCCAATAGCCTTACGCTCGAGCGCATCTATGCTAGAGCATGCGCACAAGCGCAACTGCGCCATTCAAAAAGAACTCATGCACGAGTGCGCTCGACCGCACACGTTCTGAGATCGAGCGCATTCGTGCCCAACATCAAGCTAGCAACGCCCTAGTGTTGTGCCGCAAGAGACCTGTTGCCTGAGTGCAATCGAGGACACTTGTCTGACCTGGAAGCGCCGAAGCCCTAGTTTATTATTATAAATACCATATTTTTATTGGGAAACACACCAAAGGGGAGCCGTTCAGACTACAGTTTCGAATTTCTTTCCCTTTGTGGCTCTGAATTTGTTTCTCTTAGAAGATTGTCTATTTTAATGTTTTCAATTCAATTTATGATTTTTTTGCAGTCATGAGAGGCTAAAAACTTCAACTAAGGTTGAAGATGAACCCTCGCCATTGATTAGAGTTCTACTTCAAGTCTAAGTCTTTGTGATGTTCGTATTTAAAGGATGATATTTTAATCGAAAGGAATCATAAAATCAA
Source organism: Corylus avellana (assembly GCF_901000735.1). Taxonomy (NCBI): domain Eukaryota; kingdom Viridiplantae; phylum Streptophyta; class Magnoliopsida; order Fagales; family Betulaceae; genus Corylus; species Corylus avellana. The sequence continues at coordinate 16,015,631 of NC_081546.1, forward strand.
TCCCAAACTTCAAGTTTGAAAAAGGATTTTTAGGTTTCCTCAAAATCTAAAAGGTCTAGGTTCCTTTAAAACCTAAATTCTATCCCCATTACATATTCACGTAACATTTTGTATCAAAGCCGTGATCTTGCTCAATGGCGAATCCAAGCTTGGTTCGGCTTGAGCAGCATCATAGTAACCTCGTAACTATGTGCAAAGTCTTGATGAAGAAGATGGAAAAAAATAATGAGACGATGAAAGCAAACAATGAAAGATTGTACACATTGATTGCCAAATGCGACGATTGTTTAGCTGATAACAAAGATGAGTTCCATTTTTCCAAACAATCACAAATGGTGCTCGAAGACATCAGCGACCTTACCAAAAACCGATACCTCCATCACGCTCCAATATAGCAAACCAATTGTCTATTAGAGAAAATTCGCTGTGCGGCCAATAAAATAGCTGACCAAGACCCAGGGACCCGCCACACCGAACCACCGAGAGTCCGAGCACAAAACCGTCTACATCTCAGCCACTACACCTTCCAAGCAGCGTACCACTAGGGAACCACCAAACTGCCATCTACAATCCACTTGAAATCGCCGAAGTCGGCAACCAAAACGCACCATCAACCACCACAGCCGCGAATCCGGTACACACCACCCCCAACATCCCATTAGCATTTCCCCAACGTGGTTGCCAGAAACTGAACACCAATACATGGACAAGCCATGACGCAAGCGTTTGAAGTGTTGTGATCACTTTATGCGGAAGAGATGGAGATGGAAGTTGACGATGCTACTTTACAACCAAGAGGAGCAGCAGGTGGTATCAAGGACCATTTCGTGGGAAGCAGAATCTTTGAAAAACATAACAAAACAAGAGCAGTGGCAAGACAAAAAAGTTGGTCCATCGTCAGTGTACTTCCATCCGAACACTTGTCTTCCTCAAATGCCCCTCTTTCCAGTGCCTTTTTCATCCCAAGATCAGCTGCAAATTTTCTTTTCAGGCTAACTATTGCCAACCACTTATTCACCATGAATTTGCCTTTGTAGCATACAAAAGACAAAAATGGTCTCATTTTGAGTGACGTGATGATTAATTACAGTGCTCCAAGTCCCTGGCCCATATCTGCTACTTCATGGCCACGTCATCGGCTACATCACAACATTATAAGAAAATAATTTCTAGACCTTGAGGAGACGGTCTCCTTAAGGAGGAAGGAATGTTACTAAAGTAACATAGGGATAAAGTAGACTTATATTTAAAATTAATTAGATTTCATTTAAGACTAATTTAGATTAGTTTTGTTATCAGTATTTTAAGATTAGAGATAAACATGCATCTATTAGTATTTCAATTACCTAGTTATTTATTTTAGAGGAAGTATTGCATTAGTTATCTTTCGACGGGTTTATCTCCAAATGAGTGTAGGACTTCTACTCCAAGTCTAAGTCATTGTGATGTTCCTATTTAAAGGATGATATTTGAATAGATAGGAATCAGAAAATTAATCCCCAAACTTTGAGTTTGAAAAAGGATTTTTGGGTTTCCTCAAAATCTAAAAGGTCTAGGTTCCCTAAGAAACTAAATTCTATCCCCAATACGTATTCATGTAACACTTGGTATCAAAGCAGTGATCTTGCACAATGGCGAATCCAAGCTTGGATCGGCTTGACCAACAGCTTCGCAACCTTGTAACTATGTGTGAAGTCTTGATGAAGAGGATGGAAAAAATAATGAGACGATGAAAGCAAACAATGCCAAATTGTATGCATTGATTGCCAAATGCAACAATTGTTGAGCTGATAACATGGATGAGTCCCATTTTTCAGAACAATCATAAATGGTGCCTGAAGACGTCAACAACCTTACTAAACATCGATATCACCATCAAGCTCCTATTTAGCAAACCAATTGTCTGCTAGAGAAAATTCGCTGTGTGATAAGTGCTAAAATATTCATATTTTCAGCCCTTAACTTGCATGTTTTAATCCTTTGGTTTTGGTTAATTAGGCCATTTTAATTCCTTTATGTGTTTTTCATACTTTTACAGGCTTTTGGAAGAAAATAAAGTAAAACTAGGTGCTTTGGGCTCAAAAAGAGAAGATGGAGAAAATTGGAGCTCCCTAACACTGCGATCAATCGTAGGGTACCTGTGATCGAGCGCAGTACCTGAGAGGACACAGCACAAAGCAGGCCAGGAGCGATCGAGCACATGCCAAAAGAAGGATCAATCGTAGACCTGCGATAGAGCGCACACGGGCTGCGATCGATCACACCCGTGCGCAGGAGACACATCAAGTGGCGGCTAAAGTGTCACTCTTTCCATATTAGGGTTTTCCAACTCCCAATTGTAATAGGTCTCAAAACCCTACGAAATCCCTAGGTTTACTACTTTGTCTAGGACTTCTAAAACCTATAAATAGACCCTTAAGCCTCTAGAATTGAGAGGCTTGAGGAGGAGAAGAAGAGGAGCTCTTGAAGTTCAAGTCTCGAGTTTATTCTTTTCTTTTCTTTTATGAAGATGTTTAACATCAACTCTATGTGTAGCAAATTTACTTGGTAGGGCTATATTGAAGCCCTAGTTATGTTTAATTAATATTTCAATATTGGCGCCTTTGTGATGATCTTGTTGTGCTATTTAACTTGATTAATACCTCCTTGCATGAATTTCTCATATGTGTATGCCTGATCAACATGTGCATGTGGTATGGACTAGTTAGTTAGATCAATTTGGATGACCAACTCCTAGGTTTAACTTAAGTAACAAAAGAATCCACACCACGATTCTTGGGTTAATCAACATGGGGAACCGGGAGTATACACCCATGTCCTAGGCCCCATGTGTTTGTCGATTTCCATAGAGCATATGCTTTTCTAAAGAACAACTTAGTATATACCATGCTAAGTCCTTTAGGAAAGAAAAGAGTTAGAGTATACACCCATGCCTAACTCGTTGCTTAGGGAAATCAATAGCTTAAGGAGTATACACCCATCCCCTTAGGTTGGCAAACTTTAGATATTCATAACATGATCAAAGCATTGGCATATTGTTATATTAGTTGAATATAATTAGTGGTGGATATCAAAGCCCTACCTTTTTATTATTATGAACTCCATCTCTATTTTACTTAAGGAATTTATTTTTAAACAGAAATTCAGCAATCCTCGTGGGAATGATCCTGTATTTGCACCCTATACTACTATGTTGACCTTGTGCACTTGCAGGTAAAATGTACAATTATTTACCTATTAATTTAGGTAGATATTTGCACAACACTGTGCAGCCCACAAAAATACCCAACGAAGAACTAGGGACCCGCCACACCGAATCACCAAGAGTCGCAGCACAAAGCCGTCTACATCTCAGCCACTGCACCTTCCAAGCCTCGTACCACAAGGGAACCGCCACACCACCATCTACGATCCACTAGAAATCGCCGAAGTTAGACCCCAAAACGCACCATCACCCACCAATGCCGCCAATCAGTATAGGCCACGCCCAATATCCCATTAGCGTTTCCCCAACAAGCCGCTGAAAACGGAGAACCCTTACCTGGACAATCCATGACACAAGCGTGTGAAGTGTTGTGATCACTTTATGCGGAACAAATGGAGATGGAAGTTGACCATGCTACTTTGCAACCAAGAGGAGCAATAAGTTGTGTCAAGGACCATTTCATGGGAAGCATAATCTGTGAAAGACATAACAATACGTGAGTAGTGGCAAGACAAAAAAGTTGGTCCATCACGGGTCTCCTTTCAACCAAAGGCTTGTCTTCCTCAAATGCCCCTCTTTCCAGTGCCTTTTTAATCCCAAAATCAGCTGCAAATTTTCATTTCATGCTAACTATTGCCAACCACTTATTCACCATGAATTTGCATTCGTAGCTTACAAAAGACAAAAATGGTCTCATTTTGAGTGACGTGATGATTAATTTCAGTGCTCCAAGTTCCTAGCCCATATCTCCTACTTCATGGCCACGTCATCGGCTACATCTCAACATTATAAGAAAATAATTTCTAAACTTAAGGAGAAGGTCTCCTTAAGGAGGAAGGAATGTTACAAAAGTAACATAGGGATAAAGTAGACTTACATTTAAAATTAATTAGATTTCATTTAAGACAAATTTAGATTAGCTTTGTTATCAGTATTTTAAGATTAGAGATAAACATGCGTCTATTAGTATTTCAATTATCTAGTAATTTATTTTAGATGAAGTATTTCATTACTTATCTTTCGACGGGTTTATCTCCAAATGAGTGTAGGACTTCTACTCCAAGTCTAAGTCATCGTGATGTTCCTATTTAAAGGATGATATTTTAATAGATAGGAATCAGAAAATTAATCCCAAACTCTGAGTTTGAAAAAGCATTTTTAGGTTTCCTCAAAATCTAAAAGGTCTAGGTTCCCTCAGAACCTAAATTCTATCCTCGTTACGTATTCATGTAACACTTAATATTGATAAGTGCTAAAATATTCATATTTTTAGCCTTTAACTTGCATGTTTTATTCCTTTGGTTTTACTTAATTTGGTCATTTTAATTCTTTTTTGTGTTTTTCATACTTTTACTGGCTTTTGGAAGAAAAAGTAGTAAAACTAGGTAATTTGAACTCAAAAGTGGAAATGATGACAATTGGAGATCCCTAGTACTGCGATCAATTGCAGGGTACATGCAATCGGGAGCAATACCCAAGAGGACATAGCAGCAAATAGGCCAGGAGCGATCGAGCGCATGCTAAAAGAAGGAACGATCGCAGACATGCTATCGAGCGCACCCGTGCGCAAGAGATTTATCAAGTGGCGGCTGGATTGACAATATTTCCATATTAGGGTTTTCCAATTCCAATTTGTAATAGGTCTCAAAACCCTACGAATTCCCTGGGTTTACTACTTTGTCTAGGACTTCTAAAGCCTATAAATAGACCCTTAAGCCTCTAGAATAAGGGGAGTGAAAAAGGAGAAGAAGAGGAGCTCTTCAAGTTCAAGTGTCGGGTTTATTCCTTTCTTTTCTTTTCCTTTATTTTATGAAGATGTTTAACATCAACTTTATGTGTAGCAAATTTACTTAATAGGGCTAGATTGAAGCCCTAATTATGTTAAATTAATAGTTCAATATTGGGGCCTTGTGATGATCTTGGTGTGCTATTTAACTTGATTAATACCTGCTTGCATGAATTCCTCATATGTGTGTGCTTGATCAACATGTGCATGTGGTATGGACTAGTTAGTTAGATCAATTTGGATGACCGAGTCCTGGGTTTAACTTAAGTAACAAAAGAATCCACACTGCGATTCTTGGGTTAAGCAGCATGGGGAACCAAGAGTATACACCCATGCCCTAGGTCTCGTGTGTTTGTCAATTTCCATAGAACATATGCTTTTCTAAAGAACAACTTAGTATATACCATGCTAAATCCTTTAGGAAAGAAAAGAGTTAGAGTATACACCCATGCCTAACTCGTTGATTAGGAAAATCTATAGCTTAAGGGGTATACACCTATGCCCTTAGGTTGGCAAACATTAGCTATGCATAACATAATCAAAGCATTGGCATATTGTCATATTAATTGAATATAATTAGTGGTGGATATCAAAGCTCTACTTTTTTTTTATTATTATCAATTCAATCTCTAATTTACCTAAGGAAATTATTTTTTTAAACGGAAATTCAGCAATCCTCACGGGAATGATCCTTTGCTTTCACCATATACTACTTTTAAACGTACAAATATTTACCTATTAACTTGTTGTGCAAAAATCTACCTAAATTAATAGGTAAATATTTGAACGTTTTACCTGCAAGTGCACAAGGTCAACATAGTAGTATATGGTGCAAGTACAGGATCATTCCCGCGAGGATTGCTGAATTTCCGTTTAAAAAAATAATTTCCTTAAGTAAATTAGAGATTGAATTGATAATAATAAGAAGAGTAGAGCTTTGATATCCACCACTAATTATATTCAATTAATATGACAATATACCAATGCTTTGATCATATTATGCATATCTAATATTTGCCAACCTAAGGGCATGGGTGTATACTCCTTAAGCTATAGATTTTCCTAAGCAACGAGTTAGGCATGGGTGTATACTCTAACTCTTTTCTTTCCTAAAGGATTTAGCATGGTATATACTAAGTTGTTCTTTAGAAAAGCATATGTTCTATGGAAATCGACAAACACATAGGGCCTAGGGCATGGGTGTATACTCCCGGTTCCCCATGTTGATTAACCCAAGAATCGCGGTGTGGATTCTTTTGTTACTTAAGTTAAACCCAGGACTCGGCCATCCAAATTGATCTAACTAACAAGTTCATACCACATGCACATGTTGATCAGGCATACACATATGAGGAATTCATGTAAGCAGGTATTAATCAAGTTAAATAGCACAACATGATCATCACAAGGCGCCAATATTGAAATATTAATTTAACATAACTAGGGCTTCAATCTAGCCCTACTAAATAAATTAGCTACACATAGAGTTGATGTTAAACATCTTCATAAAATAAAAGAAAAGAAAGGGAAAGAATAAACCCGAGACTTGAACTTGAAGAACTCCTATTCTTCTCCTTCCCAAGTATATCTATTCTAAAGGCTTAAGGGTCTATTTATAGGCTTTAGTAGCCATAGACAAAGTAGTAAACCTAGGGATTTCGTAGGGTTTTGAGACATATTATAATTTGGAGTTGGAAAACCCTAACATGGAAAGAATGTCAATCTAGCCGCCACTTGATAAGTCTCCTGCGCACGGGTGCGCTCGATCGCAGCCCATGTGCGCTCGATCGCAAGTCTGCGATTGATCCTTCTTCTAGCATGCGCTCGATCGGTCCTGGCCTGCTTGATGCTGTGTCCTCTCGGGTATTGCGCTCGATTGCAGTACCGTGGAGTTCCAATTGTCTCCATCTTCTCTTTTGAGCCCAAATCACCTAGTTTTACTTCATTTTCTTCCAAAAGCCTGTAAAAGTATAAAAAACACAAAAAGTAATTAAAATGGCCTAATTACCTAAAACCAAAGGATTAAAACATGCAAGTTAAATGCTGAAAATATGAATATTTTAGCACTTATCACACCCCCAAACTTACATATTGCTAGTCCCTTAGCAATACAAAGCTAAAAACAGGAAAGAAAAAAAAACGGAAAACAAAAGATAAATCCATCTGTCGTGGGATGTACGATTGCGTTTAGCGTATGTAACAAGCCTTTTAAACCACTAGGAGTTCCCTAGTGGATGAGTGAAGTCGCGTGAGGGTTTTCCAGAAATGTTACCCACAAACATCATGCAAGAGTTCATGTTATCCCAAAAATTAAAGTATCACTTCAAGATTATGATTTTCACTCATAAGCAAGCTTAAAAAGATGAACTCCATCTTCACAATGAATTGGAATCTCGAAGTACAATTACTTACAAAGGACATGCTAAATCATCACAAGTTTGAAATTTGTGTACAGTGAATTAGTACAAAATTATGAGACTTCCCAATCTTTCCAATATGCAATGTCTCCTTATCTTAGAATTTACTGAATTTCCTATTAGAATGACACACTGGCATATCTCTTTTTCCTTTTTTTTTTTTTTTTTTTTTGGTCAGGTTGTGCAATGTTGGTTCCCTTAAGCTTTCTATTTGACCCTTGTAGCGAGTGTTAAGTCAATGACTCCCATACCAAGTGGTTTTAGGGCATTAGGTGTAGAGACACCGCTAAGGACCTACTAACTCGAGTCAAAAAGGCTACAAAACCAACTAACCATGACATTGATCAAATCCAAATTTTTCACCTTTTGACGTGAACACCCAATGCTTTGAGGCAAGAGGTCCAGTTACTCAGTGAAAAGCCATTAATGATCATTTATTTCATATCTCTCTCTTTTCTTTTCTTTTTTTTCTTTTTTTTTTCACTACTATATATGCCATAGTGTCATCTAATAAGTTATCCAATTTCATCCAAGATGCAAAAACACACATATTAGACCTCATGTCATTCCTTAGAAATTATGTGCTAATGTGCTTGAGTGCTCAGATCAATCATGTGATTTTTCAACTGTCAGCTACAAGTAACCAAACTAACAAATTCACTCATTAGATCATGTGTTCAAAATTTTAAGCTTACTGATGAATTCAAGCCACAAATCTTTTAGATCAACTTAAAATTTTTAGAGCAAACATGAACATGCATAAAATTTCTACTTTTTTTTTTTTTTTTTTTCAAATAAACAAACAAATAACATGAAATTGGGACAAGGAGTGTGTAAACAACATGTGTGCCCATACCCCTAAACTTGAATTGAAGCACACTTTGTCCCTGCAAAAGAAGATAACACAGAAACATGTAAAAAGGAACAAAACGAACATGAAATAAAAATTGAAGAAAACAAAATAAACAATAACTATGGAATGCTGCCAAGTGCGCTCGATCGCACATGTTGTGCGTTTGATCGCACTAACAGAGTGCGGTAATCTCACATATGGAGACCTGCACTCGATCGCATGTGTGGTGCGATCGATCGCAGTAACAGAATAGAAAAGAAACGACACAAAAAATACTATCACAACAAAATATAAATCAAATAAAATAAAACAAACATAAAGTAAAAGGATATGCTATGGGGTGCCTCCCATGAGCGCTAAGTTTAACGTCTTCAGCCAGAGTGTGGTACTTTAAACTTGAAGCACCAATCTTTCCTTCTCTTGCACCAAAGGGAATGAATCTTTTCTGCTGCACGATGCTTCTGAGTGTTTCTAGATTGGGGAAGACCACTCTGAGTTTTCTCATACAGTTGCTCATCTGGTGGGGAATCATGCACTAGAATAAAGTAGGAAGAAAACTCAGGGAGCTTTTCGATCTTGATGTCCTCAATTCTCTCATGTGGTAGCTCTAACAGACTTCTCTCTTGGCCTCTTGGTGTTTCAGGAATGAGAGCTAATGGTGAAAAAATCTCAGTGCTCTTTTCTTTTTCCTGATATGGCTCTTGTGGATCTTCGGCTAGCTCTTCCTTCTCCTCTTCCACTTGATTTTCAGTCACCTCTTCACTCCTCAATGTGACAGCTTGCTCATGATAGGAGGTGCACTCTTCCTCCACGTATTGTTCATTGGGGTGTTTCATCTACTGCCCTTGACATTCTTCTTCTTGGTATTGGTAAGGCAAATTGATGGGAGATGCACTCAGCTCCCTGGCCAATTTTCCCATTTGTACTTCCAGTCTTTGAATGGCTTGATCAGTCTTTGTATTGAATTGTTTTTGATCAGCCGTGAATTGCTGTTGTAAGGTCATGAATTGTCGTACAAGATCCTTCAGGCCATCCTTCTCTGGCTCTTGAGCTGGTTGGACTACTTGTTGATCAGCTGTGAATTGCTGTTGTGAGGTCATGAATTATCGTACAAGATCCTTCAGGTCATCCTTCTCTGGCTCTTGAGCTGGTTGGATTGCTTGTTGAAGGTTGCTTTCCTAGTTTGGTGTGTCCCATTGCAGAGGTGAGATTTTCTGGGCAGTCATGGCCTTGACAATCATATCCAACTTCTTCTCTATGGCAGCCATCTGATCTTGTAGTGGTGAATCCGATTGAGAGGAACATGCATGATTTTTAAGAGCTTGAGCTTGCCATGGGAAATTTGACTATTGGCTCCAGGTTGGGTTGCAAGAATCAAGAGAGTTGTCATTCCCCGGTCTAGAGATCGATGTGTTCTTATGCCCAAAAATTTTGTTAGGAATTTGTCTTATTGAAGGACATTCTCTAACATGGTGATAAGGGTCGTGGCATAAAGAACACTGTCCATGGGGTGTCGGAATGCCTCCCCACATATGTGAAATAACAAAAAGAAGTTAAAATTAAAAAGGAAATGAAAACAAAATTAAAAATAAAAACTTACTAATGTACAGACTTGAATGACCCTACAAGAAACAAAAAAAAAAAAAAAATCAGATCTATAATTAGTGCAGTAACTGTGCTGCTCTCTGGATGTGCAATCGATCTCACCGTGAGTGCGCTCGATCGTACTGGTGCGCTCGATTGCCTTGGTTGGGCAATCGATCGCACCTCCAGAGGGAAAACAGGAACTACGGAAAAAACTAAAAAAACAGAAAAATTTAAAACAAAAACAAACCAAGGACAATAATTCCAAACAAAATCAAACAATCCCCGGCAACGGGGCCAAAAAATTGTTGTGCAAAAATCTACCTAAATTAATAGGTAAATATTTGTACGTTTTACCTGCAAGTGCACAAGGTCAACATAGTAGTATATGGTGCAAGTACAGGATCATTCCCACGAGGATTGCTGAATTTCCGTTTTAAAAATAATTTAATTAAGTAAATTAGAGATTGAATTGATAATAATAAAAAGAGTAGAGCTTTGATATCCACCACTAATTATATTCAATTAATATGACAATATGCCAATGCTTTGATCATGTTATGCATATCTAATGTTGGCCAACCTAAGGGCATGGGTGTATACTCCTTAAGCTATAGATTTCCCTAAGCAACGAGTTAGGCATGGGTGTATACTCTAACTCGTTTCTTTCCTAAAGGATTTAACACGGTATATACTAAGTTGTTCTTTAGAAAAGCATATGTTCTATGGAAATCGACAAACACATGCGGCCTAGGGCATGGGTGTATACTCCCGGTTCCCCATGTTGATTAACCCAAGAATCGCGGTGTGGATTCTTTTGTTACTTAAGTTAAACCTAGGACGCAGTCATCAAAATTGATCTAACTAACTAGTTCATACCACATGCACATGTTGATCAGGCACACACATATGAGGAATTCATGCAAGCAGGTATTAATCAAGTTAAATAGCACAACAAGATCATCACAAGGAGCCAATATTGAAATATTAATTTAACATAATTAGGGCTTCAATCTAGCCCTACTAAGGAAATTAGTTACACATAAAGTTGATGTTAAACATCTTCATAAAATAAAGGAAAAGAAAATAAAAGAATAAACCCGTGACTTGAACTTGAAGAGCTCCTCTTCTTCTCCTTTTTCAGTCCCCTTATTCTAGAGGCTCAAGGTCGATTTATAGGCTTTAGAAGTCCTATACAAAGTAGTAAACCTAGGGAATTCGTAGGGTTTTGAAACCTATTACAAATTGGAATTGGAAAACCCTAATATGGAAATATCGTCAATCCAGCCGCCACTTGATAAGTCTCCTGCGCACGGGTGCGCTCGATCACAGCCCGTGTGCGCTCGATCGCTCCTGGCCTATTTGCTACTATGTCCTCTCGGGTATTGCGCTCGATCGCAGGTACCCTGCGATTGATCGTAGAACTAGGGAGCTCCAATTGTCTTCATTTCCTGTATTGAGCTCAAATTACCTAGTTTGACTTCTTTTTCTTCTAAAAGCCTGTAAAAGTATGAAAAACACAAAAAGGAATTAAAATGGCCTAATTAAGTAAAACCAAAGGAATAAAACATGCAAGTTAAGGGCTAAAAATATGAATATTTTAGCACTTATTAGGTGTCAAAGTAGTGATCTTGCACAATGGCAAATCCAATCTTGGATCGGCTTGAGCAACAGCTTTGCAACCTTGTAACTATATGCGAAGTCTTGATGAAGAGGATGGAAAAAAATAATGAGACGATGAAAGAAAACAACGCCAAATTGTATGCATTGATTGCCAAATGCGACGATTGTTCAGCTGATAACATTGATGAGTTCCATTTTTCTGAACAATCACAAATGGTGCCCGAAGATGTCAACAACCTTACCAAAAATTGATATCTCCATCATGCTCCTATCCAGCAAACCAATTGTCTGCTAGAGAAAATTCGTTGTGCGGCCCACAAAAATGCCCAACGAAGAACTAGGGACCTGCCACATCGGACCAATGAGAGTCCCAGCACAAAGCTGTCTCCATCTCAGCCACTGCACCTTCCAAGGCACGTACCACTAGGGAACCGCCACATCGCCATCTACGATCCACTAGAAATCGCCAAAGTTAGACCCCAAAACGCACCATCAACCACCATTGAAGCCAATCTTGTACACGCCACGTCCAATATCCCATTAGCGTTTCCCCAGCAAGCCACCGAAAACGGAGAACCCTTACCTGGACAAGCCCCGAAACAAGCATGTGAAGTGCTGTGATCACTTTATGATGTGCAAAATATCTACCCAAATTAATGGGTAAATAATTCTACATTTTACCTGCAAGTGCACAAGGTCAACATAGTAATATATGGTGCAAGTATAGGATCATTCCCACGAGGATTGCTAAATTTATGTTTAAAAATAAATTCCTTAAGTAAAACAAAGATTGATTGTTTAAGTGATGAAAATAAAATGTGGGGCTTTAATATCCACCACTAATTATATTTAGCTAATATAACACTATGCCAATGCTTTAATCATATTATGCATATCTAATGTTTGTCAACCTAAGGGCATGGCGTATACTCCTAAGGTTATAGATTTCCCTAAGCAACGAGTTAGGTGTGGCGTGTACTCTAACTCTTTTCTTTTCTAAGGTATTTAGCAAGATGTATACCAAGTTGTTCCTTAAAAAAGCATATATTCTATGAAAATCGACAAACACATGAGGCCTAGGGCATGGCATATACTCCCGGTTCCCCATGTTGATTAACCCAAGAATCACGGTGTGGATTCTTTTGTTACTTATGTTAAACCCAGGACTGGGCCATCCAAATTGATTTAACTAACTAGTCCATACCACATGCATATGTTGATCAAGTACACACATATGAGGAATTCATGCAAGTAGGCATTAGTCAAGTTAAATAGCACAACAAGATCATCACAAGGACGTCAATAAGGAAATAGTAACTAAGCATAATTAGGGCTTCAATCTAGCCCTACTAATTAAATGAGCTACACATAAAATTGATGTAAAACATCTTCATAAGAGAAAAGAAAAGAATAAACCTGAAACTTGAACTTCAAGAGCTCCTCTTCTTCTCCTTACAAAGTATACAATCTAGAGGCTTAAGGGTCTATTTATAGGTTTTAGAAGTCCTTGACAAAGTAGTAAACCTAGGGATTTAGTACGGTTTTGAGACCTATTAGAATTGGGAGTTGGAAAACCCTAATATGGAAAGAGGGACATTCTGGCCACCACTTGATGTGTCTTCTGCGCACGGGTGCGATCGATCTTTCTTCTGTCATGTGCTCGATTGCTCCTGGCCCAATTTGTACTGTGTCCTCTCAGGTACTGTGCTAGATCGCAGGTACCCTGTGATTGATCGCAGTGTCAAGGAACTCCAATTTTTTCCATCTTCTCGCTTGAGGTTCTTGACTGCTCAAACGCGTTTACTTGTGACTGTAATGCTCCTAGTGTGAAGAGCTGCACTTGAGCTCTTCAGAATTTGGCTCAAGTGCCCTTGTAGGAGCAGGACCTCTTAGAATTGTGGCTACCTTTAGCTACTGGTGACTCCCTGGGTTAGGTATTGTTTGAGCTAGAAATTTTCCTTGCTTCCTCTCACTCAGCTCCTTTGCCATCTGACCCATTTGCACTTCTAGTCTTTGTATGGCTTGATCAGTCTTTGTATTGAATTGTTTTTGATCAGCCGTGAATTGCTGTTGTGAAGTCACCAGGTTGTGTATCATATTGTCCAGTTGGTTCATCTTTGACTCTTGAGTTGGTTGGCTTGCTTGTTGGGGCCCTTTCTGCTGTCCTTGATTGTTACTCCAAGAGAAATTTGGATGATTGCGCCATCCTGGATTGTAAGTATTGGAGTATGGGTTGTTCTTGTGGGGATAATAGTTTTGTCCCACAAAATTCACCTCTTCTTGCGCTGCAAAAGGACACATCTCAGTGGTGTGATCTAAATGGGAACAGATAGCACATACCTGGATTGGTGTGTCCTGTTACAGAGGTGAGATTTTTTGAACAGTCATGGCCTTGACAACATATCCAATTTCTTTTCTACAGCAGCCAACTGATTGGTTGATCCCCCACTGAGGTTTACTTCATACATGCCCTTGCTTTTGACTCCTCTCCTTCCTCTTGAGCAGAATTGCTGTGAATGCTCACTTAATGTCTCAAAAAGTTCCACAGCTTCCTCACTACTCTTCTCCATAAGTGTTCCTCCACAAGCTGAATCAACCATCCCTTTGTTAGTATCTTCTAATCCTTCATAGAAAATTTGTACCTGCTCATCTTGAGGGATGTTGTGATGTGGGCACTTTAGAAGCAAGGAATTGAAGTGATCCCAGGCCTCAAAGAACAAATCTCCGTCTCATTGTTGGAACATTTGAAGTTCCCTTTTAAGTTGTTTTGTCTTCTAGGTTGGGAAAAACCTCTTCGAAAACTTGGTGGTTAATTCTTCCCAAGTATGGATGGAATCTGCAGGCAAGGAATTGTACCACAGTTTAGCATTATCTTTCAAGGAAAAAGGAAAGAGGACTAACTTGAGTCTCTCTGGAGTTAGGCCTTGGACATGCTGCAGCTTGCATAAATCAAAGAATTCCTTAAGATGCAAGTTGGGATCCTCAGTAGCTGTGCCTCTGAAGTGAGTCAAAACATTAAAGATTTGAGGAGAGATATAATAGCTGCCATCCACCTCCGGTTGATATGCTATGCATGAGGGTTGATGGAGGTTTGCTAGAACGTATGCCTGCTTCATTAGTCTTCTAACCCGTGGTGGATTTGCCTCTAATGGTCTTGGCCCAATTGGATTCTCTTGCAAATCTTCCATCACAATTTCTTCTTCTTCTTCTTTGTCTCTAGGTCGTTGTTGAATTGTCCGCTCAATTTCAGGATCGAGTGGAATAACAGTTAAGTCTTGAGATCAACGACCTTGCATCAACTAAATTACTTCTTCAGTTAGGCAACTTCAGTACTGCTGGTCCGGATGCTCCCTAGAACTGCGCTCGATCACAGGTTGGTGCGTTCGATCGCAGTGCGCTCGATCGCACCTGGCTGACGATTGATCTCAATCACAGAATGCCAATCCGCAACATGAAACAGAAAACAGAAAAATTGGGGAAAACGAAAAATATTTTTGATTTTTTGCTAACGACTAAATTAAAAATTGAAAATTAAAATAACACAACTAAAGGAAAATAATTTTAAACAAAATTTGCCGCAATCCCTGGCAACGGCACCAAGAACTTGATGTGCAAAATATCTACCTAAATTAATAGGTAAATAATTGTACGTTTTACCTGCAAGTGCACAAGGTCAACATAGTAGTATATGGTGCAAGTACAGGATCATTCCCATGAGGATTGCTGAATTTATTTTTAAAAATAAATTCCTTAAGTAAAACAAAGATTGATTGTTAAGTGATGATAATAAAAGGTAGGGCTTTGATATCCACCACTAATTATATTTAGCTAATATAACAATATGCCAATGCTTTGATCATGTTATGCATATCTAATGTTTGTCAACCTAAGGGCATGGCGTATACTCCTAAGGCTATAGATTTCCCTAAGCAACGAGTTAGGCGTGGCGTATACTCTAACTCTTTTCTTTTCTAAGGGATTTAGCATGATGTATACTAAGTTGTTCCTTAGGAAAGCTTATATTCTATGAAAATCGACAAACACATGAGGCCTAGGGCATGGCATATACTCCCGGTTCCCCATGCTGATTAACCCAAGAATCGTGGTGTGGATTCTTTTGTTACTTATGTTAAACCCAAGACTCGGCCATCCAAATTGATTTAACTAACTGGTTCATACCACATGCATATGTTGATCAGGCACACACATATGAGGAATTCATGCAAGTAGACATTACTCAAGTTAAATAGCACAACAAGATCATTACAAGGGCGCCAATATTGAAATATTAACTAAGCATAATTAGGGCTTCAATCTAGCCCTACTAATTAAATTAGCTACACATAAAATTGATGTAAAACATCTTCATAAAAGAAAAGAAAAGAAAAGAATAAACCCGAGACTTGAACTTCAATAGCTCCTCTTCTTATCCTTACAAAGTATATATTTTAGAGGCTTAAGGGTCTATTTATAGGTTTTAGAGGTCCTTGACAAAGTAGTAAACCTAGGGATTTCATAGGGTTTTGAGACCTATTACAATTGGGGGTTGGAAAACCCTAATATGGAAAGAGGGATATTCTGGCCACCACTTGATGTGTCTCCTGCGCACGGGGGCGAATGATCGTAGCCTGTGTGTGCTCAATCGCAGGTCTGCGATCGATCCTTCTTCTGTCATGCGATCGATCGCTCCTAGCCCGATTTGTACTGTGTCCTGTCAGGTACTGTGCTAGATCGTAGGTACCTTGTGATCGATCGCAGTGTCAGGGAGCTCCAATTTTTTCCATCTTTTCTCTTTGAGGCCAAATCGTCTAGATTTACTTCATTTTCTTCCAAAAGCCTACAAAAGTATGAAAAACACAAAAAAGAATTAAAATGGCCTAATTAACTAAAACCAAAGGATTGAAACATGCTGCAAATTAAGGGCTAAAAATATGAATAATTTAGCACTTATCACTTTATGGGGAACAAATGGAGATGGAAGTTGACCATGCTACTTTGCAACCAAGAGGAGCAATAAGTTATGTCAAGGACCATTTAGTGGGAAGCAGAATCTATGAAGAACATAACAAAACAAGAGCAGCGGCAAGACAAAAAAGTTGGTCCATCACGGGTCTCCTTTCATCCAAAGGCTTGTCTTCCTCAAATGCCCCTCTTTCCTGTGCTTTTTTAATCCTAAGACCAGCTGTAAATTTTCTTTTCATGCTAACTATTACCAACCACTTATTCACCATGAATTTGCATTCGTAGCTTACAAAAGACAAAAATGGTCTCATTTTGAGTGATGTGATGATTAATTTCAATGCTCCAAGACCCTAGCCCATATCTCCTACTTCATGGCCATGTCATCGGCCACATCTCAACATTATAGGAAAATAATTTCTAGACCTTGAGGAGATGATCTCCTTAAGGAGGAAGGATTGTTACGGATGTAAAATAGGGTTAAAGTAGACTTATATTTAATGAATTAGATTTCGTTTAAGATTAATTTAGATTAATTTTGTTATCAGTATTTTTAGATTAGAGATAAACATGCGTCTATTAGTATTTCAATTATCTAGTTATTTATTTTCGAGGAAGTATTGCATTAGTTATCTTTCAACGGGTTTATCTCCAAATGAGTGTAGGACTTCTACTCCAAGTCTAAGTCGTTGTGACGTTCCTATTCAAAGGATGATATTTTAATTGATAGGAATCAGAAAATTAATCCCAAACTTTGAGTTTGAAAAAAGATTTTTGGGTTTCCTCAGAATCTAAAAGGTCTAGGTTCCCTCAGAACCTAAATTCTATCCCTATTACGTATTCATGTGACACTTGGTATCAAAGCCGTGATCTTGCTCAATGGCGAATCCTAGCTTGGATCGGCTTGAGCTGTAGCTTCGTAACCTCGTAACTATGTGCGATGTCTTGATGAAGAAGATGGAAAAAAATAGTGAGACAATGAAAGCAAACAATGCCAAATTGTATGCATTGATTGCCAAATGTGACGATTGTTCAGCTGATAACATTGATGAGTTCCATTTTTCAGAACAATCACAAATGGTGCCCGAAGACATCAACAACCTTACCAAAAATCAACATATCCATCACACTTTTATCCAGCAAACCAATTGTCTGCTAGAGAAAATTCACTGTGCAGCCCACAAAAATAGCTGACAAGGAACCAAGGATCCGCCACATCGAACCAACGAGAGTCCTAGCAAAAAGCCGTCTACATCTCAACCACTGTACCTTCCAAGCTACATCCCACTAGCGTACCCGCACACCGCCATCTACGATCCTCTAGAAATTGCCAAAATCTGCAACCAAAATGCAACATCAACTACAACAGCAACCAATCCAGTACACGTCATGCCCAAACACCCATCAGCATTTCTCCAGCGAGGTCGCCAGAAACGGAGAACCCAAACCTGGTGATAAGTGCCAAATATTGCATATTTGGACCCCTTTATTTACATTAGTTAATCCTTTAGCTGTGTCATTATTTAATATTTTGTGTTAGTCTTGTGTTTTTAGTGTTTTGTAGGTCGTTGAAGAAAAACTACAGCTTTAAAGGGAAAAATGCAAAGTGAAGAAAGCATACTTTGAGAAGACCTAGATGATGTGGTCAAGTCTAACCAAATCCAAGAAAAGGTTAAATCGGATTAAACATCAAAGTGGATTAAAGATCAGATTGGATAAGATTTCGGATTGGATTCAAATTCAGATTCTGCATATGTCTCAGTATTTTGATCATAACTTTCTGTTCAAATATCAGATTGAAGTGATTCAACTGGCATTACAAAGCTAACTCAAAATACTACAATTCATTGTGAAATAGGATTTTCCTAATTCGGACGGTTACTATGCCAAAATCGTCCCGAAATAAAAGGTCACAAATCTGGACGAATCCTATTCCGATTTCAGACTTCTATTTTGACTAGGAGACAGATCTCCGAATTATCTAGGTTTAATAGGGCTTTTAGGACTTTCCTAAGCCTAAAATAGACCTCTTTGCATTCAAGAAAAGACACAATCCTAGAGAGCAAATTCTTTTGTTTAGTTTTTCTTTAGGTTTAGGTTAAGGTTTAGATTTTATTTTTATGTGGAGCTAAATTCCCAACTAAGGTTGGGAATGAAGCCTCACTGATGAAGAACGACATCACTTTTATTTAAGTCTTTATTTATCCGATTTTATTAAGTTTTATATTTCAATTGTTTTACTTCTAATCAATGTGTGGAGTGATTCTTGGATATCTCTTGTGATTCAAGGATACATGTGATGATTTACGATAATTTCATATGATTGATTACTTGGTTTTTAACTCATAAAAATTGGATATCCCTTGTGATTTGTTCTATGGATACATCTGGTGTTTCAATTGAATTTGGATTCCTTTTTTGATTTTGGCAATGAATGGATACATGGGATGGTTTTGATTAATTCTTTGAAGCATAGTAAAACATACATAAGATTTAAATTGTGAGAACTTCGGATAAATATTGATGAATATGGAGTATGCTGTTATGATTTGGTGAGTGTGGATTCCTAAACCTTAGTCTTTATCTTTTGTTTTATTTAGTTTATGTTTATCTTTTAATTTTTAAAACCAAAATTCAAAACCCTTTTGGAACTAGGTTAGGATTTAATTAGTTTAGATTTAATTGCTCTTTCAAAAATACAATTCTCTGTGGGTTCGACCTCGCACTTGCAATCCATTATATTGCAAACGATTCGTGCACTTGCGAGTATTAAAATTTGCACAACACCTGGACAGGCCACAACAAAAGTGTTTGAAGTGATGTGATCACTTTATGCGGAAGAATTGGAGATGGAAGTTGACCATGCTACTTTGCAACCAAGAGGAGCAAGAGGTGGTGTCGAGGACCATTTCTCGGGAAGCAGAATCTATGAAAGACATAACAGAACAAGAGCAGCGGCAAGACAAAATAGATGGTCCATCATAGGTCTCTTTTCATCTAAAGGCTTCTCTTCCTCAAATGCCCCTTTTTTCAGTGTTTTTTAACCCCAAGCTAGCTATTGCCAACCACTTACTCACCATCAATTTGCATTTGTAGCTTACAAAAGACAAAAATAGTCACATTTTGAGTGCATGATGGTTAATTTCAGTGGTCCAAGGCCCAGGCCCATATCCCCTACTTCATGGCCACGTCATTGGCTACATCTCAACATTATCAACAAATAATTTCTAGACGTTGAGGAGAAGGTCTCCTGAATGAGGAAGGAATGTTACGAAAGTAACACAGGGATCAATTAGACTTATATTTAATGAATTAGATTTTGTTTAAGATTAATTTAGATTAGTTTTGTTATCAGTAGTTTTAGATTAGAGTTGTACATGCGTCTATTTGTGTTTCAATCATCTAGTTATTTATTTTAGAGGCAGTATTGCATTAGTTATCATTCCATGGGTTTATCTCCAAGTGAGTGTTGGAGTTCTACTCCATGTCTAAGTCGTTGTGATGTTCCTATTTAAAGGATGATATTTTCATAAAAAGGAATCAGAAAATTAATCCCAAACTTTGAGTTTGAAAAAGGATGTTGTCACAATTATCTACCTAAATTAATAGGCAAATAATCAGATGTTTTACCTGCAAGTGCACGAGGTCAACACAGTAGTATAGGGTGCAAGTACGGGGTCATTCCCACGAGGATTGCTAAATTTTGCTTAAAATCAATTCCAAAAGTAAAATAAAACAAAGATTGGTTTGAGTTGATAATGATAAAAAGGTAGGGCTTTGATATCCACCACTAATTATACTTAGCTAATATATCAATATGCAAATGTTTTGATCATGTTATGAATATCTAATGTTTGTCAACCGAAGGGCATTGGTGTCTACTCCTTAAGCTATTGATTTCCCTAAGCAACGAATTAGGTATGGGTGTCTACTCTAGTTCTTTTCTTTCTTAAAGGATTTAGCATGGGTGTCTACTAAGTTGTTCTTTAAGAAAGCATCAAACTATGGAAATTGACAAACACATGGGACCTAGGGCATGAGTGTCTACTCCCGGTTCCCCATGTTGATTAATCTAAGAATCCGGTGTGAATATCTTTTGTTACTTATGTTAAACCCAAGACTCGGTCATCCAAATTGATTTAACTAACTAGTCCATACCACATGCATATGTTGATCAGGCACACACATATGATGAATTCATGAAAACATGCATAAATAAATTTAGATATCACAACAAGATCATCACAAAGGCGCCAATATTGAATATCAACTAAACATAACCAGGGCTTCAATCTAGCCCTACTAAATAAATTAGTTACACATAATTTTGATGTTAAACATCTTCATAAAATAAAATAAAATAAAATAAAAGAATAAACCTGAAACTTGAACTTGAAGAGCTCCAATTCTTCGAAGAATACTCTAGAAACCCTAAAAATCGTAAGGTTTGAGCTCTAGTTTGCACTAAGCTACAAAACCCTACAAATTGCTCTTTCCTTATTAAGGCTGGCGGCTGTCTTGGCCATCAAGCATGGGTGCACTCGATCGCAGCCCATGTGCGATCGATCACAGGTCTACAACCGATCCTCCTTGTGCTTGCGCTCTATCGTGGTTGCCTTGTAATGTGCAATTCTCGCCTGTAGTGCGCTCGATCGCAGCTCCCCTGCTATCGATCGCTCTACCAGAGCCTTCCAAAATCCAAAATTGCTCTTTTTAAGTCCAAAACTTCTGAGATTGCTTCTTTTTCTTCTAATGACCTACAAAATCAAAGAAAATACATAAAAGAACTAAAATGGCCTAATTAACTAAAACTAAGGGATTAAAACATGTAAGTTAAGGGCTAAAAATATAAATATTTTAGCACTTAACACACCCACAAACTTACATATTGCTAGTCGCTTAGCAATACAAAACTAAAAACGAAAATGAAAAACAGAGAACAAAAAGATAAATCCATCTTTCGTGGGATGTACGATTGCATTTAGCATATGCAACAAGCCTTTTAAACCCCTAGGAATTCCCTAGAGGACGAGTGAAGTCTCGTGAGGGTTTTCCAGAAATGTTACTCACAAACATCATGCACAGTTCATGTTATTCCAAAAATTAAAGTATTACTTCAAGATCATGATTTTCATTCATTAGCAAACTTAAAAAGACGAACTCCATCTTCACAATGAATTGGAATCTCAAAGTGCAATTACTTACAAAGGACATGCTAAAACATCACAAGTTTGAAAACAGTGTATGGTAAACTAGCACAAAATTATGGGGCTTCCAAATCTTTCCAATGTGTAATGTCTCCATATCTCAAAATCCACCGAAATCCCTATTAGAATGAACAACCATGGCATATTTCTTTTTCTCTCTCTTTTTTTTTTTTTGTTTTTTTTTTTTGGTCAGGTTGTGCAATATTTGGTTCCCGTAAGCTTTCTAATTGACCCATGTAGCGAGTGTTAAGTCAATGACTCTCAAATTAAATGGTTTTAGTGCATTAGGTGTAGAGACACCCCTAAGGACCTACTAACTCGAGTAAAAAAGGCTACAAAACCAAACTAACCATGACATTGATCAAATCAAAATTCTTCACCTTTTGACGTGAACACTCAATGCTTTGAGGCAAGAGGTCCAGTTACTCAGTGAAAAGCTTATCGATGATCATTTATTTTATTTTATTTTTGTCATCACATATATGCCAAAGTGTCCATCGAATAAGTCATTCAATTTCATCGAAGATACAGAAACACACATATCAGACCTCATGTCATACCTCACAAATTATGTGCTAATGTGCTTGTGTGATCAGATCAAACCTGTGATTTTTCAACTGTCCTAAACAAGTAACCAAACTAACAGATTCACTTATCAGATCATGTGTTCAAAATTTTAAGCTCACTGATGAATTCAAGCCACAATTCTTTTAGATTAACTTAAAATTTTAGGGTAAACATGAACATGCATAAACTTTTTTTTTTCTTTTTTTCTTTTTCAAATAAGCAAACAAACACATAAAACAAATAACATGAAATTGGGACAAAGTGTGTATGAACAACATGTGTATCCCATACCCCCAAACTTAAATGACACATTGTCCCCAATGTGTTTAAATTAAGGAAAGAATGTACTTGGGAGATGGACGACATAGTCTAGGAAAGCATGGCTCATAGCACACCCCCAAACTTGGATCAAAGCACACTTGTCCCTGCAAAATAAGAAAACACCAAAAACAAGTAAAAAGAAACTAAACTAAAGATAAATAAAAAGATTAACTTAAAACACACTAAACAAAACAAAAATAAAAAGATAACCTATGGGGTGCCTCCCATGAGCGCTAAGCTTAACGTCTTCAGCCAGACTATTGATCCCCTCTCATTACTGTCCTGAAGAAGATGCTTCTGATGGTTGTGTTATATATTGAATAGATTGAAGTGCCAAATCTTGATCTCTTGGTGCAAAGTTCATTTCAATGTATGGCTTCACTTTGAATGACTGATTTGTCTGTGGGTTGTGGACTTCCAAAGCTCCATGAGGGAATACTTGTGTAATAAGGCAAGGTCCAGATCATCTTGACTTAAGCTTCCCAGGGAAAAGTTTCAATCTTGAATTATAGATCAATACCTTCTGGCCCACTTGAAACTCCTTCCTGGCCAGTTGCTTGTCATGGTATGCCTTTGTTCTATCCTTGTAGAGCTTGGCATTCTCATATGCATCACACCTCAATTCCTCCAGTTCATTTAGTTGGAGGTTCCTTTTGTCACCAACTTGCTTCATATCAAAATTAAACTTCTTGATGGCCCTGTACACTTTGTGTTCCAATTCCACTGGTAGATGACATGTCTTTACAAAAACCAAACGATATGGAAACATACCAATAGGTGTCTTGTAAGCAGTCCTATAAGCCCATAGTGCATCATTCAAGCGTAATGACCAATCCTTCCTACTAGGATTCACTGTCCTTTCAAGGATACCTTTGATCTCTCTGTTGCTAATCTCCACTTGACCACTGGTTTGGGGGTGGTATGGAATGCCAACCTTATGAATGATGTCATACTTCTTTATCACAAAGGCAAAGGCATAGTTGTTGAAGTGGCTCCCCCCATCATTAATGATTGCCCTTGGTGTCCCAAATCTAGCAAAGATGTTTTCCTATAAAAACTTCACTACCACTTTGTGATCATTAGTCCTTGAGAGGACAGCCTCGACCCATTTAGACACATAATCCACACCCACAAGAATATATAAATAACCGAATGAGTTAGGAAATGGTCCCATGAAGTCAATACCTCAGACATCGAAGTGCTCTTCCACTTGAATATTTTGCAACGGCATTTGATTTCTGGATGAGACGTTACCCGTCCTTTGGCATCTATCACAAGAGTTACAAAACAAGAAAGCATCTTTAAACACATTAGGCCAATAAAAACCAGATTGTAATACCTTAAGCACTGTTCTATTGGCCCCAAAGTGTCCACCACAAGCAAATTGATGACAATGCTGCAAAATACTCAAGTGTTCTTCTTCTGGGACACACCTTCTAATGATTTGATTAGGGTAGAATTTGAACAAATAGGGGGTCATCCCAATGGTATTGTCTAGATATAGATATTAACCTCTTCCTTTCTTGACTAGACATACCTGAAGGAAACACCTTGGCAGTTATATAATTCACTATATCTATATACCATGGGAGTTGGATATCAACTGCAAACAATTGCTCATCTAGAAAAATTTTATTCAATGGAAGCTCATCTCCTTCCTCCTCATGGAGTAATCTGGATAAGTGATTTGCCACTATATTCTCACTACCCTTCTTGTCTCTAATCTCAAGGTCAAACTCTTGTAGTAGTAGTACCCATCTAATGAATCTAGGTTTTGCATCTTTCTTAGCAAACAAATATCTCAAAGCAGCATGATCAGTGAATACAATAACCTTAGAACCAATTAGGTATGACCTGAACTTCTCCAAAGCAAATATGACAGCTAATAATTCTTTCTCAGTAGTAGAATAATTTAGCTGGGCATCATTCAAAGTTCTAGAAGCATAATAAACGGCATGAGGTACCTTATTGATTCTTTGACCCAAGACAGCTCCCAAGGAAAAGTCACTGGCATCACACATGAGCTCAAAAGGTAGACTCCAATCAGGTGCCCGCATTATTGGTGCAGATGTGAGCAGCTTTTTCAGTGTGTTGAAGGCAGTCATGCATTCTTCAGTTCATTCAAACTTGGCCTCCTTCCCTAGTAATGCACAGAGGGGTCTAAAAATCTTGGAGAAATCCTTGATGAACCTTCTATAGAATCTGGCATGTCCAAGAAAACTCCTCACCCCCTTCACTATCAGAGGTAGGGGAAGTTTGGAGATGATGTCTATCTTAGCTTTATCCACCTCAATGCCCTTGCTTGAAATAGCATGGCCCAATACACTGCCTTGTTGAACCATGAAGTGGCATTTTTCCCAATTGAGCACTAGATTGCATTCTTCACATCTCTTGTGAACATTCTTCAAATGGTTGAGGCATTCATTGAAACTAGACCCAAAAACACTGAAGTCATCCATAAATGCCTCAATGGTTTTCTCCACCATATCTGAAAAAATGCTCATCATGCATCTTTGGAATGTGGCTAGGTCATTTCATAAGCCAAATGGCATCTTTCTGTGGGCAAATGTGCCAAAAGGACATGTGAAGGTGGTGTTCTCCTGATCCTCTGGTGCTATTGCAATCTGATTATAGCCACTGTACCCATCCAAGAAACAATAGTGGCTATGGCCAGCTAACCTCTCTAGCATTTTATCAATGAAGGGTAATGGAAAATGGTCTTTTCTTGTTACCTTGTTCAGCTTTCTGTAATTAATGCATACCCTCCACCCAGTAGTTACTCTTGTAGGTATCAACTCATCATCTTCATTCTTCACCACTATGATCCCACTCTTTTTTGGCACTACTTGGACTAGATTGTCCCATTTACTATCTGAGATGGGATAGATGATGCCTACATCTAGCAGTTTTAATACCTCTGCCATAACTACCACCTTCATGTGAGGATTGAGTCTTCGCTATGCATCCCTGGTTGGCTTTGCTTCGTCTTCAAGGAAGATCTGATGCATGCACTTGGCTGGACTTATTCCTTTGATGTCAGCAATGGTCCATCCTAAAGCAGTTTTATGTTCTCTAAGAACTCTCAACAACTTTTCTTCTTCCCCACAACTCAAAGTTACAGCAATTATGACCGGTAGTGTCTTGTTCTCTCTTAAGTAGGCATATGTTAAGTGTTCTGGCAATTGCTTCAATTCCAGCTTCGGTGCCTGGACAATAGAAGGGACAAGAGTAGTATTAGTAGGCTTAAGAATTTCAAAGGGAGGAGTATACTTACTTGAATATTTTGGAAATGCCTCAAGGAGGTATACTGTTTCAATGATGTCATTAGTAACATCTTCAGGTTCTGGCTTAATGTCCTTTCTTGTGAGACTATGGGTGAGGGTGGCCTCCAATGGATCTTTATGTTGTTCCTACAAATCTGGCTCACTAACACCTTGGATCATGTAAACACCAAAGCACTCTAAATCATCATAAGGTAATTTCATTGCATCAAATATTTTGAACTCTATTGTCTCACCATTCACCTTCATACTTACCGTATCCTTTTTCACACCTATTGTAGTATCAGCAGTTCTCATAAAGTGTCTTCCTAAGATGATAGGCAAGGGTGATGGCATAGGAGATTCTTCCACATCTAACATAATGAAGTCAGCAGGTAAAATAAACGTACCTACCTTTACCAACACATCCTCAAGTATACCTCTTGGTCTTTTGATGCTTTTGTCTGCCAATTGCAAGGTGATAGAGGTTGGTTGAAGCTCCCCCAGACCCAGCTTTTCATATACCATGTAAGGTAGCAAATTGACCCCTGCTCCCAGATCCAGCGATGCATGCTCAAAAAGGTGGTCTCCTATCCTGCAAGGAATAGTAAAACTACCCAGATCTGTTAGCTCTGGTGGTAATTTTCTCAACAAAATTGCATTTACCTCTTCTGTTAGGGCCACTAGCTCATGCTCCTGAAACCTCCTTTTGTTAGTGCAACAATCCTTTAAAAATTTAGCATAAGAAGGAATTTGTTTGATTGCATCTAACAAAGGAATATTGATTTCTACTTTCCTCTAAGTCTCAAAGATATCCATGAGTTGCTTATCTTTCTTTGGTTTGACTAACCTTTGAGGGAAGGGTGGTGCATTCACTTTCTCCATTTGTTTACCTTGAAAGTTGATGCTTCATTTGGAGATGCTTGAGGTGGCTCTTTAGTTCCAATGACTTTGCCATTCCAAAAACTATGATTGCTTTTAGCTGCTGGTGACTCCCTGGATTAGGTATTGTTTGGGCTAGAAATTCTCCCTGCTTCCGTTCACTTAGCTCCTTTGCCATCTGCTCTATTTGCACTTCCAGTCTTTGGATGGCTTGATCAATCTTTGTATTGAATTGTTTCTGATTAGCCTTAAATTGATGTTGTGAAGTCACCAGGTTGTGTATCATATTCTCCAGTTGGTTCAACTTTGACTCTTGAGTTGGTTGGCTTGCTTGTTGGGGCCCATTCTGCTGTCCTTGATTGTTACTCCAAGAGAAATTGGGATGGTTGCACCATCCTGGATTGTAGGTGTTGGAGTACGGATTGTTTTGTGGGGTAATTGTTTTGTCCCACATAATTCACCTCTTCTTGCTCTGCAAATGGAGATAAAGAAGACATTTAAGTAGTGTGATCTAAATGGGAACATATAGCACATACCTAGATTGGTGTGTCCTTTTGAAAAGGTGAGATCTTCTAAGCAGTCATGGCTTTGACAATCACATCTAACTTCTTTTCCATAGCAGCCATCTGATTTGGAGATCCCCCATTGAAGTTCACTTCATACATGCCTTTGCTCTTTAATCTTCGCCTTCCTCTAGAGAAAAATTGTTGGGAATGCTCACTTAATGTTTCAAAAAGCTCCATTGCTTCCTCACTACTCTTCTCCAAAAATGCTCCTCCACAAGCTAAATCAACCATCCCTTTGTTAGTATCATCTAAACCTTCATAGAAAATTTGTACCTGATCATCTTGAGGGATGTTGTGATGTGGGCACTTTAGAAGCAATGAATTGAAGTGATCCTATGCCTCAAAGAAAAGATCTCCATCTCTTTGTTGGAACATTTGAAGTTCTCTTTTAAGTTGTCTTGTCTTTTGGGCTGGGAAAAACTTCTTCAGAAACTTGGTGGCTAATTCTTCCCAAGTATGGATAGAGTCTGCATGCAAAAACTTATACCACAGTTTAGCGTTATCTTTCAAGGAGAAGGGAAAGAGGACTAACTTGAGTCTCTTTGGAGTTAAGCCTTGGATGTGCTAGAACTTGCATCGATCAAAGAACTCCTTAAGATGCAAGTTAGGATCCTCAATAGGTGTGCCCCTAAAGTGAGTCAGTGCATTAAGGATTTGAGGAGCAATATAATAGCTGCCTTCCACGTCCGGTTGATATGCTATGCATGAGGGTTGATGGAGGTTCATTGGGATGAACGACTGCTTCATCGGTCTCCGCACCAGTGGTGGATTTGCCTCTAGTGGTCTTGTCACTATTTGTGGATTTTCTTGCAAATCTTCCATTGTGTTCTCAATTTCTTCCTCTTCTTCGTTGTCGCTAGGTCTTTGTCGAATTGTCCACTCAATTTCAGGATCAAGTGGAATGATAGTTGAATCTTGAGATCGACGACCTGGCATCAATTGAATTGCTTCTTCAGTCAAAGCAGCTTCAGTGCTGCTGGTCGAGATGCTCCCTGGAACTGTGCTCAATCGCAAGTTGGTGCGCTCGATCGCACTCGGCTGACGTTCGATCTCAATAACAGAATGCTAGTCCATAAACCTGAAACAGAAAACAGAAAAAGTTAAGAATCAACAAAAAATATTTTTGAAAAAAAAAACAAAATTGAAAATTAAAATAACACAACTAAAGGAAAATAATTTTAAACAAAATTCGCAACAATCCCAGGCAACAATGCCAAAAACTTGTTGTCACAATTATCTACCTAAATTAATAGGCAAATAATCAGATGTTTTACCCGTAAGTGCTCGAGGTCAACACTGTAGTATAGGGTGCAAGTACGAGGTCATTACTGATAAGTGCTAAAATATTTATATTTTCAGCCCTTAACTTGCATGTTTTAATCCTTTGGTTTTGGTTAATTAGGACATTTTATTGCCTTTTTGTATTTTCTTTGTTTTATAGGCTTTTGGAAGAAAAGAAAGCATTTCTGGAAAAATTCCAAGCTTAAAGGGGCAAATTGGGAAGACTTAGAGGATATGGTTAAGCTTAACCAATCATGGTTAAAGTTTAATCAAATAAAGGAAAGGATTAATTCGGAATTTCTCAATTTGAAGTCAAATCGGATTGGATGCAAAATTGGATTCTGAATACGTCTCGGTATTTTGACCATAACTTTCATCTCAGATATCCGATTGAGGTGATTCAAGCGGTATTGGAAAGCTAACTCAAACTACTACAATTCATTGTGAAATAGCATTTTCCCAATTCGGAGCGCCGCAAGGCCAAAATCATGCCGCAAGATAGGACCGCAATTCTGGGCGAATCCTATTCCGATTTGGGCTTAGGTTTTCTTTATCCTAATTGGGCTTGGACTTAAATCTCCGAAATTCCTAGGATTACTAGGGCTTCTAGGGCTCTCCTAAGCCATATAAATAGACCTCTAAGCCTCACAATTGGAGGAGGCCGTTTTAAGCTGAATTACGACGTATTGCCGTGGGGAAGCTTTTGCTTTGTTTTCCATTGTAAGTTTTATTCTTTCGATGATGACAATTCAATTGGTGATTATTTTTGTTATCATGAGAGGCTAAATCTTTCAACTAAGGTTGAAGATGAAGCTTCGTCATTGACAAACTCATGTATTCTCGTATTTTGTTTATACAATTTTGACTTCGAATAAGGATGTTGTAGATTTTCATTCAATTGCTTGATTTATATCTTTTAATTGAATGTGATGAACTATTATGTGTTGGAGTTGGATATTTGATGTGTTTCATCCTTCGGATACATCAAATCATTCGATTGAAATCGGATATCCGTTGTGATTCGTTAACCAAACGGATACATAGGATGATTTAATTTCGAATCGGATATTTGTTGTGATTTGTAAAAATGGGTGGATTCATTGAATGATTTAAACTTGATATTTGTAAAACATCGAATATAGTTTTTCGATTGTAGGAACAAATACGAGAATATAGAGTTAAGATTTGGCGAAGTGAATTCTAAAACCTTAGTGTTCTTTACCATTTTATTTCATTATTTTCTTTAGTTTATGTTTTATTTTGCACGACAAAAATCACAAAATTCGGAACTAGGTTAAAATAGAGTTGGTTTAAATAGAAATTGGTTTACACAACACAAATCCCTGTGGATCGACCTCGCACTTGCACACACGCTATATTGCACACGACTCGTGCACTTGCGAGTACAATTAAATTTGTACATCAAATTTTGGCGCCGTTGCCGGGGATTTGTTTGTTTGTGAAATTGATTTTTATTTGAATTGGTTTTATTTTTCTACTAGTTGTTTTATTTTTGCAATTTTATTTTATTGTATTTGTATTTGTTGTTGTTTCTGCCATTCTGATCTAAAAAAAAAAAAAAACAGAAAAAAGAAAAAGAAAAAGGGGTTTGTTGTTTCTGTTTTTCTTGCTGCAGTTTCAGAGAATTTTAGTTTCTGTCAGTACGATCGATCGCACTCCATCTGCGATCGAGCGCACTCGAGCCTTTTCAGTGAGCAGCCTGCGCCTGATCCATTCTGCAAGTACGCACTAGCGCACAGCGAACGCACATCTGCGATCGAGTGCATCACCAGAAGCAGCTAAGCACAATTTTTTTTGTTGTTGTTTTGAAATTTCTTTTGTATATTGTTGTTGAATAGTTAGTTCTATTTTTTTGTTTGGTTGTTTGTGTTCTTTCTGTGATTATTCATTGTTGTTTAATCAGTTTATTTGAACACTCGAGATTGGTGTATGCTTGGTCGGAGATCCCTAAACTTAGATTTGACACCTTTAGATCCCGACATTGATAGAACTCTTAGGAGAACTCGGAGAGCACCTGTTGAGAGTGAGGATAGAGGTGAAATGGGAGACCAACAAGATAACATAGAGGAACCTAGGGTTGAGCATGAGGATGCTAGAGCTGGAAATCCCGAGCAAGCTAGAGCTTGGAATGTGGACTTCACTACGTCACTTAGGGAGTTGTTCGCACCTGTGGACTTCACTACATCCCATTCGTGTATAGTGTTGCCACCAACCAATGCTACTCATTTTGATTTGAAACCTCATGTCATCCAACTCCTACCATCGTTCCATGGTCTAGAACTTGAAAATCCTTATAGTCATGTAAAGAAATTCAAGGACATATGCGCCACTTTCAAATTTCAAAATTTCTCCGAAGAGTCTGTTCATCTCAGACTATTTCCTTTCTCTCTACAAGACAAAGCTAGGGCATGGTTGGACTCCAACACGCCCGGATCCATTACATCTTGGGAAAGCTTGTTAAGCAAGTTCTATAACAAGTATTTCCCAATGTCAAAGGTCAATGAATGCAGAAAGGAAATAAGCTCCTTCACTCAAGAGGAGGATGAGAAATTTTCAGAGTGTTGGGAAAGGTTTAAGGAGTTGTTGATAAGATGCCCCCCACATGGATATGAGAAGTGGAGACTCGTTCAATTTTTCTACCAAGGATTGACCCAATCCAACCGTAGTATGATCGAGTCAATGAATGGGGGAGCATTCTTAAGTTTGACAGGGGATGCAGCATATAAGGCATTAGACAAGTTGTCCGACAGCTCACAGCAGTGGGATTTTTCGAGTTGTCGGGATAAATCTGCCCGTATTCCCAAGAAAGGTGGCATCTATGAGGTTAAGGAGGACACTGATTTGAGGATAAAGATAGATGCTCTGACCAAGAAGGTTGAAGCCCTTGCAGTGGGTCAATCCGTAAATGCCGCCAACACTTTCAATGTTGATGGCTGTTCAATCTGTGCTAATCCTATGCACTTAGCACAGAATTGTCCATTTTCACCGGCTTTTGCCGAGTGCGCCATGGAACAAGTGAACGCCTTTAATGACTTTAGGAAGCAAGCAAGCGGACCATACTCAGAGACATACAATCCAGGGTGGCGGAACCACCCTAATTTCTCATGGAAGCAGAGCCAACCAATGAATCAAGGATTTCCCTCACAGAATCATGGTCGTTCAACTCAACCAGTGCAACATCCTGCATCTTCGTCACAATCATCGCTGGAGGAAACGATGAAGGCATTCATACAATCGAATAGCCAGACCATACAAGAGCTCAAAAACTCTACCATGGCAAATACCCAAGCAATAGATGAAGTAAAGAATGCCACCATGGTTAACACCCAAGCAATTGCGAAGATGGAGAGTCAGATTGGACAGATAGCCAATCACTTGGGTGAGAGAGAAAAAGGGAAATTGCCCAGTCAGCCCGTGCCCAACCCAAAAGGTCAATATATGGTTGGGAATTCCTCAAATCCTGCACACGGACAAGAACATGTGCAAGCAATTGTCACTCTGAGGTCAGGAAGACAAGTGGACAATCAGGTGGCTGAGAAAGAAGAAGACCCTGCAGGGCAAGAAAAGGAAAAGAGTGGCAACAAAGAGAAGAGAGATGCCGAGCCATCTACAGCCACACCCATTATTGAGGACCCTCCTAGGTCATTTATGCCGAAAGCACCTTACCCTGAAAGGTTGCAAGCCCCCAAGAAAGGAGGGAAGTTTGAGGACATTCTAGAAGTGTTCAAGCAAGTCCAAATCAATATTCCATTTTTGGACGCCATCCAACAAGTGCCTTCTTATGCGAAGTTCTTGAAGGATTTGATCACAGTTAAGAGAAGAACAAATGTCCCAAAGAAAGCATTTCTGACCGAGCAAGTTAGCTCCATCCTTCAGTGCAAGTTGCCCATTAAGTATAAGGACCCTGGGTGTCCTACCATCTCTTGCACGATAGGAGTCAGTCGAATTGAGAAGGCTCTTTTAGATCTTGGGGCGAGCGTGAATCTCCTACCCTATTCAGTTTACCTACAATTAGGGTTAGGGGAACTGAAGCCCACGTCCATGACACTTCAATTGGCTGATAGGTCAGTTAAGATACCACGGGGAATCATTGAGGATGTTTTGATCAAGGTGGATAAGTTTTACTTCCCCGTGGACTTCATTGTGCTAGACACAGAGCCGGTCAAGAATGTTGGCATTCAAATACCGGTGATTCTAGGGCGACCATTCTTAGCTACGGCTAACGCCCTGATTAATTGTAGGACAGGGGTGATGAAGATTTCCTTCGGAAATATGACAGTGGAGCTGAATATCTTTGATATCAGCAAACAACCATTGGAGTATGATGAAGTGAGAAATGTATGCTTGATAGAGGAGATTATGGAAGAGACAGTGAATGAATCAAGCATAGAAGACCCCTTGGAGGCATGCTTTGCTCAGTTCGGAGAGGATTTAGATTTGGACAAGTTGCTTGAGCAAGCAGATGCAATTTTGGAGACTGCTCCTCTGGTGAGCAGTGAGACGGAGGAGACAACAACACTTGATCCCCCAAAGAAGGAACTTAAGCCTCTACCGGATAACCTTAAGTATAAGTTCCTAGGTCCAGTAGATTCTTTGCCTGTGATTATAGCTTCGGATTTGGTTGATGCTCAAGAGGAAAAATTGCTAGAGGTGTTAAGACAGCACAAGGAAGCTATCGGTTGGACCATTGAGGATATCAAGGGGATCAGTCCCTCGGTGGTGATGCACAAGATACATTTAGAGGAGA
>NC_081546.1:16049009-16064537 GCF_901000735.1 Corylus avellana
AGCTCCAATCATGGCAATTATGAGATATTACAAAATTCAATTAGTGTATGTGAACTCAACACATAATCCAGGGATTTCAAAACTAAACTCAATCATGCATGGATCAATACTCAAAATTCATCGGACAAACAACCAAGGCAACTTTTTTTTTTTTTTTTTTTTGAACTTAGCTCCCTTAAGCTTTCTGATTGACCCATTTATCGAGTGTTAGGCCAATGACTCCCAAACTAGATGGTTTTAGGGCATTAGGTGTAAAAACACCCCTAAGGACTTACTAACTCGGGTCAAAAAGGCTACAAAGCTAAACTACCCCTTTTTTTTTTTTGTCAACCACTCCAAACTTTTCACTTTTTGACGCGAACACTCACTGCTTAATGAGGCAAGAGGTCCGGTTACTTGGTGGAAAGTTTAAAATGATCATTTTTTTATTTATTTATTTTTTTTATACTTTATGCCACAGTTGTTTTCCCAATAAGTTGCCCAACTACATTCCGAATATTAAAACCAACATTTTTTATTCCAGATTTTATACCCCACCGACTATATGCAAGTGTGCTTGTGAAAATTAAACTGAAACAAGTAATATTTCGTGCTGCCTCTCGTAACCCAGTTTCAATTTCTTAATCAAGTGATCATGTGTTCGTTATATTAAGCCCATCAATGAATTTCAAACCACAATAGGAAAATCAATAACATGCTCATAACTATCATGTATACGCCCACACCCCCCAACTTACAGTGCACAATGTCCTCAGTGTGTGGAAAATAACAAGAAAACAATGCAAGGGGAAAAAGAAACACCAAACCTGTCACTGTGGCGCAGAAGAAGATGCCCCTGGAGCAGGTGGTAGCCGAGCGACAATGGCACGCAGCAGTTCTTGCTGCGCTTCAAATCGTTCATCCGCCTGGCGCCTGTCTTCTGCTCTCTGGTTTGCAAGCTCAGCGCGGAGGTCCTGCAATTCTTTATGTAAGGACTCATATTGTGACATGGTCAGAGTGACTGTATCTGGTGCTCCCATGCTATCGACCGGCGCTGTTGGAGGTGGCTCATCATGCACAGGCCCATCAGCGTCCCTATCAACCGCTGCGGCTGCAGGTGCCCGACGTCGTCGCGGCATGTGAGAATAACTCTGATTCCACTGAATCAGACCAAACTGAGGATGTGTGGAAATAGGACCATCAGTCGGGGTACCCTCTATGCCTTGGGTCTGCAAGATCTGGGTGAGGAGAAACGGGAATGGAAGTCCCCATGACGCCGAACCCTGCGTGCATCGCACAATTGCCCCATCCCAAAACTTGTGCATCTGGTCCCAAATGAGCTGGGGAATGGAGATCCAATAGCCTCTCTGAAAGGCATAGAGTGCTGCAAGAGAGGGGCCGCACCGCTACGTCTTGTGTCCAAAGGGGCACACATTCCGCTGCAGGATGAAGTCCACGAACCACAAGCGGGAGGGGAGCAGGACCTTGCTTGTGGAATTGCGGAGGTCATCGGTGTAGCGGCCGTGGCACATGTCATCCACAATAAACTGCAGTGTGAGGTTGGCTGGGAGGTCGGAGTACCGAGGGGAGCCATCCCGAGCCAAAATGTCGGACGGGCACTCATGAGAACACTGCAAGGCAGAAGCAATGTCGTCGGCGGTCAGCTCCACGTCTATGCCCGCCACTGATGAAGAGAGGACGCCCGGCCGGGTACAATCAAAAGTAAGGTGCGCATAAAAGTCCCGAACCAGCCCTTCATAAGCAATGGGGCTGACGGGCTGGAACAGGGCAGTGAGACCGCGCCGTCGGCATTCTTTGACCGCCCACTTGGTTGCTTGGAGGCTGTGGAAGACAGTGTCAACGGCAAAAGAAGTCTCCTAGATCAGCTTTCGTTGCCTCCCATGGTGGGGTAACGGCGGAGGGGGCCTCAGGAGTGGTCTCCCGGGCAGGGGAAGCGCGGGATGTGGAAGCCGTGGTTGGAAGCAAGGCTGGGCTTCGTTGAGGCATTTTGTCAAGCACTTGGTGGGCACTCCTAAAGGGAGGAGATGGAAAACCACCCTGCTGTGCTGCCCAACCCCCTGCAAAAGAAAGAAAATTCAACACAGAGCAGTCCGTGGACCCACGGACTGCTAATTTCTACAAAAAAAATGGAGAAAACTGGGGCGGTGGGGTGTTGGGGAGAATGGGAAATTGGGGTGGGTAAAGGGGTCGGAGAGGGGGAATGTGGGGCGATGTTGGGGTTTCGGCGGTGGCGAGGTGGAGTGCGGTGGCGACGGCGTGGAGATTGGTGGTGGATGGTGGTGGTATGGGGTGGTGCAGTTGGGTGGGCGCAGTGGTGGGGGAGGGGGCGGTGCTGCGAGAGAGGGGAAAAATGGGGGAGAAAGGGGGATGTCATGACCTAAAAAGGTCACGTGAGGGCTCTGGACGAGTGCGCTCGAGCGGCACTAGCATGCGCTCGATCGCACTCGTGCAGAGGATGGAGTGGAGTGCGGGCATGCGTATGCATGCACGTGTGTGCTAAGTGGAGAGCGGCTGCGCTCGATCCCACGCAAGGTGGGCTCGAGCGTAGGCCCGTGTGCTGGGATCGAGTGCACAGTGGGTGCGCTCGAGCCTAGGGTGGCAGTGCCTTAATCAAAAAGATAGACGGGATCCGTCAAATCGACGGATTCCACGTCTGTACCTGGCTCGAGGTTCTGGATGCAAGGCTTCAACCTTTGACCGTTGACCTTGAATAGAGTGCCATCCTTTGGGTTTCGCAGTTCGACGGCGCCATGGGGTGACACTGAGGTGACTATGAAGGGGCCGTCCCATCTTGAACGGAGCTTCCCAGGGAAAAGCCGGAGTCTAGAATTGAAGAGCCAGACTTTCTGATCCCGAACAAATTTCTTGGGCAAGATATGTTTGTCATGAAAGGCCTTAGTCCGCTCCTTATAAAGGCAAGCACTATCATAGGCGTCGCGCCGCAGCTCCTCCAACTCTGTCAACTGAAGTTTCCGGTGCGGACCGGCAGCTTGCATGTCGAAATTGAACTGCTTGATGGCCCACATAGCCTTATGTTCTAATTCCACAGGGAGGTGACACGCCTTGCCATAAATCAGCCGATAGGGAGACATTCCAATGGGGGTTTTGTAAGCTGTGCGGTAGGCCCATAATGCATCATTGAGGCGCAAGGACCAATCCTTGCGGTCCGGCCGAACCGTTTTCTCCAGAATATGCTTAATCTCCCGGTTAGACACTTCCACTTGGCCACTTGTTTGAGGATGGTACGGAGTAGCGACCTTATGTGTGACAGAATACTTGAGAAGCAAGGCTTTGAAAAACTGGTTGCAAAAGTGTCTACCTCCATCACTAATGATAGCCCGAGGAGTACCAAATCTGCTAAAAATGTTGGCTTGGAGGAACTTCACTACAACCTTGTGATCATTGGTCTTTGTGGCGATAGCTTCGACCCACTTAGAGACATAATCTACTCCTACCAAAGTATACTCATGTCCACAAGATGGTGGGAAGGGTCCCATGAAGTCGATACCCCAGACATCAAAAATCTCGACAATAAGGATGGGGTTCAATGGCATCATTTCCCTCCGAGACATAGATCCTAGGCGCTGACATCACTCACAAGCTCGGCAGAAGTCATAGGCATCTTTGAACAAGGTGGGCCATGTGAATCCGCATTGTAGAACCTTGGCGGCGGTCTTCTTGGCACTGAAATGTCCCCCACAAGCTAGAGAATGACAAAAGGTAAGAATGCTGGAAAATTCACTCTCAGGAACACATCGTCGGATGATCTGGTCAGCACAATACTTGAACAACTCTGGATCTTCCCAATAATAGAATCGGACTTGCTTGAAGAAGCGGTCCTTATCTTGATTAGACCATTGAGAGGGAATCCGACCTGTTGCAAGGTAATTGACAATATCGGCATACCACGGCGGATGTCTCGGGGTAATTTCTAAGAGTTGCTCATCTGGGAACGAGTCATGAACAGGAACTGGCTGGGGTGTCTCAAACGAAATCCGTGACAAATGGTCAGCAACAACATTTTCAGTACCCTTCTTGTCCCGAATCTCGATGTCAAACTCTTACAGATGTAGAATCCAGCAGATCAACCGAGGCTTTGTTTCCTTCTTGGCCAGCAGGTGTCGTAGAGCAGCATGATTAGAAAAAATTATAACCTTAGATCCCAGAAGATATGAGCGGAATTTATCCAGAGCAAATACCACAGCTAGCAATTCTTTCTCAGTGGTTGTGTAATTGACTTGAGCATCTATCAACGTCTTGCTAGCATAGTAAATGACATGAGGAAGCTTGCCTACCCGTTGTCCCAAAACTGCACCCACAGCATAATCAGATGCATCACACATGATCTCAAAGGGCAATGACCAGTCAAGCGGTTGCATGATGGGGGCAGAGGATAATAGGGATCGGAGCTGCTGGAATGCCTGGTGACATGCTTCATCAAAGTGAAAAGAGGTGTCCTTAGCAAGCAAGTGACATAAGGGCCTTGAGATTTTGCTGAAATCTTTGATGAAACGACAATAGAAGCTGGCGTGCCCTAGGAAAGAACGGATCTGCTTCACTGAAGTGGGTGGTGGTAAATTTTCAATGAGCTCAACTTTGGCCCGGTCCACCTCAATTCCTCGTTTGGACACTATATGGCCCAAAACTATACCTTCCTGGACCATGAAGTGGCTTTTCTCCCAGCTCAAAATCAGGTTAGTTTCTTTGCAACGTTGAAGCACAAGTGACAGATTATGGAGGCATTTATCAAAAGAAGATCCAAAAACAGAAAAGTCATCCATAAATACCTCCAAAAAATTTTCCACCATGTCGGAGAAGATAGACATTATACATCTCTGGAATGTGGCAAGTGCATTGTACAAGCCGAAGGGCATGCGTCGGTAAGCAAAGGTGCCGAATGGACATGTGAACGTCGTCTTCTCTTGGTCTTGGGGATCAACTGCAACCTGATTATACCCGGAATAGCCATCTAAGAAGCAATAGTAGCTCTGGCCAGCAAGACGCTCCAAAATTTGATCAATGAATGGGAGCGGGAAGTGATCCTTTCGGGTATGAGAATTGAGCTTCCGGTAGTGAATGCAGACACGCCACCCCGTGGTTGTGCGCTGTGGCACCAATTCGCCAGCAGAATTCTCAACAATGGTGATGCCTGATTTCTTTGGAACCACTTGAGTGGGGCTCACCCATTTGCTATCTGAAATGGGGTAGATGATGCCTGCATCAAGTAACTTGACGACCTCTTTCATTACTACCTCCTTCATGTTGGGATTCAACCGGCGCTATGCCTGACGGGAGGGTCGAGCATCTTCTTCCAAATGGATCCGGTGCATACAGATGGAGGGGTCAATGCCTTTCAAATCTGCCACGGTCCAACCAATAGCCTCTTTATATTCTTTTAACACTGCGAGCAGACTGTCTTCTTGGTCTTTTTGTAAGTCGGAAGCAATGATGACCGGCAGGGTGTTGTTGGACCCCAGAAATACGTATTTGAGCTTTTCTGGCAGGGGCTTCAACTCAAGCTTCGGTGGAGACAGTAGGGATGGAACAGGAGGAGTGCTTGATGTCACAGGTAGGGGCTCCTTTACTACTCTCCATGGATGGAAATCTGCACTGGCGGCTGTTTCTAACAATTCATGGACCTCTTGAATGTACTGGTCGGTGTTGAATTCTTCAAAGTTGAAATAATTCAGGCAAGCTTCTACTGGGTCCTTTGTTAGGATACTGGGTAGTGAGTCTTCTATATATTCTTCAATGCTGTCCAAAAAGAAACACTCATTCTGATCAGGAGCATGCTGAAACGCAGTAAAGATATTCAACCGAACTTTCATATTGCCAAATGAGATTTCCATGACTCCAGTTCGACAGTTGATGCATGCATTTGCTGTGGCTAAGAATGGACGCCCAAGGATGACAGGAACCAGCTTCTCAGGATTGGGCACAGGCTCGATATCCAGCACGATAAAGTCTACTGGGAAGAAAAATTTATCCACCTGGATGATCACATCTTCTATAATCCCTCTAGGCTTCTTAATCGACCGATCAGCTAACTGCAGAATCACTGTGGTGGGCTTCAGTTCCCCTAGGCCCAGTTGCTGGTATACTGAATATGGAAGTAAATTCACTCCAGCTCCCAAATCCAATAGTGCTTTATCAATCTCTCTTTTTCCGATGATGCATGAAATTGTAGGAGCCCCGGGATCCTTGAACTTCGGAGGGGTGTTGTGCTTAATCAGAGAACTTACTTGCTCAGTCAGAAGAACTTTCTTGGGGATGTGGTTTCTGGTCTTCCGCTTTTGAGTACACAAGTCTTTAAGGAACTTGGCATAGGCAGGCACTTGTGCAATGGTATCAAGAAGGGGAAGATTGATCTTTACCTGTTTGAACATCTCCATCATTCCTTGTATTTTCTCTCCTTGTTTCCCAAAGTGGGAAGGTGCCTTGAGACGTTCTGGGAAGGGGGCTGGTGGCTCATATGGGATCTCTGGAGTGGATGCTGCTGATGACGAAGCCTCATGGCTTACTTGCTTGCTTTTATCATTCTGCAAATTCTGTGCAACCTCCTTGTGTTCATCTTTCTTCTCCTCCACATGATTGTCAACTATTTTGCCGCTTCTTAAGGTAGTGA
The DNA here is from genome assembly GCF_901000735.1 of Corylus avellana. Classification (NCBI taxonomy): domain Eukaryota; kingdom Viridiplantae; phylum Streptophyta; class Magnoliopsida; order Fagales; family Betulaceae; genus Corylus; species Corylus avellana. The sequence continues at coordinate 16,055,635 of NC_081546.1, forward strand.
TGGCTTGAACTTGCTGATGTTATGAAGTGCCCTCATCGACCATATAGTGCCCCTTGGGGTTTACCACTGGCTGACTTGGAAGCTTTCCTTCATCTCTTCTGTTAATGGTGTTGGCAAGTTGTCCGACTTGAGCTTTTAGCTTGGAAATGGATTGAGAATGCGAGTTGACTATTTCCTCTTGAGATTTAATTGACTGCTTGATCTCGCTGGTCAGCTTAGTTACTGCCTTTACAATCCGATCCTCAAAATTAGACTCAGAGGGAGCTTGGTAGTGCTGCTGTGGAGGCCGGTAAGTAGACTGAGGTTGGTAGGGCTGCCTATTGGATTGAGAATGATTGTGCGGCCCTAAGGATGAGTTGCTTGAATTCTTCCATGAACAATTTGGATGATTTCGCCACCCGTGGTTGTAGGTATTGGAGTACGGATCATTACCCGGTCTGGAGAAAGCTACATTAACCTACTCATTAGAAATGTCAGTATAATTTCCAGTAACTGGACAGTTATTGACATGATGCATAGGACTGGAACAGAATGAGCATGCTTTAGTGTGTGTGTGAGTAGTATTACGAGCAAAACCAGCAGTCAACAGAACTTGATCCAACTTCTTGGTGATAGCCTCGACTACTTGGTTGGCCATGTTTGAAGAATGTTCGGCTTCATACAAACTCTCCGTCTTAGGTGCCTTAGGTGCTGGTGCCCTTCGTCTTGCGGAAACCTGCTGAAGAGAATTGTTACTTAAGTTTTCAAACATAGACCAGGCTTCATCTTCACTTTTCAACATGAATGTCCCCCCACATGATGCATCTACCATTTTTCTATTGGACTCGGTCAGGCCATCATAAAAACACTGCACTAGCTGCCATTTCGGGACAGCGTGGTGTGGACATGATCTAAGCAAGGTCTGAAACCTATCCCAAGTCTCATGGAAATCCTCTCCCTCGTACTGGGAGAATGTAGTGATGGCTCTCCTGTGGTGGTTGATGGTGCATATTGGTTGCTGACTTCGGCAATTTCTAGTGGATCGTAGATGGTGGTGTGGCGGTTCCCAAATGGGACGAGGCTTGGAAGGTGTAGTGGTTGACATGCAAACGGCTTTCTGCTAGGACTCTCGGTGGTTCAGTGTGGCGGGTCCATTGTTCTTGGTCGGGTGTTTTTGTGGGCTGCATAGCGAATTTTCTCCAGTTGACAAATGGTTTGCTGGACAGGAGCATGATGGAGATATCGGTTAGATAAGGTTGTTGACATGTTCGGGCATCATTTGTGATTGTTCTGTCAAATGTAACTTATCATTGTTACCAACTGAACAATTGTCACATTTGGCAATCAATGCATACAATTTGGCATTGTTTGCTTTCATCGTCTCATTATTTTTTTCCATCTTCTTCATCAAGGCTTCACACATAGTTACGAGGTTACAAAGCTGCTGCTCAAGCTGATCCAAGCTTGGATTCTCCATTGAGCAAGATCACAGCTTTGCTACCAAATGTTACGTGAATACGTAACGGAGATAGAATTTAGGTTCTTAGGGAACCTATATCTTTTAGATTTTGAGGAAGCCTAAAAATCCTTTTTCAACCTCAAAGTGTGGGATTAATTTTCTGATTCCTTTCTATTAAAATATCATCCTTTAAATAGGAACATCACAATGACTTAGAGTTCTACACTCACTTGGAGATAAACCTGTAGAAAGATAACCAATGCAATATTGACTCTAAAATAAATAACTAGATAATTGAAATAGAAATAGGCGCATTTTTATCTCTAATCTAAAAATATTGTAAAAAAAATAATCTAAATTAATCTTAAATGAAATCTAATTCATATTAAATATTAGTCTACTTTATCCCTATGTTACTTCCATAACATTCCTTCCTCCTTAAGGAGACCTTGTCCACAAGGTCTAGAAATTATTTTCTTCAAATGTTGAGATGTAGCCGATGACATGGCGATGAAGTAGGAGATATGGATCAGGGACTCGGAGCACTGAAAGTAAGCATCACGTCACTCAATATAAGACCATTTTTGTCTTTTGTAAGCTACGAATGCAAATTGATGGTGAATAAGTGGTTGGCAATAGCTAGCATGAAAAGACAATCTACAGCTAATCTTGCGATTAAAAAAACTTTGGAAAGAGGGGCATTTGAGGAAGACAAGCCTTGAGATGAAAAGAGACCCTTGATGGACCAATGTTTTTGTCTTGCCGCTGCTCTTGTTTTATTATGTTTTTCACAGATTCTACTTCCCAAGAAATGGTCCTTGACACCACCTCTTGGTCCTCTTGGTTGCAAAGTAGCATGGTCAACTTCCATCTCCATTTCTTCCGCATAAAGTGATCACAACACTTCAAACACTTGTGTTGTGGCCTGTCCAGGTATGGGTTCTCCGTTTCTGGCGACCTCATTGGGGAAACGATGATGGGTTGTTTGGCGTGGCGAGTATCGGATTGGCGGGTGTGGTGGTTGATGGTGCATATTGGTTGCTGACTTCGGTGATTTCTAGTGGATTGTAGATGGCATTGTGGTGGTTCCCTAATGGGACGAGGCTTGGAAGGTGTAGTGGTTGAGATGCAGATGGCTTTGTGCTAGGACTCTCGGTGGTTCGGTGTGGTGGGTCCATTGTTCTTGGTCGGCTGTTTTTGTGGGCTGCACAACGAATTTTCTCTAGCAGACAAATGGTTTGCTGGAGAGGAGCGTGATGGAGATATTGGTTAGATAAGGTTGTTGACATCTTCGGGCACCATTTGTGATTGTTTTGAAAAATGTAACTCATCGTTGTTATCAGCTGAACAATCGTCGCATTTGGCAATCAATGCATACAATTTGACATTGTTTGCTTTCATCGTCTCATTATTTTTTTCAATCTTCTTCATCAAGACTTCGCACATAGTTACGAGGTTACAAAGCTGCTGCTCAAGCTGATCCAAGCTTGGATTTGCCATTGAGCAAGATCGCGGCTTTGATACCAAATGTTACGTGAATACGTAACGGGGATATAATTTAGGTTCTTAAGGAACCTATATCTTTTAGATTTTGAGGAAGCCTAAAAATGATTTTTCAAACTCAAAGTTTGAAATTAATTTTCTGATTCCTTTCTATTAAAATATCATCCTTTAAATAGGAACATCACAACGACTTAGACTTGGAGTAGAACTCCTACACTTACTAGGAGATAAACCCGTAGAAAAATAACTAATGCAATACTGACTCTAAAATAAATAACTAGATAATTGAAATACAAATAGACGTATAGTTATCTCTAATTTGAAAATACTGATAACAAAACTAATCTAAATTAATCTTAAATGAAATCTTATTCATATTAAATATAATTCTACTTTATCACTATGTTACTTCTATAACATTCCTTCATCCTTAAGGAGACCTTGTCCTCAAGTTCTAGAAATTATTTTCTTCCAATGTTGAGATGTAGCCGATGACGTTGCCATGAAGTAGGATATATGAGCTAGGGACTTGGAGCACTAAAAGTAACCATCATGTCATTCAAAATGAGACCATTTTTGTCTTCCGAAAGCTACGAATGCAAATTGATGGTGAATAAGTGGGTGGAAATAGCTAGCATGAAACGACAATTTGAAGCTGATCTTGGGATTAAAAAAAACACAAGAAAGATGGGCATTTGAGGCAGACAAGTCTTGAGATGGAAAGAGACCCATGATGGACCAATTTTTTTGTCTTGCTGCTGCTCTTGTTCTGTTGTGTTTTTTTTACAAATTCTACATCCCATGAAATGGTCTGTGACACAATCTCTTGCTCCTCTTGGTTGTAAAGTAGCATGGTCTACTTCCATCTCCATTTCTTCCGCATAAAGTGATCACAACACTTCAAACGCTTGTGTCGTGGCCTGTCTAGGTAAGGGCTCTCCATTTCTGGGAACCTGTTGGGGAAATGCTGATGGATTGTTGGGCATGGCATGTACCAGATTGGCGGCAATGGTGGTTAATGGTACATTTTGGTTGCTGACTTCGGAGATTTATAGTGAATTGTAAATGTGATGAGTGCCAAATATTGCATATTTGGACCCCTTAATTTGCATTTGCTAGGCCTTTAGCTTTATTATTTTTTCTGATGTTTTGGTTAGTTTTGGTGTTTTAGTGTTTTGTAGGTTGCTAAGGAAAAATTGCGCGTTTAAGACACTTCAGGGAGCTTTGGCAATAAATTTGGATCGAGCGATGATTCGCACCAGGCGACTTTTATTAAAAGGGCCATAACTAGAGTTGTAGAACTTGGATTGAAGTGATCTTGGTGTCATTGGAAAGGTAACTCAAAGATCTATAAAGTCATGTTTAACCAGAGTTGGTTCATTCCGTAGGTAGTGCACTCGAACTCACATTTAGTGCGATTGAGCGCACTCAGTTGACCTGGCAGTGCTGAAATCCTAAAATTAGCTTATAAATATCATTCTTTTCTATTGTAAACACACAGAGACACACCGGGGGCACCTTACTTTGTCAATTTTCATGTTATTTGGGTTCTTGGGGCTTTGAACTCCAATTCTTTTGTAAGTACTTTAATTTTAATGAAGTTAATTTAGTTTTTTTATGAATTTTTTTGTCATGAGAGGCTAAATCTTCAACTAAGGTTGAAGATGAAGCCTCGCCATTGATTTGTTTTATGTTTTTATGTTTCATTCATACAATTCCGTCGTTTAATGTAATGTAAGTTCGTTTTAATTCAATTGTGTGACAAAATTGTGATTGATTGTTGTTTATAAATTGTGAAAACGTTGGATATTCATTGTGTTTCATCCAACGGATACATTGCATCTTTTGGTTAACTTTGCATATCCATTGTCTTTTGTGCAAAGCATGGATACATTGGATCTTTTGAACTAAACTAGATATGCATTGTTTTTCAAAAATACGGATGGATTCATTGAATTTTTCAATAGGATTTTATAAAAACAAAAGAACATGCATGAAATTTTATTGAAATTCAGATGTATGAACAAACATAATTATATGTGCTTTGATTTGGTTATGTGGATTTTGAAAACCTTAGTTTTTTTAATCATTTGATTTAATTCAAGTTTTTTATTTAGTTTACCATTTTACACAAACAATTCGGAACTAGGTTGAAATAGGATTAGTTTAGATAGAAATTAATTTTTGCAACGCAATTCCCTTTGGATCAACCTCGCACTTGCACACGCTGTACTGCACACGACTCATGAACTTGCGAGTAATTATAATTTGCACATCAAGTTTTTGGCGCCGTTGCCGGGGATTTGTCTGTTTGTGAAAATTGATTTTTGTTTGAATTAATTTTATTTTTCTACTAGTTTAGGTAGATTTTTGTTTTCTTTTCTTTTTGCAATTTAATTTTATTGTATTTGTTTTTGTTTATGAGGTTTTATCTAACCATAAAAAAAAAAAAGAAAAAAGAAAAAAAAGAAAAGTTTGGTTCTTTTTGAGTTTTGCTACAGTTTCGAAAAAATCACTTCCTGCCAGTGCGATCTACCGGTGTGCTCGAGTGCACTCAAGCGTAGGTGTGGTGCGATCGATCGCACCACACCTACGCTTGAGTGCACTCGAGCACACCGGTAGCAAGCGATCGCACTTGCGCTCGATCCATCCCGCTCCTGTGCTCAAGTGCATTGCGCACTCGCGCTCGATCGTACTTACCTGTGCTCGAGTGCACTTCTAGAAATCAGCCTCAACAGACCAAAAGCAGCTAAGTAAAAAAAAAAAAAAAAATGGCAAATTCTTTTTGTCCTTTTGTGTTTTCTCTTTTTATTTTTCTTTTCTGTATTTTTATTTATTCTATTGGAAAAAAAAAAAAAAAATTGTGGTTAATGTTTCATGTGGAAGTGTGTTTTGTTTAAATAGTGAGGGTGAAGCATGAATTTTCCTTTTGGTAATTTTTATGCTTCTCATAGTGGTAGGATGCCAAATCCTACCAACTACCCTCATAATTTTCACCCACATGGACCATGTTCATACTGCTACATTCCTTATCATAGTGCAGGTAATTGTCCATCCTGGGGACAATTTTCCAATTTTTCACATGAGTAGATGAATACCAATTTCTCTAGCTCGGGGTTTGAATCAAATTTCAATTTCTACACCCCAGACTGGAGAACCATTCTGATTTCTCGTGGCAAGTTCATGCTACGGGAAATCATGATCCTCAATCTTATAAACAACACCATCCTGAATACCGGTAGTTCAATAACCATTCTTCCGTGCCTTCACCTTGCAATTACGCTCCTCAAGAATCACTAGTGCAACATTTTCCAATTGCTCAGGTCGATGACTTAGAGGAGAGAGTGAACCAACTCATGGCAGCTAGGCGTGCCCATACCCAGCCCCCTCACACTCACGCACCTTATATAAGTCATGTTCATTGTTATCATCCTTCTCACAAGATAGATGATTGTCTTTTCATTAACCATTACATGATTAATGAGGATGATGCTAGCAAGTCTTCACATGAGCATGTCCAAGTCACCACCACAATTGGTTAAGAGGAAATTGTTGAGGAGACTGTTTGTGAGCGAAGTCTTGAGGATCCTTTGGAGAGTGCTTCGATCAATTTGGAGGTGACCTGGACCTGGACAACCTACTTGAGCATGCTGAGACTTATGATGAGCCAAGTCTTGAAGATCCGTTGGGAGAGTGTTTTGATCAAATTGGATGTGACTTGGATCTTGACAAGTTCCTCAAGCAAGCTGAGATGTTTAGTGAGCCAAGCCTGCTGATAAGTGCTAAAATATTCATATTTTTTATCCCTTAACTTGCATGTTTTAATCCTTTGGTTTTAGTTAATTAGGCCATTTTAATTCCTTTTTGTGGTTTTCACACTTTTGCAGGCTTTTGAAAGAAAAGGAAGTAAAACTAGGTGATTTGGGCTCAAAAAGAGAAATTGGGAAAAGATTGGAGCCCCTGATAGTGCGATCGAACCTGCGATCGAGCACATGACCAGAGAAAATATGCATGATACAGCTACGCGCGATCGAGTGCACAACAAAAGAGGCTCGATCGCAGACGTACAATCGAGCACACACGGGTTGCGATCGATCGCACCCGTGCGCAGGAGACAAAGTCAAAAGTGGGGCCAGCTTGTTAGTATTTCCATATTAGGGTTTTCCAACTCCAACTTGTAATAGGATTAAAACCCTACGAAATTCATAGGTTTACTTGTGTAACAAAGACTTCTAAAGCCTATAAATAGACCTCTTAGCCTCTAGGAATAGGTGTGGAGAAAGAGGCACAAGCTTTGGAAAGGAACTGAAGGTTGAATCAAGAGGAGTTTGGGTTTTTCTTCTCTTCCACCCTTTTATTTTTATTATGTAGTTTATATTTTATTTAGGGCTAGATTGAAGCCCTAGTTATGTTTAATTAATATTTCAATATTGGCGCATTTGTGATGATCTTGTTGTATTATTTAACATGATTAATATCTGCTTGCATAAATCCCTCATATGTGTGTGCCTGATCAACATGTGCATGTGGTATGAACTAGTTAGTTGGATCAATTTGGATGATCGAGTCCTGGGTTTAACTTAAGTAACAAAAGAATCCACACTGCGATTCTTGGGTTAATCAACATGGGGAACCGGGAGTATACATCCATACCCTAGGCCTCGTGTGTTTGTCGATTTTCATATAACATATGCTTTTCTAAAGAACAACTTAGTATATACCATGCTAAATCCTTTAGAAAAGAAAATAGTTAGGGTATACACCCATACCTAACTCGTTGCTTAGGAAAATCTGTAGCTTAAGGAGTATACACCCATGCCCTTAAGTTGGCAAACATTAGATGTGCATAACATGATCAAAGTATTGGCATATTGTTATATTAGCTGAATATAATTAGTGGTGGATATCAAAACCCTAATCCTTTTTAGTTTTTGTTTATCTTTTATTTTATTGAATTCAATCGTGACAATTGAATTTTATCTTTTAATTAAATAGGAATCTACTTCTAAACATAATTTACCAATCCTCGTAGGAATGATCTCGTATTTTCCTACTATACTATTGTTTGGATATTGTGCAGTTGTGAGTTAAAACGTACTAAATATTATCTATTAATTTAGGTAGTATTTGACACAACAAGTTTTTGGTGCCGTTGCCGGAGATTGTGTTAAATTTTGTTTAGAATTATTTTCCTTTAGTTATGTTATTTTAATTTTCAAGTTTTAATTTTGTTTATAAAAAAAAAAATCAAAAAATATTTCCCTTTTTCTTTTTACTTCCTTGTTTCTGTCTTGTTTCAGCTTGTGGATCATGCATTCTGTTACTACGATCGAACGTAGGCCAAGTGCGATTGAGCACAGTGCGATCGAGCGCACAAACCTGCGATAGAGCGCAGTTCCAGGGAGCAATTTTGCATTTATTTATTTATTTTTGTTTTTATTTCTTGTCTATTATTTTAATTTTATTTCTGTTTTATCAAAAAAGAAAAGGGAGTATATATATATATATATATATATATATGCTCTATATATATATATATATAGTTTTTTGTTTTCTACGTTTTAATTCCCCATTTTGTTTTTGTTTTAGTTTTGCTTATTTTAGTTTCTGTTTTTAGTTTTTTTTTTTTTTTTAATTTTTTAATTTTTTTTTTTTGTTTAGACTTTTTTGTTTTTCTGTCTGCAACTCTGATACTTTATGCTGCAGTGCGATCGATCGTAGCTCCCCTGCGATCGAGCGTAGCATTGCCACACAACGGCACTAAGGCTATTGTGAGTTCTTTATGCTTTGGTATTGCGACAGTGAGCTCGAGCGCCCATTCCAGGGAGATCGAGCGCTGCTGTGCGATCGAGCGCAAGTGCACTGCGATTGAGCGCACAGGTAGACAACAGTACTGAAGCTGCTAATTTCAATTTTGCTTTTATTTTTTGTTTTTATTTGTTTGTTTTTGTTCTTTGTTTTT
>NC_081546.1:16064637-16066761 GCF_901000735.1 Corylus avellana
AAAGAAAAAAAAAATCAAAAAGAAAAAAAATATATGCATGTTCATGTTTGTCTTAAAATTTTGGTTGATCTTAAAAATTGTGATTTGATTTCATTGGTGAGCTTAAAATTTTGAACACATGATCTAATAATTGAGTCTTTCAGTTTGGTTACTTGCTTAGGACTGTTGAAAATTCACATGTTTGATTTGATCTTACACAAGCACATTAGTACATAATTTGTGAGGTATGACATGAAGTCTGATGTGTGTGTTTCTATGTCTTAAGTGAAACTAGATGATTTATTAGATGGATACCTTGGCATATATATATGTGAAAAAAAGAAGAAAAAAAAAAGAGAAAAATATGATCATTGATAAGCTTTTCACTGAGTAACTGGACTTCTTGCCTCAAAGCATTGAGTGCTCACATCAAAAGGTGAAGAATTTTGATCTGGTTAATGTCATGGTTAGTTTGGTTTTGTAGCCTTTTTGACTCGAGTTAGTAAGTCCTAAGGGTGTCTCTACACCTAATGCCCTAAAACCATCTAGTTTGGGAGTCATTGACTTAACACTCGTTACATGGGTCAATTAGAAAGCTTAAGGGAATCAAGCATTGCACAACCTGACGAAGAAAAAAAACAAAGAAGAAGAAAGAGAAAAATATGCCATTGTTGTTCATTCTAATAGGGATTTCAGTGAACTTTGAGATATTGAGACATTGCACATTAGAAACAATTGGAAGCTTCATATTTATGTGCTAGTTCACTTTACCCTATTTTCAAACTTGTGATGTCTTAGCATGTCTTTGGTAAGTAATTAAATTTTAAAATTCAAATTCATTGAGAAGATGGAGTTTATCTTTTTAAGCTTACTAATGAATGAGAATCATGGTTTTGAAGTGATGCTTTAATTTTTGGAATAACATGAATTGTGCATAATGTTTGTGGGTAACATTTCTGGAAAACCTTCACGAGACTTCACTCGTCCACTAGGGAATTCCTAGGGTTTAAAAGGCTTGTTGCATACGCTAAATGCAATCGTACATCCCACGAAAGATGGATTTATCTTTATGTTTTCAGTTTCCATTTAGTTTTTAGTTTTGTATTGCTAAGGAACTAGCAATATGTAAGTTTGGGGGTGTGATAAGTGCTAAAATATTCATATTTTCAGCCCTTATCTAACATGTTTTAATCCTTTGGTTGTAGTTAATTAGGCCATTTTAATTCCTTTTTGTGTTTTTTACGTTTTTACAGGCTTTTGGAAGAAAATGAAGTAAAACTGGGTGATTTCGACTCAAAAAGAGAAGATGGAAAAATTGGAGCTTCCTGGTACTGCGATCAATCGCAGGGTACCTGCGATTGAGCGCAATACCAGAGAAGATGCTGCACGAGCCAGGCCAGGAGCGATCAAGTGCAGGCCAAAAGAAGGATCGATCGCAAACCTGCGATCGAGCGCACACGGGATGTGATCAAGCGCACCCGTGCGCAGAAGGCAATCCAATTGGCAGCTATAATGTCCCTATTTTCATATTAGGATTTTTCAAACTCCAAATTGTAATAGGATTGAAACCCTACGAAATCCCTAGGGTTTACTAGTTTTTCAAGGACTTCTAAAGCCTATAAATAGACTCCTAGGCCTTTAGAATAAGGAGGCTTGGAGAAGGGAGAAGAATAGGAGCTCTCAAGTCAAGTCTTGGGTTTATTCTTTCCTTTCTTTTCTTTTATTTTATTTTATGAAGATGTTTAACATCAACTCTATGTGTAGCTAATTTACTTAGTAGGGCTAGATTGAAGCCCTAGTTATGTTAAATTAATATTTCAATATTGGCGCCTTGTGATGATCATGTTGTGCTATTTAACTTGATTAATTCCTGCTTGCATGAATTCCTCATATGTGTATGCCTGATCAACATGTGCATGTGGTATGGACTTGTTAGTTAGATCAATTTGGATGATCGAGTCCTGGGTTTAACTTAAGTAACAAAAGAATCCACACCGCGATTCTTGGGTTAATCAACATGGGGAACCGGGAGTATACACCCATGCCCTAGGCCTCGTGTGTTTGTCGATTTTCATAGAACATATGCTTTTCTAAAGAACAACTTAGTATATACCATACTAAATCCTTTAGGAAAGAAAAGAGTTA
>NC_081546.1:16066861-16085265 GCF_901000735.1 Corylus avellana
GTTCAAAAGATCCAATGTATCCATGCTTTACACAAAAGACAATGGATATGCAAAGTTAACCAAAAGATGCAATGTATCCGTTGGATGAAACACAATGAATATCCAACGTTTTCACAATTTATAAACAACAATCAATCACAATTTTGTCACACAATTGAATTAAAACGAACTTACATTACATTAAACGACGGAATTGTATGAATGAAACATAAAAACATAAAACAAATCAATGGCGAGGCTTCATCTTCAACCTTAGTTGAAGATTTAGCCTCTCATGACAAAAAAATTCATAAAAAAACTAAATTAACTTCATTAAAATTAAAGTACTTACAAAAGAATTGGAGTTCAAAGCCCCAAGAACCCAAATAACATGAAAATTGACAAAGTAAGGTGCCCCCGGTGTGTCTCTGTGTGTTTACAATAGAAAAGAATGATATTTATAAGCTAATTTTAGGATTTCAGCACTGCCAGGTCAACTGAGTGCGCTCAATCGCACTAAATGTGAGTTCGAGTGCACTACCTACGGAATGAACCAACTCTGGTTAAACATGACTTTATAGATCTTTGAGTTACCTTTCCAATGACACCAAGATCACTTCAATCCAAGTTCTACAACTCTAGTTATGGCCCTTTTAATAAAAGTCGCCTGGTGCGAATCATCGCTCGATCCAAATTTATTGCCAAAGCTCCCTGAAGTGTCTTAAACGCGCAATTTTTCCTTAGCAACCTACAAAACACTAAAACACCAAAACTAACCAAAACATCAGAAAAAATAATAAAGCTAAAGGCCTAGCAAATGCAAATTAAGGGGTCCAAATATGCAATATTTGGCACTCATCACATTTACAATTCACTATAAATCTCCGAAGTCAGCAACCAAAATGTACCATTAACCACCATTGCCGCCAATCTGGTACATGCCATGCCCAACAATCCATCAGCATTTCCCCAACAGGTTCCCAGAAATGGAGAGCCCTTACCTAGACAGGCCACGACACAAGCGTTTGAAGTGTTGTGATCACTTTATGCGGAAGAAATGGAGATGGAAGTAGACCATGCTACTTTACAACCAAGAGGAGCAAGAGATTGTGTCACAGACCATTTCATGGGATGTAGAATTTGTAAAAAAAACACAACAGAACAAGAGCAGCAGCAAGACAAAAAAATTGGTCCATCATGGGTCTCTTTCCATCTCAAGACTTGTCTGCCTCAAATGCCCATCTTTCTTGTGTTTTTTTTAATCCCAAGATCAGCTTCAAATTGTCGTTTCATGCTAGCTATTTCCACCCACTTATTCACCATCAATTTGCATTCGTAGCTTTCGGAAGACAAAAATGGTCTCATTTTGAATGACATGATGGTTACTTTTAGTGCTCCAAGTCCCTAGCTCATATATCCTACTTCATGGCAACGTCATCGGCGACATCTCAACATTGGAAGAAAATAATTTCTAGAACTTGAGGACAAGGTCTCCTTAAGGATGAAGGAATGTTATAGAAGTAACATAGTGATAAAGTAGAATTATATTTAATATGAATAAGATTTCATTTAAGATTAATTTAGATTAGTTTTGTTATCAGTATTTTCAAATTAGAGATAACTATACGTCTATTTGTATTTCAATTATCTAGTTATTTATTTTAGAGTCAGTATTGCATTAGTTATTTTTCTACGGGTTTATCTCCTAGTAAGTGTAGGAGTTCTACTCCAAGTCTAAGTCGTTGTGATGTTCCTATTTAAAGGATGATATTTTAATAGAAAGGAATCAGAAAATTAATTTCAAACTTTGAGTTTGAAAAATCATTTTTAGGCTTCCTCAAAATCTAAAAGATATAGGTTCCTTAAGAACCTAAATTATATCCCCGTTACGTATTCACGTAACATTTGGTATCAAAGCCGCGATCTTGCTCAATGGCAAATCCAAGCTTGGATCAGCTTGAGCAGCAGCTTTGTAACCTCGTAACTATGTGCGAAGTCTTGATGAAGAAGATTGAAAAAAATAATGAGACGATGAAAGCAAACAATGTCAAATTGTATGCATTGATTGCCAAATGCGACGATTGTTCAGCTGATAACAACGATGAGTTACATTTTTCAAAACAATCACAAATGGTGCCCGAAGATGTCAACAACCTTATCTAACCAATATCTCCATCACGCTCCTCTCCAGCAAACCATTTGTCTGCTAGAGAAAATTCGTTGTGCAGCCCACAAAAACAGCCGACCAAGAACAATGGACCCACCACACCGAACCACCGAGAGTCCTAGCACAAAGCCATCTGCATCTCAACCACTACACCTTCCAAGCCTCGTCCCATTAGGGAACCACCACAATGCCATCTACAATCCACTAGAAATCACCGAAGTCAGCAACCAATATGCACCATCAACCACCACACCCGCCAATCCGATACTCGCCACGCCAAACAACCCATCATCGTTTCCCCAATGAGGTCGCCAGAAACGGAGAACCCATACCTGGACAGGCCACAACACAAGTGTTTGAAGTGTTGTGATCACTTTATGCGGAAGAAATGGAGATGGAAGTTGACCATGCTACTTTGCAACCAAGAGGACCAAGAGGTGGTGTCAAGGACCATTTCTTGGGAAGTAGAATCTGTGAAAAACATAATAAAACAAGAGCAGCGGCAAGACAAAAACATTGGTCCATCAAGGGTCTCTTTTCATCTCAAGGCTTGTCTTCCTCAAATGCCCCTCTTTCCAAAGTTTTTTTAATCGCAAGATTAGCTGTAGATTGTCTTTTCATGCTAGCTATTGCCAACCACTTATTCACCATCAATTTGCATTCGTAGCTTACAAAAGACAAAAATGGTCTTATATTGAGTGACGTGATGCTTACTTTCAGTGCTCCGAGTCCCTGATCCATATCTCCTACTTCATCGCCATGTCATCGGCTACATCTCAACATTTGAAGAAAATAATTTCTAGACCTTGTGGACAAGGTCTCCTTAAGGAGGAAGGAATGTTATGGAAGTAACATAGGGATAAAGTAGACTAATATTTAATATGAATTAGATTTCATTTAAGATTAATTTAGATTATTTTTTTTACAATATTTTTAGATTAGAGATAAAAATGCGCCTATTTCTATTTCAATTATCTAGTTATTTATTTTAGAGTCAATATTGCATTGGTTATCTTTCTACAGGTTTATCTCCAAGTGAGTGTAGAACTCTAAGTCATTGTGATGTTCCTATTTAAAGGATGATATTTTAATAGAAAGGAATCAGAAAATTAATCCCACACTTTGAGGTTGAAAAAGGATTTTTAGGCTTCCTCAAAATCTAAAAGATATAGGTTCCCTAAGAACCTAAATTCTATCTCCGTTACGTATTCACGTAACATTTGGTAGCAAAGCTGTGATCTTGCTCAATGGAGAATCCAAGCTTGGATCAGCTTGAGCAGCAGCTTTGTAACCTCGTAACTATGTGTGAAGCCTTGATGAAGAAGATGGAAAAAAATAATGAGACGATGAAAGCAAACAATGCCAAATTGTATGCATTGATTGCCAAATGTGACAATTGTTCAGTTGGTAACAATGATAAGTTACATTTGACAGAACAATCACAAATGATGCCCGAACATGTCAACAACCTTATCTAACCGATATCTCCATCATGCTCCTGTCCAGCAAACCATTTGTCTACTGGAGAAAATTCGCTATGCAGCCCACAAAAACACCCGACCAAGAACAATGGACCCGCCACACCGAACCACCGAGAGTCCTAGCAGAAAGCCGTTTGCATGTCAACCACTACACCTTCCAAGCCTCGTCCCATTTGGGAACCGCCACACCACCATCTACGATCCACTAGAAATTGCCGAAGTCAGCAACCAATATGCACCATCAACCACCACAGGAGAGCCATCACTACATTCTCCCAGTACGAGGGAGAGGATTTCCATGAGACTTGGGATAGGTTGCAGACCTTGCTTAGATCATGTCCACACCACGCTGTCCCGAAATGGCAGCTAGTGCAGTGTTTTTATGATGGCCTGACCGAGTCCAATAGAAAAATGGTAGATGTATCATGTGGGGGGACATTCATGTTGAAAAGTGAAGATGAAGCTTGGTCTATGTTTGAAAACTTAAGTAACAATTCTCTTCAGCAGGTTTCCGCAAGACGAAGGGCACCAACACCTAAGGCACCTAAGACGGAGAGTTCGTATGAAGCCGACCATTCTTCAAACATGGCCAACCAAGTAGTCGAGGCTATCACCAAGAAGTTGGATCAAGTTCTGTTGACTGCTGGTTTTGCTCCTAATACTACTCACACACACACTAAAGCATGCTCATTCTGTTCCAGTCCTATGCATCATGTCAATAATTGTCCAGTTACTGGAAATTATACTGACATTTCTAATGAGCAGGTTAATGCAGCTTTCTCCAGACCGGGTAATGATCCGTACTCCAATACCTACAACCACGGGTGGCGAAATCATCCAAATTTTTCATGGAAGAATTCAACCAACTCATCCTTAGGGCAGCACAATCATTCTCAATCCAACAGGCAGCCCTACCAACCTCAGTCTACTTACCGGCCTCCACAGCAGCACTACCAAGCTCCCTCTGAGTCTAATTTTGAGGATCGGATTGTAAAGGCAGTAACTGAGCTGACCAGCGAGATCAAGCAGTCAATTAAATCTCAAGAGGAAATAGTCAACTCGCATTCTCAATCCATTTCCAAGCTAAAAGCTCAAGTCGGACAACTTGCCAACACCATCAACAGAAGAGATGAAGGAAAGCTTCCAAGTCAGCCAGTGGTAAACCCCAAGGGGCACTATATGGTCGATGAGGGCACTTCATAACATCAGCAAGTTCAAGCCATCACTACCTTAAGAAGCGGCAAAATAGTTGACAATCATGTGGAGGAGAAGAAAGATGAACACAAGGAGGTTGCACAGAATTTGCAGAATGATAAAAGCAAGCAAGTAAGCCATGAGGCTTCGTCATCAGCAGCATCCACTCCAGAGATCCCATATGAGCCACCAGCCCCCTTCCCAGAACGTCTCAAGGCACCTTCCCACTTTGGGAAACAAGGAGAGAAAATACAAGGAATGATGGAGATGTTCAAACAGGTAAAGATCAATCTTCCCCTTCTTGATACCATTGCACAAGTGCCTGCCTATGCCAAGTTCCTTAAAGACTTGTGTACTCAAAAGCGGAAGACCAGAAACCACATCCCCAAGAAAGTTCTTCTGACTGAGCAAGTAAGTTCTCTGATTAAGCACAACACCCCTCCGAAGTTCAAGGATCCCGGGGCTCCTACAATTTCATGCATCATCGGAAAAAGAGAGATTGATAAAGCACTATTGGATTTGGGAGCTGGAGTGAATTTACTTCCATATTCAGTATACCAGCAACTGGGCCTAGGGGAACTGAAGCCCACCACAGTGATTCTGCAGTTAGCTGATCGGTCGATTAAGAAGCCTAGAGGGATTATAGAAGATGTGATCATCCAGGTGGATAAATTTTTCTTCCCAGTAGACTTTATCGTGCTGGATATCGAGCCTGTGCCCAATCCTGAGAAGCTGGTTCCTGTCATCCTTGGGCGTCCATTCTTAGCCACAGCAAATGCATGCATCAACTGTCGAACTGGAGTCATGGAAATCTCATTTGGCAATATGAAAGTTCGGTTGAATATCTTTACTGCGTTTCAGCATGCTCCTGATCAGAATGAGTGTTTCTTTTTGGACAGCATTGAAGAATATATAGAAGACTCACTACCCAGTCTCCTGACAAAGGACCCAGTAGAAGCGTGCCTGAATTATTTCGACTTTGAAGAATTCAACACCGATCAGTACATTCAAGAGGTTCATGAATTGTTAGAAACAGCTGCCAGTGCAGAGTTCCACCCATGGAGAGTAGTAAAGGAGCCCCAACCTGTGACATCCAGCACTCCTCCTGTTCCATCCCTACTATCTCCACCAAAGCTTGAGTTGAAGCCCCTGCCAGAAAAGCTCAAATATGCATTTCTGGGGTCCAACAACACCCTGCCGGTCATCATTGCTTCCGACTTACAAAAAGACCAAGAAGACAGTCTGCTCGCAGTGTTAAAGGAGTATAAAGAGGCTATTGGTTGGACCGTGGCAGATTTGAAAGGCATTGACCCCTCTATCTGTATGCACCGGATCCATTTGGAAGAAGATGCTCGACCCTCCCGTCAGGCACAACGCCGGTTGAATCCCAACATGAAGGAGGTAGTAATGAAAGAGGTCGTCAAGTTACTTGATGCAAGCATCATCTACCCCATCTCAGATAGCAAATGGGTGAGCCCCACTCAAGTGGTCCCAAAGAAATCAGACATCACCGTTGTTGAGAATTCTGTTGGCGAATTGGTTCCACAGCGCACAACCACGGGGTGGCGTGTCTGCATTGACTACCGGAAGCTCAATTCTCATACCCGAAAGGATCACTTCCCGCTCCCATTCATTGATCAAATTTTGGAGCGTCTTACTGGCCAGAGCTACTATTGCTTCTTAGATGGCTATTCCAGGTATAATCAGGTTGCAGGTGATCCCCAAGACCAAGAGAAGACGACGTTCACATGTCCATTCGGCACCTTTACTTACCGACGCATGCCCTTCGGCTTATGCAATGCACCTGCCATATTCCAGAGATGTATGATGTCTATCTTCTCAGACATGGTGGAAAATTTTTGGAGGTATTTATGGATGACTTTTCTGTTTTTGGATCTTCTTTTGATAATTGCCTCCATAATCTGTCACTTGTGCTTCAACGTTGCAAAGAAACTAACCTGATTTTGAGCTGGGAGAAAAGCCACTTCATGGTCCAGGAAGGTATAGTTTTGGGCCATATAGTGTCCAAACGAGGAATTGAGGTGGACCGGGCCAAAGTTGAGCTCATTGAAAATTTACCACCACCCACTTCAGTGAAGCAGATCCGTTCTTTCCTAGGGCACGCCGGCTTCTATCGTCGTTTCATCAAAGATTTCAGCAAAATCTCAAGGCCCTTATGTCACTTGCTTGCTAAGGACACCTCTTTTCACTTTGATGAAGCATGTCACCAGGCATTCCAGCAGCTCCGATCCCTATTATCCTCTGCCCCCATCATGCAGCCGCTTGACTGGTCATTGCCCTTTGAGATCATGTGTGATGCATCTGATTATGCTGTGGGTGCAGTTTTGGGACAACGGGTAGGCAAGCTTCCTCATGTCATTTACTATGCTAGCAAGACGTTGATAGATGCTCAAGTCAATTACACAACCACTGAGAAAGAATTGCTAGCTGTGGTATTTGCTCTGGATAAATTCCGCTCATATCTTCTGGGATCTAAGGTTATAATTTTTTCTAATCATGCTGCTCTACGACACCTGCTGGCCAAGAAGGAAACAAAGCCTCGGTTGATCTGCTGGATTCTACATCTGTAAGAGTTTGACATCGAGATTCGGGACAAGAAGGGTACTGAAAATGTTGTTGCTGACCATTTGTCACGGATTTCGTTTGAGACACCCCAGCCAGTTCCTGTTCATGACTCGTTCCCAGATGAGCAACTCTTAGAAATTACCCCGAGACATCCGCCGTGGTATGCCGATATTGTCAATTACCTTGCAACAGGTCGGATTCCCTCTCAATGGTCTAAGCAAGATAAGGACCGCTTCTTCAAGCAAGTCCGATTCTATTATTGGGAAGATCCAGAGTTGTTCAAGTATTGTGCTGACCAGATCATCCGACGATGTGTTCCTGAGAGTGAATTTTCCAGCATTCTTACCTTTTGTCATTCTCTAGCTTGTGGGGGACATTTCAGTGCCAAGAAGACCGCCGCCAAGGTTCTACAATGCGGATTCACATGGCCCACCTTGTTCAAAGATGCCTATGACTTCTGCCGAGCTTGTGAGTGATGTCAGCGCCTAGGATCTATGTCTCGGAGGGAAATGATGCCATTGAACCCCATCCTTATTGTCGAGATTTTTGATGTCTGGGGTATCGACTTCATGGGACCCTTCCCACCATCTTGTGGACATGAGTATACTTTGGTAGGAGTAGATTATGTCTCTAAGTGGGTCGAAGCTATCGCCACAAAGACCAATGATCACAAGGTTGTAGTGAAGTTCCTCCAAGCCAACATTTTTAGCAGATTTGGTACTCCTCGGGCTATCATTAGTGATGGAGGTAGACACTTTTGCAACCAGTTTTTCAAAGCCTTGCTTCTCAAGTATTCTGTCACACATAAGGTCGCTACTCCGTACCATCCTCAAACAAGTGGCCAAGTGGAAGTGTCTAACCGGGAGATTAAGCATATTCTGGAGAAAACGGTTCGGCCGGACCGCAAGGATTGGTCCTTGCGCCTCAATGATGCATTATGGGCCTACCGCACAGCTTACAAAACCCCCATTGGAATGTCTCCCTATCGGCTGATTTATGGCAAGGCGTGTCACCTCCCTGTGGAATTAGAACATAAGGCTATGTGGGCCATCAAGCAGTTCAATTTCGACATGCAAGCTGCCGGTCCGCACCGGAAACTTCAGTTGACAGAGTTGGAGGAGCTGCGGCGCGACGCCTATGATAGTGCTTGCCTTTATAAGGAGCGGACTAAGGCCTTTCATGACAAACATATCTTGCCCAAGAAATTTGTTCGGGATCAGAAAGTCTGGCTCTTCAATTCTAGACTCCGGCTTTTCCCTGGGAAGCTCCGTTCAAGATGGGACGGCCCCTTCATAGTCACCTCAGTGTCACCCCATGGCGCCGTCGAACTGCGAAACCCAAAGGATGGCACTCTATTCAAGGTCAACGGTCAAAGGTTGAAGCCTTGCATCCAGAACCTCGAGCCAGGTACAGACGTGGAATCCGTCGATTTGACGGATCCCGTCTATCTTTTTGATTAAGGCACTGCCACCCTAGGCTCGAGCGCACCCACTGTGCACTCGATCCCAGCACACGGGCCTACGCTCGAGCCCACCTTGCGTGGGATCGAGCGCAGCCGCTCTCCACTTAGCACACACGTGCATGCATACGCATGCCCGCACTCCACTCCATCCTCTGCACGAGTGCGATCGAGCGCATGCTAGTGCCGCTCGAGCGCACTCGTCCAGAGCCCTCACGTGACCTTTTTAGGTCATGACATCCCCCTTTCTCCCCCATTTTTCCCCTCTCTCGCAGCACCGCCCCCTCCCCCACCACTGCGCCCACCCAACTGCACCACCCCATACCACCACCATCCACCACCAATCTCCACGCCGTCGCCACCGCACTCCACCTCGCCACCGCCGAAACCCCAACATCGCCCCACATTCCCCCTCTCCGACCCCTTTACCCACCCCAATTTCCCATTCTCCCCAACACCCCACCGCCCCAGTTTTCTCCATTTTTTTTGTAGAAATTAGCAGTCCGTGGGTCCACGGACTGCTCTGTGTTGAATTTTCTTTCTTTTGCAGGGGGTTGGGCAGCACAGCAGGGTGGTTTTCCATCTCCTCCCTTTAGGAGTGCCCACCAAGTGCTTGACAAAATGCCTCAACGAAGCCCAGCCTTGCTTCCAGCCACGGCTTCCACATCCCGCGCTTCCCCTGCCCGGGAGACCACTCCTGAGGCCCCCTCCCAACAGTTACCCCGCCATGGGAGGCAACGGAAGCTGATCTTGGAGACTTCTTTTGCCGTTGACACTGTCTTCCACAGCCTCCAAGCAACCAGGTGGGCGGTCAAAGAATGCCGATGGCGCGGTCTCACCGCCCTGTTCCAGCCCGTCAGCCCCATTGCTTATGAAGGGCTGGTTCAGGACTTTTATGCGCACCTTACTTTTGATTGTACCCGGCCGGGCGTCCTCTCTTCATCAGTGGCAGGCATAGACGTGGAGCTGACCGCTGAGGACATTGCTTCTGCCTTGCAGTGTTCTCATGAGTGCCCGTTCGACATTTTGGCTCGGGATGGCTCCCCTCGGTACTCCGACCTCCCGGCCAACCTCACACTGCAGTTTATTGTGGATGACATGTGCCACGGCCGCTACACCGATGACCTCCGCAATTCCACAAGCAAGGTCCTGCTCCCCTCCCGCTTGTGGTTCGTGGACTTCATCCTGCAGCGGAATGTGTGCCCCTTTGGACACAAGATGCAGCGGCACGGCCCCTTTCTTGCAGCACTCTATGCCTTTCAGAGAGGCTATTGGATCTCCATTCCCCAGCTCATTTGGGACTAGATGCACAAGTTTTGGGATGGGGCAATTGTGCGATGCACGCAGGGTTCGGCGTCATGGGGACTTCCATTCCCGTTTCTCCTCACCCAGATCTTGTAGACCCGAGGCATAGAGGGTACCCTGACTGATGGTCCTATTTCCACACATCCTCAGTTTGGTCTGATTCAGTGGAATCAGAGTTATTCTCACATGCCGCGACGACGTCGGGCACCTGCAGCCGCAGCAGTTGATAGGGACGCTGATGGGCCTGTGCATGATGAGCCACCTCCAGCAGCCCTGGTCGATAGCATGGGAGCACCAGATACAGTCACTCTGACCATGTCACAATATGAGTCCTTACATAAAGAATTGCAGGACCTCCGCGCTGAGCTTGCAAACCAGAGAGCAGAAGACAGGCGCCAGGCGGATGAACGATTTGAAGCGCAGCAAGAACTGCTGCGTGCCATTGTCGCTCGGCTACCACCTGCTCCAGGGGCATCTTCTTCTACGCCACAGTGACAGGTTTGGTGTTTCTTTTTCCCCTTGCATTGTTTTCTTGTTATTTTCCACACACTGAGGACATTGTGCACTGTAAGTTGGGGGGTGTGGGCGTATACATGATAGTTCTGAGCATGTTATTGATTTTCCTATTGTGGTTTGAAATTCATTGATGGGCTTAATATAACGAACACATGATCACTTGATTAAGAAATTGAAACTGGGTTACTCTCATTGGCAGCACGAAATATTACTTGTTTCAGTTTAATTTTCACAAGCACACTTGCATATAGTCGGTGGGGTATAAAATCTGGAATCAAAAATGTTGGTTTTAATATTCGGAATGTAGTTGGGCAACTTATTGGGAAAACAACTGTGGCATAAAGTATAAAAAAAAAATAATAATAATAAATATAAATAAATAAATGATCATTTTAAACTTTCCACCAAGTAACCGGACCTCTTGCCTCATTAAGCAGTAAGTGTTCGCGTCAAAAAGTGAAAAGTTTGGAGTGGTTGACACAAAAAAAACAATAAAAAAAAAAAAAAAGGTAGCTTAGCTTTGTAGCCTTTTTGACCCGAGTTAGTAAGTCCTTAGGGGTGTTTTTACACCTAATGCCCTAAAACCATCTGGTTTGGGAGTCATTGGCCTAACACTCGATAAATGGGTCAATCAGAAAGCTTAAGGGAGCTAAGTTCAAAAAAAAAAAAAAAAGTTGCCTTGGTTGTTTGTCCGATGGGGAGTCCGATGAATTTTGAGTATTGATCCATGCATGATTGAGTTTAGTTTTGAAATCCCTTGATTATGTGTTGAGTTCACATACACTAATTGAATTTTGTAATATCTCATAATTGCCATGATTGGAGCTAATTTGTGATTGCCTGAAATTGTGAAATATTGTTTGTTTTATTAAGCCTGTTAATGACTGAAAACCATGATGGTCATGAGATTGCATTCTTAGGAATTACATGGTTAGAAAATGTTTGTGGGTATCATTCATGGAAAACCCTCACGAGACTTCACTCGTCCTCTAGGGAACTCCTAGGGGTTTAAAAGGCTTGTTGCATATGCTAAATGCAACCGTATATCCCACGAAAGCTGGATTTATCTTTTTGTTTTTCAGTTTATTTTCTATTTTATATTGCTAAGGGACTAGCAATATGTAAGTTGGGGGGTGTGATAAGCGCCGAATGTTGCACATTCAAGCCCCTTAATTTACATTTGTTAATTCCTTAGCATTGTTATTTGTTTGATTTTGTTTTATTTTTATGTTTCAGGTCTTATTTGACAAACCATTGGAAATTAGGGTTAAAAGATCCAAAAGTTGAGCATTCTGGAACTAGGATCGAGCGCAGCATTCATGGGATCGAGCGCACTGCGCTCGAGCGTCTGCAATCAAGGGTCGAGCGCATACCTGCGCTCGCGCGCATACCAGCTAAGCTCGAGCGCACCAAGTCTTGGATCGAGCGCACTAGAGCGTACAGTGCACGGCAAGAACTCCTCTCCAGCATGGACTTGGATTTTTGTCTCCCAATTGGACTGGGAGATTGCTCTCCGGTTTTCTTAGGGATTTTAGGGTTTTTAGGGTTCTCCTAATCCCTATAAATAGGGCTCTAAACATTGTAAACAGACACACCGCTTCTAGAGCAAAATTCAGTAAAATAGTCTGTGAAGCTTAGGAAATTATGAGCAGCTAAACCCAAATTGTGGGGTATTGATGTAGCCCTTTCCAAGCACAATGGTTTGATTGTATTTAATTTCTAGTCTTTCAATTTATGCATGTTGATTGTATAACCCTGAGGATTGCTACAATTGATTTCTGTTCTTCATATTAAATGCAGTTGTTCTTTAAATTCCAAATCAATATTAGTAAAATTCTTATCTTGTCTTAGAAATTATTTTACTATTATTGAACTCAAATCATTCTTATTTTCTATGATCATAAGAATGATGGTTATACAATGGTATTTAATTGGCATGCAATCAATAGGGTTAGATAGACCATACCTAGGGAAGACGGATCATACTACACCTTAGTTTAATGTAATTTAGGTAGACGGTCCGTGCCAACCGAAGATGGATTATGCTATTCCATTGATTGTATGAGATTATTTTATTGTTAAAATTATAACATGCATAGAATGAATTATTAGAGTTAATTATGGTTAACCATTGATGTGCGGATCATGGTGAAGTCAATACCCTACTCTTTCTCTCATAAATTTACTCATTTTCTTTCTGTTTATTTTATGCACTTTAAATTCTCACAACCAATTCACTCTCTTTTAATTAAGTTAATTTTGATTTTTTAATTTTGATAATTAAACCCCTGCAGTCCTTGAGGTTCGACACCCTCAATATAGCCCTATCCTACGAGATTCGTTCTATTGCGAGTGGTAATTTTATTATTGATATTTTTGGTCACAAAAATACCACATCATTTTCCAAATCCTAATTCTATCAGGAGATAAACCTACAGTTTTCCTAGGTTTTCTAGAGCTTTTAGGCTTCTCCCATTCCTTTAAATAGACCTCTATGCCTTCAGAAAAAATATACAATCTTGGAGAAAAGAATTGGAGGCTACTTCAAGAAACGGTTTCGGGTTTTTCCTTTTCCATTTTATTTTACTGTTAGGATGATTAGCATCCAAAGCATGTGTAGCTAAACCTTTTGTTAGGAGCTAGATTGAAGCCCTAATCATGTCTTTTTAGTATTTCAATATTGGCACCTTTGTTGTAATCATATTTTGGTATATTTAAATTGATTATTTTCTAGCTAATTGAATTCCTCATATGAATGTGCCTGATCATCATATGCATGTGTTTGGATGTGTTATTTAAGTCAATTTAGATGACCGAGTCTTGGGCTTAATAAAGGGATAAAAGAACCTCATCATGGGTTCTTGGCTTAATCAACATGGGGAACTAGGAGTAGATTCATGCCTTAGGCTTCATGAGTTTGTCAATTTTCATAGATTTATGCTTTCCTAAAGAACAACTTAGTAGATACCGTGCTAAATTCTTTGGGAAAGAAAAGAATTAGAGTAGATACCAACCCTAATTCATTGCTTAGGGAGATCAATAGCTTAAGGAGTAGATACCATGCCCTAAGGTTGACAAGCATTAAATATATCGGTATGATTGGAATATTGGCATAGTGTTATCTTAATTAGTCTCATTAGTGATGGATGTCAAAACCCTAACCCTTTCATTATTACATCTTTTCAATATTTAAATTCACGACAATTTTGATATTTCATTTGGAAAATCAATTTTAAGCAAAATCAACAATTCTCGTAGGAATGATCTCGTATTTTGTTGTGCAAATTTATTTAACTCACAAGTGCACGAATGTAGTTTAATGGATTGCAAGTGCGAGGTCAAACCCACAGAGAATTTTATTTTTGAAAGAACAATTTAAATCTAAACTAATTAAATCCTAACCTAGTTCCAAAAGGGTTTTGATTTTGATTTTGAAAATTAAAAGACAAACATAAACTAATTAAAATAAAACAAAAAGTAAAGACTAAGGTTTAGGAATCCACACTCACCGAATCATAACAATATACTCCATGTTCATCAATATTTATCCAAAGTTCTCACAATTTAAATCTTATGTATGTTTTACTATGCTTCAAATAATTAATCAAAACCATCCCATGTATTCATTCATTGACCAAATCACAAAAGGAATCCAAATTCAATTGAAACACCAGATGTATCCGTAGAACAAATCACAAAGGATATCCAATTTTTATGAGTTAAAAACCAAGTAATCAATCATATGAAATTATCTCAAATCATCACATGTATCCTTGAATCACAAGAGATATCCAAGAATCACTCCACACATTGATTAGAAGTAAAACAATTGAAATATAAAACTCAATAAAATCGGATAAATAAAGACTTACATAAAAGTATTGACGTTCTTCATCGGTGAGGCTTCATCCCTAACCTTAGTTGGGAATTAGCTTCACATAAAAAGAAAACCTAAACTAAAGAAAAACTAAACTAAAAGAAAAGCTGTGGAATACATTCTATCTCCAAAATTGTACCCAAAACTAGTCTTTGGATTTGCGTATCTTTTCTTGAATGCAAAGAAGTCTACTTATATGCTTAGGAAAGACCTAGAAGCCCTATTAAACCTAGATAATTCGGAGGTCTATCTTCCAGTCAAAATAGAAGTCTAAAATCGGAATAGGATTTGTCCAGATTTGTGTTCTTTAATTGCAGGGCGATTTTGACATAGTAACCTTCCAAATTAGGAAAATCATATTTCACAACGAATTGTATTATTTTGAGTTAGCTTTTCAATTCTATTTGAATCACTTCAATCCGATATTTGAGCGGAAAGTTATGGTCAAAATGCTGGGACATGTGCAGAATCTAAATTTGAATCAAATCCGAAATTTTATCCAATTTGAACTTTAATCCAATCTGATCTTTAATCCGATTTAACCCTTTCTTAGATTTGGTTAAACTTAACCATATCACCTAGGTCTTCTCAAAGTATGCTTTCTTCCAAACTTTGCATTTTTCCCTTTAAAGCTGTAGTTTTTCTTTAATAACCTACAAAACACTGAAAACACAAAACTAACACAAAATATTAAATAACGACACAGCTAAAGGATTAACTAATGTAAATAAAGGGGTCCAAGTATGCACTATTGGCACTTATCAAACACCCCCAAACTTACATTTTGCTAGTCCCTTACCAAAACAAAACGAAAATTAAAATGAAAGCAAGAAACATAAATCCTCTTTCGTGGGAGAGATGATTGTATTTAGCATATGCAACAAACCTTTTAAACCCTTAGGCATCCTTAGTGGACGAGTAAAGTCTCATGAGGGCTTAACAGGAATGATACCCACAAACATTGTGCACTATATTGTTAACAAGAAAGAATTTTCACATAAACCATGGTTCTTATTCATGAGCAAGCTTAAAAAGACAAACACCATCATAACAGTCAAAAGGAAATCCAAAATCAAATCTCTCATAAATGGACAATTAAGACCTCATATGTTCTAAAATGTGTAAAGTGTAATTAGCATACAATCATGAAGCTTTCAGCTTAAACTCAAGACAAGTTCCATAAAATTTGTAAAAACCTCTATCAAATGAAACAACCAAGGCAAGATATACATTTTTTTCCTCCTTTTTTTTTCTAAACAGGCTCTGCAATGTCTAACTCCCTTAAGCTTTTTAATTGACCCATATAACAAGTGTTAGGCCAATGACTCCCAAGCCAGGTGGCTTTAGGGCTAGATGTAGAACATTCCTAAGGGCTTATTAACTTAAGTCAAAAATGCTACGAAGTCAGATTAGCCATATCATAAATCAACACTGAACTTCACACCTTTTAACGTGAACACTCAATGCTTAATGATGCAAGAGGTCCGGTTACTCGGCAGAAAACTCAACATGATCTTTCTTTTCTTTTTCCTTCTCTTTTTTTTTTTTCTTCTTTTTATTTATATATATATATATATATCTTGCAAGCCAATGGTTATTCATCAATAGGTCATCCAACAAATCTCAAAGAGAACAAGCTTAAGCTCAACCATCATACCTCACAGAAAACATGCTAATGTGCTCATAAAAATTTATTTCAAAACAAGTGAAATATCTTTTACCCAAAAATAAGTCAGATAACTCAAACTTAAAATGACATAATGATGTGTTCAACGCCTTAAGCAATCTAATGAAATGTAAATCACAGTTACAGTTTAACTCAAACTTGACAACAACATAGCACAAATCTTTTTTTTTTTTCAAAAAAATAAATTTTTAAATGCAAAAAGACAAAAAAAAATAAATAAAATAACAACAAAAATAATCAAACAAAGTGTTTTTCCATACCCACAAACTTGAATTACACATTGCCCTCAATGTGTAGTATAGAAATACATTACTGGAAGTAAAGAAATCTCAAGGTGTGAAAAAGGCTAGGGCGTCCCCCAAACTTAAACACCAAAACACTTGTCAACAAAAACTAACAGCAATATTTTTTTCACAGAAACAAAACATCAAAAGATCAATTGCTGTTAGAAACAAAAACAAATAAATAGAAATACAATATAGTGAAAAAGGAAAGAAAAAATTTGTGGAGTGAAGTGCAAAAAATAAACTGGAGAAGAAAACTTTACAGCGCTTCCCCCTATCATGCGGATGTCCAACCAATCCCTTCCACCCCTTCTTCTTCAAAACTTCATACCCCTCTGAAATGATATTTCTCCATCTTATGTAGAATTTCTTACTTCGAATGATCTTCTTAGGAAAGTGGTTCCTAGATTTGTGTGCTTGTGTGCACAAGTCCTTGAGTATCTTGACATAAGATGGCTCTTTGAGACATTCAGGCAATGAAGCTTTGGGCTCTTGATGTGTCTTAAGAGAGACAGTGATGCAGGCAGGAGCTTCAGTACTCACTTCCATGTCACTGGGCAAATTAGGATCCATTGGAGGCTCACTATTCTCATGGGGCTCAACTTGCTCAGGGTGCTCAACTTGTTCCTCTTTCTCTTCCTCCTCTTTGTTATCTACAATTTTCTCACTCTCAAGTGTGATGGTGACTTGGGCATGCTCATGATAAAAATTTTTGGAATCATCCTCATCAATCATGTAGTGCCTTTCAACCATCAGCTGACTTTGAAGCCCTTCTTCTATCTTGGTCATGGCCGGCTTAAGTTCTTGTATTTCTCTGTTGTTAGCCATAGTGGAATTCCTCATCTCCTATACGGCTTGATTGGTGAAACCTTTTAGCTCTTGTATATCTTGGGAATTTCTCATGGAAGTATTCTTCATATCTTGCATGTTCTTATCCATTGATTGCATGAATGCATTCATCATGTCTTCCAATGATGATTGTGGTGCAAGCTGTGGCACTTGAGTGGTGGACTAATAAACAGGAGGTTGAGCTTGATGATCGAACTGTGGATATTCCTAATGGTGCAATTCATCAAATTGGTGAGCATAAGTTCCTATAGCCTAAGCTGATCTTGAGAAATCAGATTGGCTGCTCCAGTCCAGGTTATAACAATTGAAATTTGAATCAAACCACAAGCTGGAGAAACTGGTGTTCATTTGTTCATATGAAAAGTTAGATATAGCTGATCTGATTTGGTCTAATTTGTCTCATAAGTCGTTGAGCTCAGCTCGTAGATCTAGACAATTGTTTTCCTCATGATAAGGAATGAAACAATATGAACATGATTTATCTGGGTAAAAATTTTGAGGGTAGTTGGTAGGAGCTGGTGTCCTACAACTAGTAGAGGCATTAAAATCATTAAAATGAAAATTCATACTTCCTCCTCACTTTTTAGCATGCAGATATCCCACATAAAACATTAACCATTTAAAAATAAATAAAACAAAAAAAACAAAAAAAAAATAAAACATAAAACTAAAATTTAAAAACTCACAAAAAGGACCAAAAATAAAATTTTGGCAAAAATCTACGGAACTGCTGCCTTTGTTGCAGGGCTGCGATCGATCGCACTAGCAGGGTTATGCAGAAAGTGATGCAGCAGAACTGTAAAACAAGCCAAAACAAAACAAAAGACAACAAGAAAAATCTTTCTTTTTTTTTTTAATTTATTAGTAACACGAATAAAACAAAACAAATTGCAGAAAAAGAAAATCCTAATTGTAACTAGTAGAAGAATAAAACTAATTTAAACATAAATTGTTTTAAAAAAATTGAACAATTCTCCGGCAACGGCACCAAAAACTTGTTGTGCAAATTTATTTAACTCA
>NC_081546.1:16085365-16115332 GCF_901000735.1 Corylus avellana
GCGATCGATCGCACTAGCAGGGTTATGCAGAAAGTGATGCAGCAGAACTGTAAAACAAGCCAAAACAAAACAAAAGACAACAAGAAAAATCTTTCTTTTTTTTTTTAATTTATTAGTAACACGAATAAAACAAAACAAATTGCAGAAAAAGAAAATCCTAATTGTAACTAGTAGAAGAATAAAACTAATTTAAACATAAATTGTTTTAAAAAAATTGAACAATTCTCCGGCAACGGCACCAAAAACTTGTTGTGCAAATTTATTTAACTCACAAGTGCACAAACTGTTTGTAGTTTAATGGATTATAAGTGCGAAGTCGAACCCACAGAAAATTGTATTTTTGAAAGAGCAATTTAAATCTAAACTAATTAAATCCTAACCTAGTTCCAAAAGGGTTTTGATTTTGATTTTGATTTTGAAAACTAAAAGACAAACATAAACTAATTAAAATAAAACAAAAGGTAAAGACTAAGGTTTAGGAATCCACACTCACCGAATCATAACAACATACTCCATGTTCATCAATATTTATCCGAAGTTCTCACAATTTAAATCTTATGTATGTTTTACTATGCTTCAAAGAATTAATCAAAACTATCACATGTATCTATTCATTGACCAAATCACAAAATGAATCCAAAATTCAATTGAAACACCAGATGTATCTGTAGAACAAATCACAAAGAATATCCAATTTTTATGAGTTAAAAACCAAGCAATCAATCATATGAAATTATCTCAAATCATCACAAGTATCCTTGAATCACAAGAGATATCACAGAATCACTCCACATATTGATTAGAAGTAAAACAATTCAAATGTAAACCTCAATAAAATCGGATAAATGAAGACTTACATGAAAGTATTGATGTTCTTCATCGGTGAGGCTTCATCCCCAACCTTAGTTGGGAATTAGCTCCACATAAAAATAAAACCTAAACTAAAGAAAAACTAAACTAAAAGAAAAGTTGTGGATTACATCTTGTCTCCAAAATTGTACCCCAAAACTAGTCTCTGGAATTGTGTATCTTTTCTTGAATGCAAAGAAGTCTACTTATAGGCTTAGGAAAGTCTTAGAAGCCCTATTAAACCTAGATAATTCGAAGGTCTGTCTCCCAGTCAAAATAGAAGTTTGAAATCAGAATAGGATTCGTCCAGATTTGTATCCTTTAATCGCGGGGCGATTTTGGCATAGTAACCTTCCGAATTAGGAAAATCCTATTTCACAACTAATTGTATTATTTTGAGTTAGCTTTCCAGTGCCATTTGAATTGCTTCAATTCGATATTTGAGCGGAAGGTTATGATCAAAATACTTGGACATGTGCAGAATCTGAATTTGAATCCAATCCGAAATTTTATCCAATTTGAACTTTAATCAAATCTAATCTTTAATCCGATTTAACCCTTTCTTGGATTTGGTTAAACTTAACCACATCATCTAGGTCGTCTCAAAGTATGCTTTCTTCCAAACTTTGCATTTTTCCCTTTAAAGCTATAGTTTTTCTTTAATGACCTACAAAACACTAAAAACACAAAACTAACACAAAATATTAAATAACGACGTAGCTAAATGATTAACTAATGTAAATAAAGGGGTCCAAGTATGCAATATTTGGCACTTATCATATTTGCCTAACTATACTATCATTTTGATCTTGTACACTTGCGTGTAAAACGTAGCGAATATTCGCCTATTAATTTAAGTGGGTATTTGTCACAACATATATTCCTCAAAGTAAAGACATGGAGCAACTAATCAATAATAAAGACAAACCTGATAACAGTATGAAGAATCTTAATATAAAAGTTATGGTGGCAATCACACCACTCCTAAATCTCAGTGACAAACTTCCTAAAAGGGTAATAACAACATAAGTCTACCGACTTAATAAGTAAACCTTACAATTAGGTATGGCATGAGCTCATTATTAAGCAGAAATAAATATGCAGTTTTGATAAACATTTAAAAGAGGTGTTGTCCCCGTTAATACACCTTGAAAATATTGTTTGGTTTGATAAAAGGTGGTGTACTACTGACGGCAAGCGCTTAAGTATTTTAATGTATAAAAACTAATGCTTTATAGGTCATAACTCTCATGTATGATCTACCTGAGATATTACACCTTCTTAGCAGGGTTGGCGCTATCCCGAGGGACCTGTAATACAATGCCAGTGCCCCGACCATTGTATGCTACTGTCCACCACTAGTGACACAACCGAGTGCCCACACCACTAATGATGTCCATCCTGTAGTAACCAACCATTAGGAAATGGCTACGCCGGTCATGAAAACCATTGGATCCAAAGCCCAAACACACACACATCTGACCATGGAATGAAGTCTATATAGTAAGCCCTTGGCCATTATTCCGCACATACCGATGCCCATGTCATATGATGCATCTTATCAACTAGTTATTAAAGCAGTTACCAAGTGATTACAAAAATGTAGACATGCTCATATCAAACTCGTGGTCAATTAGCTGACATATCTCACGTTTTTAAGAAAAGTGTTCGTAAGTGTTTACTTACCTCATACTCTCACTTAAGTCCTCTGACATCACGAATCCCAGCTATAATGAAACACGACTCATCGTTATAAGTAGTACTAGAGAAATCTATGAGGGTCCATCTATCGAAAAAGGGGTGCTAAGACCTTGTACACATTTATAAGGCTAGGGGGCATACAAACCGGCCTCTAGTCGAGCGCTCGTTCCCTAGGGTGAGCGTTCGGCCAGTGACCTATGGATCGGCCAGAAACCCCTAAAATGTATTCTAGGCCTCTATCTAAGCTATGGGTTGGTACTCCTCTTCCTAGGCTCTAAAATAAACATGCTCATCATAGAAAACACTATACAAGAAATCAAAGCCTTTGAAAACATTTCTAAGAGATAGGTTCATTTTAAGCACCAAAACATATTACAAGCGTTCTTAATGGCTTCTTTTGAAAACACCTTTTGAAACAAGTCTTGTTAAAAAAAGAAATGGTGCAAAGGCTTGCCTTAGCACTAAAATGCTTAAAACACTAAGGCCTGGTTTGGTTCGCGAAATGTCTAGTCCATTGGGAAAGGATTAGCTACTACTAGGAATAGAAGAGTGTGGAATAGATTAGCTATTCCTATTCCTTTGTTTGGTTGTAACGCTGGAATAGACTAGCTAATCCTATTCCTTCGTTTGGTACAATGCAATATGTTGGTGAATGGAATCATATTGTGATCAAATTTCCTAAAATATCCTTATAATACAAATACAATTTATATTATTAAGGACTTTCATTTTTTTTTTAAACATAAACAACTTTACTATAATTTCTTTTCTTTTTTGTTTTTAATTATGTCAGGTATGTGGCCTTTTGTTTTTTTTTTTTGTTTTTTTTTATTGTTTTTTCAATTATGCTACAAAATTATTTATATAAAAAAAAATATAGTCGGAGAAAACATAATCAAACTCAATTTCGAAATCAAAAAAATATAGTTGGAGAATGTACAGAAAATCAAAAGAAAACAAAAAAAATATTATATATTTGTATTTTATAAAAACTTTGTAGATTCTGTTTCTCCGTCAAAGAAAAAGAAAGAGAGAAAAAACAGAGACGGAGAAACAGAATTAAAAAAAAAAAATGGTAAAGAGAAGGGAGGCAGTACAGAGAAAAAAAAAATTTGTTTGCACTTGCAGAAAAATTGTGCCAAAAGAATCAGAGAGAAAATAGAAAGAGATAGAAAAAGAGAGAACGAAATATAGAGACGGAGAAAAGAGAAGCGAAGATATATATATATATAGAGAGAGAGAGAGATAGAAGAATCAGAGAAAAAGAGAGAACGAAATTTAATCCCACAAGTGGGATTTTTTGTGGCAATTTACATAATTAATTTAATCCCACAGGGTTAGTGGCTTAGCTAACCCTGTGTGTATGGGATTAGTAGTCCCATGGGAATAGACTATTCCCAGGAATAGAGTGTTACCAAACAAAGGACTAGCTATACCTAATGTTAGCTAGTCCAATCCAAGGGTCTATTCCGCAAACCAAACGGGGCCTAAAAGGAGAAATCATCACTTTAAGAAAACGTTTAGGCTATTGTAAAACAAGAAACTTAACAACACAATACCAATAAGGTGTAGAGATTACCTTAACAAGTAGGTCTCTCAAGAGTGCTCCTCCCTTCTCCCAAGTCACTCACAAAGCTCACACACTCTCAAATATCGAAGTAGCAGGGTTTTCCCAAGGCTCCAGAGGGCATTTGTTTTAGGGTTGGGTCGAATGGGGGTATGGGGTATTTATAGGGGAAGAAGTTGGGGGGTAAAATAGGAAAACTTCTAAAAAGGGGCGAGCGCTCGTGTGTACTACAATGTCGAGCGCTTGTGTACTGTAGCTTAGAGGGGTCAGAGTTGCAAGTGGCACACGCGGGTAAAACCCAGCAGTATAAAAATGGTCAACGAGCGCTCGTGTGGTCCTCGGTTGAGCGCTTGTGTACCATTCACAAAAGGCCAAAAGGGTCCAGAGCACAATTTCACAAGGGTGGCGGTACCCACGAGCGCTCGGTGTGGTCCCTGAACGAGCGCTCGTCCAGTGAAGGTGGTCTTGGGCTCTTGCTTGCTAAAAGGCCCTAAGGGCATGGGCCTATCAAAGAAGGTGTTAGGGTTTTCTGTTTAGGGTTGATTTACAAGGGCTATTAACTTGTTGAGTAAAGGAGTTAAACTCTTGTTAAAACGATTTAAAAAGTTGGGGTATTACACTAGGTTCCCTCATAACCTAAATTCTATCCCCATTACATATTCACATAACATTTGGTCTCAAAGCCGCGATCTTGCTCAATGGCGAATCCAAGCTTGGATCAACTTGAGCAACAGCTTGGTAACCTCGTAACTATGTGCAAAGTCTTGATGAAGAAGATGGAAAAAAATAATGAGACGATGAAAGGAAACAATCCCAAATTGTATGCTTTGATTGCCAAATGCGATGATTGTTTAGCTGAAAACAATGATGACTTCCACTTTTCAGAACAATCACAAATGGTGCCCGAACATCAACAACCTTATCAAACCGATATCTCCATCACGCTCCTATCCAACAAACCAATTGTCAGCTAGAGAAAATTCGTTGTGCAGCCCACTAAAACAGCCGAACAAGAACCAGGGACCCACCACACGGAAGCACCAAGAGTCCTAGCACAAAGCCGTCTGCATCTCAGCCACTGCACCTTCCAAGCCCCATCCCACTAGGGAACCACCACACCGCCATCTACGATCCACTAGAAATCACCAATGTCAGCAACCAAAACGCACCATCAACCACCACAGCCACCAATCCGGTACACACCACACCCAACATCCCATCAGCATTTGCCCAACGAGGTCGCTAGAAACATGGAACCCATACCTGGACAGGCCACAACGCAAGCGTTTGAAGTGTTGTGATCACTTTATGCAGAAGAAATGGTTGAAGTTGACCATCCTACTTTGCAACCAAGAAGGGCAAGAGGTGGTGTCAAGGACCATTTCGTGGGAAGCAGAATCTATGAAAAACATAACAGAACAAGAGCATCAACAAGACAAAAAAATTGGTCCATCATGAGTCTCTTTCCATCTCAAGGCTTGTCTTCCTCAAATGCCCCTCTTTCTCGTGTTTTTTTAATCCCAAGATCAACTGCACATTGTCTTTTCATGCTAGCTATTGCCAACCACTTATTCACCATCAATTTGCATTCGTAGCTTACAAAAGATAAAAATGGTCTCATTTTGAGTGACATGATGGTTACTTTTAGTGCTCCAAGCCCCTTGCCCATATCTCCTATTTCATGGCCATGTCATTGGCTACATCTCAACATTGGAAGAAAATAATTTCTAGACCTTGAGGACAAGGTCACCTTAAGGGGGAAGGAATGTTACGGAAGTAACATAATGATAAAGTAGACTTATATTTAATATGAATTAGATTTCATTTAAGATTAATTTAGATTAGCTTTGTAATCAGTATTTTTATATTAGAGATAAACACGCACCTATTTGTATTTCAATTATCTAGTTATTTATTTTAGAATCAGTATTGCATTAGTTATCTTTCTACAAGTTTATTTAGTTTTCTTTCTATGGGTTTATCTCCAAGTTAGTGTAGGAGTTCTACTCCAAGTCTAAGTCGTTGTGATATTCCTATTTAAAGGATGATATTTTAATAGAAATGAATCAAAAAATTAATCTCAAACTTTGAGTTTGAAAAATGATTTGTAGGTTTCCTCAAAAGGTCTAAGTTCCCTCAGAGCAAGGGTTTGCCAGCAAGTTTCAATAAAAGAGGAAACGATGAGGTAGTCGTGGCAAGCAAAGGCTTATTCTTTCTTCTCCTCTTCCTAATCATTAATGAAAAATATTTTTCACTTCCTCAGTTTCAATAACCACTTCTGCTGCTCCTCTCAAGGCTCAAAGTAAAGATACTTTGTTTTCCAACAAGAGCCTCTTGGCATATGATTACTTAATCTGTATCAGGTTTCTAAGTTTTGATAAGATATTAGTTGCTACAGAAGTATCAAATTCACAGGCGAATGCCACTAATTGATGTACAATATGATTCTTGCTTGCTACAATGCAATTGAACTCTGCATTGGGAACGAAGCAAGTGCTTTAAGACATGAATGAATACCTATATCTCCCAAATTCATAATTTCACATCACAATCCATACTACTACTGCATGTTATGGCGCCTCAGGAATGCAGATCAAAGATTTTCCTCCATTCATGTTGACCCAGAAAGACAACATGTTGGACTAGGCCATTTCAGCTAGGGTTCCTGCAGTCTTCCTGTTATTGATTGGAAGGATAAACAGAGGACTTCACCTAATAGAAGACTTTCGAAATGGATTAGATGGGCGATGAGCTTCTACTTGTTTCTCCTCTCCTCTCTTTACCTCCTGTTTGTCTGATGACTTCATAAATGCAATGGATGATTTGATTGTACTCGACACATTACCCCTATCTCTCTCACCTTCCCTGCAATTTTTAGCTCTATCTTCTTTTCCTCCATCTGGCAATGGAGTTTGGTTTTGCTCTGTTTTCTTTATTCCAAATTTAGTTCCCTCTTGTGATTTGGTCTTCTTTGTAAAGAGAGGAGCAGTCAATTTTGGGGACGACAATGGAATTACAGCTTCTGATGTTTCCTTTGTTTCAGCAGAAGTAGAGTTCTTGCTGAATCCAACACCAGCCCTTGAGGTAGGGAGAATAGTTTGCTTTGTCCCTTGATTTTCATTAAGCAATCTTTGCTGTAAGTAAAGAAGCATAGGAAGCCAGAGTGAATATGAAAATGGCCAATCTGATTAACTAACAAAGAGCTGCACATCCTTTTTTGGACAATGAAGGGCTTACCTCTAATTCACTATTGAACCGTTCAGCCAAGTAAGGAAGCTTCAGTGCAGTAACAAGCTTGATTGCACCCTTCACAGATTTTTCCATTGATAAAAGCTTCACAAGTTCAGTAGCCCTCACAAGCTTATCACCTGTTATAACCACCACAAGTAAGCATAACATACTTATGTTTAGAATCTAAATTACACAGGCGGGAAAGTGGCTAGGATATAAATGATACGTCCCCTCTTTGGATGTAAACATAGACAGTAAATATTCACCATTGCAGCAGGATGCAATAAGCCTCAAGATGCATCTATCTTGAGCTGCTTCCATAGTAAAAGCCTCATCATCAAGTGAAGCAGTGTCCAAACCAGCACCAGCCATTTCTTCTATTCTCTTTTGAATCTGCAGGTATACATAGAATAGCCACAGCCACTGAACAGTATTAGTGACAACATATAATATTAAGAAAAGAGGTATTAACCAGCTGTCCTTTCTACTAGAAATATTTATTTTTCCTCTATAAATAGTATCATATGATAAGGGTGTTAGAATATACAGTTCCTGTCCTTAACTCAGAATATAAAACACGTCGTTCATTTCTCAAACACATCAAACTAATTCAAATTTAAAATTACAACTGGCAAACCTGATAGGTTATACAATATTAAGCAAAGAGGCTGTGAAATATGAAGGGGCAGAAAGAAGAACCTGTAAGAGATGCATGGTATTCAGTATAAATTCATTTTCAAGGGCTTCAGCTCCAAGGTCAGACGATGCAAGAGGAAATGAAAGATTCATCAGAGTGAGGACGGGTTTGGGCATCACCTGAGAAGGGGGAGAAAGTCAATAAATAAATCACAAAAAGATAGAGCATAAGGAGAAGTCGTGAGCTATCCTACCTGTGGGAATAATTCTGGACTTTTGCAAACAATACAAAACAGCTTGTTTGCACTCAACCCGACCACCCAATAGTTTTCATCTGGCTTCTCTTTACTAGCACTGAATAGTAAATCTTTATTAAATAATGTACTGGACTAGGAAGCTATAACAGGAAAATTTTTAATTCAGAGAATAATTCCATATTCTTGAAAGAATCTTGAACCTGAAGAGCGGTAGCCAACTGCCACCATATTGGCTGGTAAACACTCTTAGCACGCCCTACAATTTTACAAACTCAGATATCATATCAAGAAGCAATATTCAGGGTCATAGAAAGTTAAATGGCTTGAGAACAGAGCTGATAATACCTTAGAATCATAGGAACTTAATTGGCCTTCTTCACTAAACCCAAACCATGTTAGATGTGAACCAGGAGTTAATGGCAGACGTCCTCTGAGAGGCTGAGTTCCATTAGCTATGTTGAATACTCTGAACTCTAACATCTGCATGTTACAGATGGGATTACATTTAATTTTAGCAAATATCAATCATTATGAGATAACAAGTTCAAACCATTAACCCTGCCAGTGTGTCAGTGTGACAGTGTCTTCAGCAAGCAGATAGTTAACTATTTTGTCCAGAAAAATTTTGACACTTACATCATCATGGACTTGAGTATTATTGGTTATGCCTGTGTATATGTATATTTACTAAGTAGTACCAATATGATTCCAGGTTGAGCCTTGGACCAATCAGCACTCTGAGAAAATGAAACAGATTATTGAAAGTTGAAGCAAGACCTGATCATTTGAGGGAAGACAGTCAGACACATGAGAGACGACCGCAAGTTCGTCCTTGAAGCCTGATGCAGTCACCACAGGCCCATCAAGGGAAAGAACATGTTTCTGAGGCAGAAAATTGCTTTCAGCAAAACAGAGATTCGCAGACAACAGCTCAAATATTATCGAAATAAAATACTAATATATTAGGATCTATGTGAAATCATTTTTACTCAGGAACCACAAGAACCCATTAAGGTATTGGCTCAATTCGTTTTGTTCCCTCATTTTCAGAGTCACAACTGAATGTGAAAGGAAACAGATTCGCCTTTCCAATTTTCAGCCACATGAACCCAAAAACAAATATCATTTTCACCCGAAATGTGACACCCCTATTCTTCTTTTTTTTCTTTTTTTTTTTTTTGGGTAATAATGCAAAATTTCCGCTATTGTTGTAGTTCCTAGAGTTTCCAAAACAAAGCTCTATCAATGATTAGGAATTATTTATTCTTAAGAAAACTGTAAATTTTATAAGTGTTGCTAGAAGATTAGATGAATACCAAAGAATACAAATTCTCTATATGTATTACTCTTTCAAGTTAGGAGGTTACTACAACTACTTACAAGTTTTTTCTTCCCTCTTCCTATTTGGTGCTGCTTATGTACAATATCCCCCTACTTTAGAAAAGCAAATTACAACATTGTCATTGGTGCCATTGTTGCATTCTTTCCAGCAAAGTTATGACCCTCGTAAGTTAATAGATCAACCATCATGGTCAAAGCACTCTCAATCTCGACTATGAATATAATATATTTTGCAGAAATACAAAATGAAACTACTTTTGAGATGACTACAAAATGAAAGAATATAATCATAATCCATAATTCAAAAACTAACAATTTTAAACCACCACCACCCTCCCCACCCCACCCCAAAATGGGGATGAAAGATAAGTCATGAGGTAAGATAGTAATGATGTTTATTTGACAAACCTGCAAACCACCCTCGGTAAAGATGCGAAGAAAATTAAAACTTGTAATTGCAGCTACCCAGGGAGTACCAAGAGCCACAGCCTTCACTTCTTCCCCTTCTAATCTCATAGACCACTGCATTTGCAATACAAATCCAAAGTCAGCTCACTGTAAAACTTCCCATTCAGTGTGCAGAGACAGTTAAACATTGGCAGGGGCAAGTATGTGCATGTCTAAAAAACCGCAGAAAGTTAAAGCATGAACACTTTTAAGAGGCAAATGATCGTACCTCACTATTATTTGCCCAGGTACTGAACGGGCAATACATAAGAGTACTCATGTTCTTCTCACCCTTACAATGGTTTGCAAAAACACTTCCATTCTCATTTAATGCAGCCATTGTAAAGCCAAAATGATCGGTCATGGAGGGAACTCGTGGACCTCTGCCAGTATCATGAAAGTCAATCTGTATCCAAAATCATTGAACTATTAGTACATAACCACACCCTCCTGCTACACACATGCTTCTTAGTAAAAGTTGCGCCTGCAAGAAAGAACAAAGGAAAGACTAGAAACTGAACCTAACCAACCAAAGGCTTGGATTACCTCTATATGGGAGTATCCATCATGTTCAATTGTGGTTATACTTCCAACCATATTGTAGCACAAAAAGCGCCTTTTTCCATCCCTGACTGGAGTAGCACCTGGCTGAAATGCCTCCTGCATTTTTGGACTAGCAGATGTCGTTATTCTTCTCAGCCCTTCATTCCGATTATTCAAACTTTCCTTGTGAACATGATTCACTTTCTTACGGGATTCAACCTTCGGAGGCAAGTTCCATTCATCACGACCATCCTCATCTAAACTTTCGTCATATGCAGACTGCTTGCGTAGCCTTTTCCTTGTAGAAGGTTCAGATTCACCATGGCTATCTTCACCAAGATCACTTAGACTACCAGATGCACTAAGACCTTGTTCCTCTTCATCAAACAAGAGGAGCCCATTACTATGCTTTGATTGTAAATTTGGAACATCCGCAGTAGGAGATTTCATTGACGAAGGAACAACTGATTCCCACACACCATACTTTCCCATAACATCAATTACAGCCAGTGCATTGCCAATTGGCTTCCATACCATGCAACTTATTTTATCATCAAATTTATGTCTATCAATATCCTGCTTCTGATCAACATCCCAGATCAGAACCTGTCTATCTAAACCAGAAGTAGCCAAGTACTTACCGTTTGGTGACCAAGACAAGAAACAAATAGGTTGCATGTGATCACCTCTCAAGGAAAACAGCTTTTCAGCTGTATCTCTGTCGTACATCACCACATCATTTCTCAAACCGGGGACAGCTAAGGTCTCCCCATCAGGACTCCAGCTAACTACATTCATTACAGAAAGGTCAGAACCAGTATCAGGAGCTATACCTTTAAGAGTGTGCAATGTTCTTCCAGAGTGGATCTCCCAATATATGACAGTACCGGACGAATCAATAGATGTCAAGTATTCACTATTAGGGTCAAAAGATAAGCCAGTGACCGGTCCTTTATGTCCTTTGAGAACTCTTGCAATTGAACCGTCAATTGTGTTGATTAGCTTAATACCCTCATCATCACCAGCAGCTGCCAACATGCTCCCTGATCTATTAAATGCAAGGGCACGTATTGGGAGTGTGAATCTAGTAATATTAGTCTCAAACTCTCCACCTGACAAGAAAAAAAGAAAAAAGAGGTTCTTAGAAAATCAATCAAGCTACA
Source organism: Corylus avellana (assembly GCF_901000735.1). NCBI lineage: Eukaryota > Viridiplantae > Streptophyta > Magnoliopsida > Fagales > Betulaceae > Corylus > Corylus avellana. The sequence continues at coordinate 16,097,101 of NC_081546.1, forward strand.
TAAACAAGCTAAATGGAGCTTTAAGATTTAGACATGGCTGAAATCTTCAGGCCAACAGCTGACCATTATGAAAAACGAGTAGTCCAAAAGTCGCTGGACAACCGTCAGCTCTAGTGACTATAGACTGGAAATTAGTTAGGTTCTAATAAGCATTACAACATAGTCATATAAAATGCACATATTAAAGTAAACTAATTTGCTCAGAAACAAAGTGAAGTAAACATAAAGAAACTCAAAGAAAGGGTAACAGAGGCCTTCAGCTATGAAACCAAAAACATATATAATATTTTGAGATATCTGGATCACCAAACAAGATAAAACAGATGTGAATACAGCAAGTTAGAATTCACAATTGATCTTAGTATCTTACCAAAGACTTGAATTTTTGAAGAATACAACAAAAGTTACTTTTATCCCCAGAATATAACCAAATAAGTAGCCCCAATAAACAAAGGAAAGAGAATACAAAATTCCAATTGGACCTAATTTTGCCCTAAACCCAAAATCAAATCTAGTAAATCCTACATTTCAGACATCAGACTAAAACAGCCAAACCAAGTTACCTAAACATGCAATCATTTCACACATCCAATCAATATCAGAGAAACATACTTAAGTTTTCCAAATGCCAAAGTGAAACCCCAAAAATTTCCAACATTTCACAAATCAGGTCTGTAACGGCATACCTACATTCCACAAAAATTAAAGCACGTCACATGTCAAACCTAATTCCTACAAAGATCCCAATAAAGCGTGAAACAATTAGCATACGAAACAAACATCTGAATCGATAAATGCCAGCCAGGAAAAGAGGCCCATCGAACCCATTTATCCCGAAATCCCACAAACCCCATACTCAGCACACAAGAAACGAGGAACACCCAAAGAATACCCGGAAACTTGTAGAGCTTGACGGAGTGATCCACGGATCCGGAAGCGAGGCACGTCGAGTTGGGGCTAATGGCGAGGGCAGTGACGCCGTCGCGGTGGTGGCGGAGTATCTTAGGAGCGCTGGAGGGTTGAAGAGGGTCGTGGATGGAGATGGATGGGTCGGAAGAGGAGGCCGTCACCAGGTGAAGGGCTTGTTGGTCCCAAAGGACGGAGCAGAAGGAACCGCGCCCATTGTTGGCCGAGGCAGCTGCTGCCTTGTGGGCCTCCCGGAGCTTCACTGACCGGACTTTCATGGCGACTTTGGAGATGGGTTTGGCTTGGCTCATGTTTGGGGGTTAGGGTTTTGTTTTGGTGTGGGATTCGGAGATTTGGCGGGAAGGTTTGGATTTGGCGGGAGGGAAATGATTTGAGAGAGGGAACCGGCCCAACCGGGGGCTATTGTTTGAACGCAGACGAGGGCATTTGGTCTAATGGTATGATTCTCGCTTTGGGTGCCAGACGTCCCAAGTTCGATTCTTGGAATGTTCTCAAAAGATTTAATAATGATTATGAGGATTTAAATCTTCTTTATATATTTACTCAATTTCTTTTACTATCAACGTGAGTGACTGAGTGAGCATTGGGTCATTCACATCGACTAGGTTTTTTTTTTTTTTTTTAACTATCAATTTTTTTAAAAAAAAAAAAATTGTAAATTATTTTCTTTTATTTTAACTATTTACTTCCACTTTTTTATTTAAATATATTTTTAACAATTATATTTTTAAAAATGGAGATCTTTTTAATAGTCACTAGTGGGAGGGCACATCCAAGGCATGTTCTTAGGAGAGGGCAGATTAACCGGTTACCGATTACTGGCCGTGTACCGGTTTCGACCGACCAATATTAACCGTAACCGATATACCGATATTCTTATCGGTTAAATTTTTTATACCGATATGCTTATCGATTCGGTTTGGTCCGGTTATAAATTTCATATCGGTTAACCGTTTAACCGATATAAACCATCAAGTAGGGATGCCAAAATAATGTAGTTTTAGGATTATATATATACCTATATAACTATATCTTAATTTCGGATATGATAGGTTTGACTTTTTTTTAGTGAAAGCATTTTTTATTAACTAGTTTTGTTAGTCTAATTAGCATTCATTATGTTAATTAGTCCATTTGCTTTGGAAAAATGTATTTTATAATATAAAAAATAAATTTAAAAAAAAAAAAAAAAAAGTAGTTGTGGTGGATTAATATAAAAAAACTTCAATTTTTAGCCCAAAAAACAAATATTTGGGTCCCAACAAAAAGTATTTGGGCCATAAAACAACTTATTTTTAATAAGTTATTTTAACCCAACAAAAAGTATTTAGACTCTCAAAAGTAAAAAAAAAAACTCATTTTGGCCCAACAAAATAAATTAATATAAAGCCCACAGTTAAATCGGTTAACCGGTTTAACCGAACTGTTTAACCGTGTACCGTTATAACCGATAATTTCAGTTAAAATTCTTATTGGTTCGGTATCGGTTAATAAACCGTTTAACCGAAAATTATCGGTTAACAACCGATAAGAGCCAAAACCGGACCGTTTTGACCGATACCCAGGCCTACATGTCCTTAATTCCTGGTATTATGTGTTTTTATGATACTTAATTTTGAAAATATAATATCATATATAAAATATATTAAAAATAGTTTAATATTCATTTATTGTATAAGTGCATATTTAACTTTTTAAAAGAAGTAAACTAAGACCATTGTAAAAAAAAATAAAAAAAAAAAAAAAAAAAAAAAAGATAAAGTCTACATACTTCCCTCAAACTACCACTCAATTGACAATGTTCCCTCCCCCCCCTTCCCTCCAAACTACCAAAAATTTTTTAATGCTCCCCCCAATTATGAAATTACACTTAATAAAATAAAAACAAAAATACTTAAAACTTCTAGAAAAAACCTAAAACTAACAAAAAAAAATCCTTTTTATAAGAAAAAAATTAAAAAAAAATTCAAATTTTTTGTTTTTTTAATTTTTGTTTTATAATTTTTTTAAAAAAAATAAAAATTTCCGTTTAAAAAAAAATCGTTTAAAAAATGAAAATTTTCATTTTTAAAACAAAATTAAAAATACAAATTGTTTTTTTAAATAAAAATTTCCATTTAAAAAATTAAAATTTTCATTTAAAAAAATTTCTTTTTTTTTAATATTAAATTAAAATTAAAATTTTTCGTTTTTAAAAAAATCAATTTCTTTTTTTGAATTTATATTGGTATTTTTGTCTTATTAAGATTTATAAGGGCATTTTTGTCTTATTGTTAGTCTTGGGTGGACATTGACAATATTTTGGTAGTTTTGGGGCACAAATGAAAGTTTAAAGAGGACATTGTCAATTGGGTGGTAGTTTGAGGGGGTATGTAGACTTTCCAAAAAAAAAAAATTTGTCAAGGTTTTTCCCTGTGTAAATAGAGTAGTTCAATTATATGAGAAACTAAAATTTCTCTTTTCTTTCATTGTTCTTCATTTCTAATTCCTAAAAAATAGGAAAAGTTTTTTTTTAAAGAAACAAAACAATACAAACAAAATCTTTCTCAAAAATTTGCTTTCGCGTTGTGATATTTTATATTAAGAAGTGAATATATATATATATATATAGAAAGAGAGAGGGAGAGAGAGAGAGATATTTAATATGCAGATTATTCAATAAGCAGATAGCTCTTTATAGAATCAAGTTAACTAAAATGATAGTATTAGGTAAATGAGTAGATACATGTGCAAAACAAAGAAATTATAGATAGGTTCTCACACCAAAAGAGAGTATAGTTTTTGGTTTAGACTTTCTAGCACAAGATTATAAACAAATACACTCTAGAATAATAGTGTAGTTGTTTGTTTTCTTTTTGTGCCATTACTTAATAGCAAAAGTTGTTTCAAAAAAGACAAAAGAATCATTGAGCCACAATTTGTTAGATTGTGGAAATTGATTCATCTTCATTTGGTGGTTCTTGTAATGCCTTGAATAATTAATTAACTGGTAATTAACTTCATGATTTGTCTCTCAGTCTTATTTCGCGAGAAACAAGACTCGGGGATCTCTACTCCTTAAAAAGATGATACTAAGCAGCAGAAATATTAAAATTCTATAAACATTAATTATTACAACTAGAGCATCTACCAAGGTTCATCAAAGTAGGTGAAATCACATTATACATATTATATTTACAAGAGATCCATAAAATACATTAATATGCAAGCATGCATCAAGACTCTTTAAGTCTACAACATAACCCAAAAGTACTAGTCACCATGAGTATCCGCCCGCCTAAGCTCACAATAAGTCTTCAAGTATCACTCGGATCAAGTTCTCCACAATAACCGGATGATTCGCAATATCCATATTTTGCTAAATTATCTATAACAGCATAGTACATATGAAAAAAAAAAAAAAAAGAAAAAAAAAAGAAGGAAAGATTATAAGGGTAAGTCCAACGACTCAATGAGTATAAATGCACATGACGTACCCATCATTTAATAGTGAACTTAGTTGTTTATAAAGCACATGCAACATTATTAGGTGACAATTTACCATGTATGCAATATAGATGTAATATATACTATAATATGAGAATCATGTCATAGTTCAACCGTATGATCTACCCGAAATATTACCCATTTTTAGTAGGGTTGGCGCTGTCCTGATGGACCTATAATATAATAACGGTGCCCCAGATATTGTATGCTACCACCCATCACAAGCAGACCGACCGAGTTCGACCTCGGGTGGCCCACGCTACTAATGATGTCCATCTTGTAGTGATCAATCAATCAAACATTCAATACCAATAAAACAAAAAAAGAACAATCAAACATGGATGCGCCGATCACGAATAACCATTGGATACAAGGCCTATATAAAACACATACACATTTAACCATAGAGTTAACTTGTATAGTAAGCCCATGGCCGTTATCCCGCACGTATCGATGTACCATGTCATATAATACAATTAATCTTATCTGTCTTTTACATGCATGCTTTTATAAGTATCATCATTATCTTGTTAATCAACATACGTTTTCACAAAAGAGAGTTCACAGTAGTCCAAAATGTATTTCATGAGAGTTGTAAATATGCATGTTTGATATGTATAAAATAGTCGTGCAATGCGGAAAAAGTAACAACAAGTATCCATGTGAGCTTATACTCACCCAAGTCGTAAGGCTCCTCCATAAAATTACCTTGAGACTCCATAACCTCCAATACTGAGAAAAGACCTATCATTAGTTCTAAACCCGAGTTAAAACGAGTCTGTTAGGTTTTAGTTTGGCCTTATTCAATGTTGTTTCTTGTTTTTCTTGTTGTTTAGTTGATTAAAACTTTGGGGAATAGCCTTTTAGGCCTTCAGGGGTTGTTTGAAAAAGCTCTATGTTTTCCCATCAGAAGTGCCGTCAGAACAGGACATTGATGAGTACTGAATGTTGCACATTCAAGCCCCTTAACTTGCATATGTTAATTCCTTAGCGTTGTCATTTGTTTGATTTTGTTTTGTTTTTGTGTTTCAAGACTTTATTTGATAGATGCAAGAATTCCAGTGGAAATTGGACTAAAAAGGACAATTTGGGAGCATTCTGGAGACCTAGGATCTAGTCCCCATTAGCAAGGCTTGAGCGCACATGCGATCAAGCACATCATGGCCTACGTTCGAGCGCAATACACTTGGGATCGAGTGCACTCAGGTGTCCATAATCCGGCGACACTCCTTTTCCACCTTGGATTGGGTTTTCAGTCTCCCAATCTAACTTGGAGACTGGCCTTTGATTTTCCTATGGTTTCTAGGCTTCTCCTAATCCCTATAAATAGTCCTCTAAACATAGAAGAAAGACAACCACTACCTACTACAAATATTCAGCAAATACTTCTTGGAGGCTTAGCGGAGTCATGAGCAGCTAAACCCCTTAGTGGGGTATTGATGTAACCCTATCCAAGCACAATGGTTTGATTGTATCTTAATTTATAAATTTTTAGTTTATGCATGTTGGTTTTATAATTTAGAGGATTGCTACAATTTAATATTGTTCTTCATGTTTAAATGCAATTGTTCTTAAATTCCAAAATCAATATTTGTGAAATTCTTATCTTGTCTTTGAAAGTCTTTTACTTTTATTGAACTCAAATCATTCTTATTTTCTATAATTGTGGGGATGATGATTAAACAATAGTTTTAACTGACATATAATCGAAAGGGTTAGATAGGCCATATCTAGGGAAGACAAGTTGTACCACATCTTAGTGGTTAGGTGGATGATCCGTACCAACCAAAGATAGGTTATACTTACTCTCTTGATTGTATGTATCCTATTAAAGATTTAGATAATCCATACTTATGAAAGATGGGTCGTACCGCATCTTAGTGGTTAGGTGGACGATCCATGCCAACCGAAGATGGATTATACTTATTCTTTAATAAGGTATTTTCTTGTTTATTTATAACATGCATAGAATGAGTGTCTGTGATTGAATATGATTAACCATTGTTGTGTGGATAGAGGTGAAGTCAATACGCTACAATCTTTCTTATATTTTAATTCTCTTTTATTTTCATGCACTTTAGTTTTAAAAACAATTCAATCATCTTTTAAGTTAAGTTACTTTTGATCTTGAAAACTTGATAACATCTACGCAGTCATTGAGGTTCGACAACCTCAATATAGCCTTATCCTACAGGATTCGTACTATTGTGAGTGATATTTTATTATTGATAAATTTTGCTATACAAAAGACCACATCAATTTTCAGCTCCATTGTCGGGGACTGCAAACGGTTTCGTTATTTAGTTTTAAAGATTAAATTTTGCTTAATTATTTTATGTTTTTATTTTATTTTCTAATCGTTTCTTTTAGTTTTAGGTTTTTGATTTTCAGCTCTCGGACATGTAGCTGCGCAGCCCAGCATCGTTAGTGCGCTCTAGCACACCCTCCTGTGCTATCGGGCGCACATACAGCAGCCTGCCTAATCCCAGCAAGCTGCACTCGAGCCCCTCACGCCTGCGCTCGAGCACACCCTACAGTGTGATCGAGCACACCAGTGCTAGCCTACCAGATTCCAGCAGCTGTAGCACCTCAATTCCAGCACACCTATAGGCCGCTTGTGAGCTTTTATTTTTTGTCTTAGTTTTTATTTTTTGTTTTTGTTTTTATTTCTTTTCCTTTTAGTTTATGTTGGGTCGTCGTTCATTATCTTTGCCTTTAATTGCTTGTGACCCCAACATTGAACACACTCTTCGACAACTTAGAGCTGAAAGGAATTCTAATTTGCTAGCAGAGCGTACCATTTAGACCATGGGTGATCCTATAGCATTGAGAGATCATTATCTCTCGACCACATTCACTTCCCTCTCATGTCTCAGGCTACTAGACATTACGGCAGCCCCTTATGTGATTAAGCCTAGTACGATTCAGAGTTTACCATCTTTCCTAGGGCTTAGTACTGAAAACCCTTACGACTTCCTCAATGAATTCTTAGCAATAAGTTCTACCATTAAATTGACTAGATTCATTGAGGACGCTTCCCTTCTCCCTCAAGGAAAGAGCCAAACATTTGTTCAATTCCTTAGAACCCAACTTTATTACTTATTGGGCTCAATTGCAACAAGAATTTTTGAAGAAGTATTTCCCATTAGAAAAACCAATGACATTAGGAGAGCTATCACTAGTATCTCCCAATATGAGGGTGAGCAATTCCATGAGACCTGAGAGAGATTGAAGGACCTTCTTAGATCATGCTCACGCCACGCTGTCCCAAAATAGCAGTTGGTGCAAAGCTTCTATGATGGCTTGACTGAGCCTCATAGATAAATGGTTGATGCATCGAGTGGGAGGACCTTAATGATGAGAAGTGAGGATGAAGCATGGACCCTTTTTAAGAACCTTCGTGATAATTCTGCACATCATGCTTCAGTTAGTTGTAGGTGACCTACACCCACGGCCCAAAAGGCTGAAGGTCTTTTTGAGATAGGAAAGCCTAGGAAAAGTGTGAACCCCGAGATAGCCAATCAATCTCGAAAGATGGATTAACTTATGGCAGTAGTAGCCGCTTCCTCTCGCAAAACCTCAACGCATGACCGTTGTACAGTGTGTCTCAGTCCTATGCATGAAGTTTAAAAAAGTTATCGTTCATTTGTGAACATAGGGGGCCAAACGAACTTGAATCACTTCGTGGCATCCGCCAACAAGATTGCCTTGAGGTTTTGCACAAGCTCGTAAATTTTTGGGCCAAACAATTCGAGTTCGCACTTGACCATTTTGTTAGGCCGATGGGCTTTAGTCCTAGTTGTGAAAATACAACTTCGTCCAATTTGCCCAAAATTTTACGAGCTTGTGCAGTTATTCAAGGCGATCATGTCAACAGGTGGCACGAAGAGATTCGACTCGTTCCGGTGGGATTGGGGATTCTGAACTTGAACAAAAAGTTATCGTTCATTAGTGAATATAGGGGGCAAAAGAACTAGAATCACTTCATGCCACCTGCCGACATGATTGCCTCGATGTTTCGCACAAGCTCGTAAATTTTCAGGCCAAACAATTCGGGTTCGCACTTGACCATTTTGTTTGCCCATGGGCTTCGGTCCTAGTTGTGAAAATACAACTTCATCCGATTTGCCCACAATTTTACAAGCATGTACAGTTGTTCAAGGCGATCATGTCGATGGGTGGTACGAAGAGATTCGAGTCATTTTGAAGGGATCGGGGCTGCCAAACTTTTACAAAAAGTTATTGTTCATTGGTGAACATAAGGGGGGCAAACAAACTCGAATCACTTCGTGGCACCCGCCGACATGATTGCTTCGAACTTTTGTACAAGCTCGTAAATTTTCGGGCCAAACGATTCGCGTTCGCACTTGACCATTTTGTTAGGCCGATGGGCTTTGGTCCAAGTTGTGAAAATACAACTTCATCCGATTTGCCTAAAATTTTAGGAGCGTGTGTAGTTGTTAGAGTCAATCATGTCGATGAGCAGCACGAAGAGATTCGAGTCGTTCTAGTGGGATCGGGGATTCCAAACTTGCACAAAAAGTTATCGTTCATTAGTGAATATAGGGGGCAAACAAACTAGAATCACTTCGTGCCACCTGCAGACGTGATTGCCTCGACGTTTTGCATAAGCTCATAAATTTTCAGGCCAAACAATTCGGGTTCGCACTTGACCATTTTGTTTGGCCCATGGCTTCGGTGCTAGTTGTGAAAATACAACTTCATCTAATTTGCCCACAATTTTACAAGCGTGTGTAGTTGTTCGAGGAGATCATGTTGATGGGTGGCACAAAGAGATTCGAGCCGTTCCGATGGGATTGGGGTTGCCAAACTTTTGCAAAATGCTATCGTTCATTTGTGAACATAGGGTCAAACAAACTCGAATCACTTCGTGGATTCCACCGACATGATTGCCTCGAAGTTTTGCACAAGCACGTAAATTTTCAAGCCAAACGATTTGAGTTCTTAGTTGACTATTTTGTTAGGCCCATGGGCTTTGCTACCTATTGTGAAAATACAACTTAATCCGATTTGCCCGCAATTTTATGAGTGTTTGTAGTTGTTCGAGACGATCATGTGGATGGGTGGCACAAAGAGATTCGAGTTGTTCTGGTGCAATCGAGGCTTCCAAACTTTTACAAAATGTTTTCGTTCATTTTTTAACATAAGGGGCCAAACGAACTCGAATCACTTCATGCCATCCACCGACATGATTGCCTCGAGGTTTTGTACAAGCTCGTAAATTTTTAGACCAAACAATTCGCGTTCGCACTTGACCATTTTATTAGCCCGATGGGTTTTGGTCATAGTTGAAAAAATACAACTTCATCTGATTTGCCCGAAATTTTGCAAGCGTGTGTAGTTGTTCGAGTCGATCATGTCGATGAGTGGCACGAAGAGATTCGAGTTGTTCTGGTGGGATAGGGGCTTTTGAACTTGCACAAAAAGTTATCGTTCATTAGTGAACATAGGGGGACAAACGAACTAGAATCACTTCGTGGCACCCGCTGACATGATTGTCTCAATGTTTTGCACAAGCTCATAAATTTTCGGGCCAAACGATTCGCGTTCGCACTTGACCATTTTGTTAGGCCAATGGGCTTTGGTCCAAGTTGTGAAAATACAACTTCATCAAATTTGCCCAAAATTTTAGGAGCGTGTGTAGTTGTTGGAGTCAATCATGTCGACGGGTGGCACAAAGAGATTCGAGTCGTTCCGGTGGGATTAGGGCTTTCGAACTTGCACAAAAAGTTATTGTTCATTAGTGAACATAGGGGGTAAACGAACCAGAATCACTTTGTGGCATTCGCCGACATGATTGCCTCAAGGTTTTGGAGAAGCACATAAATTTTTGGGCCAAACAATTTAGGTTCGCACTTGACCATTTTTCTAGGCTCATGGGCTCTGGTCCTAGTTCTGAAAATACAACTTCATCCGATTTCCCGCAATTTTACAAGCGTGTGCTATTGTTCGAGGCAATCATGTCGACGGGTGGCATGAAGAGATTTGAGTCGTTCTAGCGCGATCGGGGCTTCCAAACTTTTACAAAATGTTATCGTTCATTTTTGAACATAGGGGGCCAAACGAACTCAAATCACTTTGTGGCATCCACTGACATGATTGCCTCGAGGTTTTGCACAAGCTCGTAAATTTTCGGACCAAACAATTCATGTTCGCACTTGACCATTTTGTTAGGCCGATGGGCTTTGGTCCTACTTGTGAAAATACAACTTCATCCGATTTGCCCGAAATTTTAGGAGCGTGTGTAGTTGTTGGAGTCGATCATGTCGACAGGTGGCACGAAGAGATTCGAATCGTTCCGGTGGGATTGGGGCTTTGAACTTGCAAAAAAAGTTATCGTTCATTAGTGAACATAGGGGGGCAAACGAACTAGAATCACTTCGTGGCACCCGCCGACATGATTGCCTCGATGTTTTGCACAAGCACATAAATTTTCGGGCCAAACAATTCAGGTTCGCACTTGACCATTTTGTTAGGCCCATGAGCTTCGATCCTAGTTGTGAAAATACAACTTCATCCGATTTGCTTGCAATTTTACAAGCATGTGTAGTTGTTCGAAGTGATCATGTCGACAAGTGCCACAAAGAGATTCGAGTCGTTCCAGCAAGATCAGGGCTGCCAAACTTTTACAAAAAGTTATCGTTCATTGGTGAACATAGGGGGGTAAACGAACTCGAATCACTTCGTGGCACCCGCCGACATGATTGCCTCGAAGTTTTGCACAAGCTCGTAAATTTTTGGGCCAAACATTAGGGTTCGCACTTGACCATTTTGTTAGGCCAATGGGCTTTGCTACCTATTGTGAAAATACAACTTAATCTGATTTGCCCGCAATTTTACAAGCGTTTGTTGTTGTTCGAATCACTTCATGGCATCCACCGAAATGATTGCCTCGAAGTTTTGCACAAGCTCATAAATTTTTGGGACAAACGATTCGGGTTCGCACTTGACCATTTTGTTAGCCCGATGGGCTTTGGTCCTAGTTGGGAAAATACAACTTCATCCGATTTGCCCTAAATATTACAAGCGTGTGTAGTTGTTCGAGTCGATCATGTCGACGGGTGGCAAGAAGAGATTTGAGTCGTTCCAGTGGGATCGAGGCTTCTGAACTTGCAGAAAAAGTTATCATTCATTAGTGAACATAAAGGGGCAAACAAAGTAGAATCACTTCGTGGCACCCGCCGACATGATTGCCTCGATGTTTTGCACAAGCACGTAAATTTTCAGGCCAAACAATTCGGGTTTGCACTTGACCATTTTGTTAGGCCCATAAGCTTCTGTCCTAGTTGTGAAAATACAACTTCATCTGATTTGCTCGCAATTTTACAAGTGTGTGTAGTTGTTCGAGGCAATTATGTCAACGGGTGGCACGAAGAGATTCGAGTCTTTCTGCCGGATCGGGGCCACCAAACATTTACAAAAAGTTATCATTCATTGGAGAACATAGGGGGGCAAACGAACTTGAATCACTTTGTGGCACCTGCCGACATGATTGCCCCGAAGTTTTGCACAAGGTCATAAATTTTTGGGCGAAACGATTTGGGTTCGCACTTGACCACATTGTTTGGCCCACGGGTTGTGCTGCCTATTGTGAAAATATAGCTTAATCCGATTTACCCGCAATTTTACGAGCGTGTGTAGCTGTTCGAGGCAATCATGTCGACGGATGGCACGAAGAGATTCGGGTCGTTCCGGTGCAATTGGGGCTTCCAAACTCTTACAAAATGTTATCGTTCATTTTTGAACATAGGGGGCCAAACGAACTCGAATCACTTCTTGCCATCCACCGACATGATTGCCTCGAGGTTTTGCACAAGCTCATAAATTTTCAAGCCAAACAATTCGTGTTCGCATGTGACAATTTTGTTAGCCCAATGGGCTTTGGTCCTAGTTGGGAAAATACAACTTCATCCGATTTGCCCAAAATTTTACAAGCGTGTGTAGTTGTTCGAGTCAATCATGTCAATGGGTGGCACGAAGAGGTTCGAGTCAATCATGTCAATGGGTGGCACGAAGAGATTCGAGTCGTTTTGGTGGGATCGGGGCTTCTGAACTTGCACAAAAAGTTATCGTTCATTAGTGAACATAGGGGGGCAAACAAACTAGAATCCTTTTGTGGCACCCGCCGACATGATTGCCTCGGTGTTTTGCACAAGCATGTAAATTTTTGGGCTAAAGAATTCGGATGCGCACTTGACCATTTTGTTAGGCCCATGGGCTTCGGTCCTAGTTGTGAAAATACAACTTCATCAGATTTGCCCTCAATTTTACAAGCGTGTGTAGTTGTTCGAGGCGATCATGTCAATGGGTGCCACGAAAAGATTCGAGTCGTTCCGACAAGATCAAGGATGCCAAACTTTTACAAAAAGTTATCGTTTATTGATGAACAAAGGGGGGCAAACGAACTCAAATCATTTCATGGCAGCCGCCGACATGATTGCCTCGAAGTTTTGTACAAGCTCGTAAATTTTTGGGCCAAACGATTCGGGTTCGCACTTGACCATTTTGCTACCTATTGTGAAAATACAGCTTAATCTGATTTGCCCGCAATTTTATGAGCGTTTATAGTTGTTCGAGGCAATCATGTTGATGGGTGGCACGAAGAGATTCGAGTCGTTCCGGCCCAATCGGGGCTTCCAAACTTTTACAAAATGTTATCGTTCATTTGTGAACATAGGGGACCAAACGAACTCTAATCACTTCGTGGCATCCACCGACATGATTGCCTCGAGGTTTTGCGAAAGCTCGTAAATTTTCGGGCCAACTGATGTGTGCCAAATATTGCATATTTGGACCCCTTAATTTACTTGTGTTAATCCTTTAGCTGTGTTATTATCTGATGTTCTGTGTTAGTTTTGTGTTTTTAGTATTTTGTAGGTGTTGAAGAAAAACTACTTTTTGGAAGAAAACATACTTCGAGAAGACCTAGCTGATGTGGTTAAGTTTAACAAAATCCAAGAAATGGGTAAATCGGATTAAGGATAAGATTGGATAAAATTTCGAATTGGATTCAAATTCAGATTCTACACGTCTCAGTATTTTGACCATAACTTTTCGCTCACATATCCGATTGAGATGATTCAAGTGGCGTTGGAAAGCTAACTCAAAATACTATAATTCATTGTGAAATAGGATTTTCCTAATTCGGACGTTTACTATTCCAAAATCGTCCCGTAATTAAATGGTACAAACCTGGACGAATTGTATCCGATTTCAACTTGTAAAACCCTAAGTTTTAGGTCTATAAATAGGGAATTATCAGATTAGTTGAGGGGGCTACGAATTTGAAGATTGCAGAGGAGAAAGAAGAGAGTTTAAGGTTTTCCTAACTTTTGAATCTCTACTTTGTGATTCTTATTTGTAAGTACTCGATTTTACATTATGAATTCAATCAATTTTGTTTTGTCTTTCAATAACATGAGAGGCTAAACCTTCAACTAAGGTTGAAGATGAAGCCTCACTTATGATTAGCAACTTTGTTTCATGTATGTAATATTTCCCAATTTAATGGTTTAATTGCTCTATTGTTTTACTTCTAATCAATTGGATTGAATAACTCTTGGATATCTTTTGTGATTCAAGGATACACTTGATGATTTAAGATTATTCAATACAATTGATTGCTTGGTTTTCTTTGTTAAAAATTGGATTTCCCCTGTGATTTATTCTCTGGATACAATTGATGTTTTGATAAAGATTGGATATTTTCTTGTGATTTACGGATACAGTTAATGATTTGATCGAATATTGGATTTCTTTTGTGATTTGGGTTATGAATGGATACATGGGATCTTTTGATTAATTCTTTGAAGCAATAGTAAAACAAACTTAAGATTTATATGTGAGAACTTTGGAGAATATTATAGATCATGAAATTATGTTATGAATTTGTGAGTGCGGATTCCGAAACCTTAGTGCTTCGTTATAAGATTTCAATCACTTTAAATTGCTCATGCTTTGGCTTTTTCATTCAAACAAAAAAAAACTCTCAAAAATTTGGAACTAGACTAGGGTTTAATTAATTTAGATTTAAAATTGCTTTCAAGAATACAATTCCCTGTGGGTTCGACCTCGCACTTGCAATCCATTAACTACAATTGATTCGTGCACTTACGAGTTAAATAAATTTGCACAACAAGTTTTTGGCGCCGTTGCCGGGGAATTGTTTATTTTTTGGAACCAATTTATTTCTAGATCGGTTTTATTCTTCTACTAGTTATAATTAGGATTTTATTTTTCTGCAATTTGTTTTGTTTTATTTGTGTTACTAATACAAATAAAAAAAAATAAAAAATAAAAAGATTTTTCTTTTTGTTTTTTGTTGTTGTTTTGTTTGTGTTACAGCCCTGCTACGATCGAGCACACTCGTGGCCAAGACAGCAACTGCAATAGTTCAGTAGATTTTTGCCAAAATCTTTTGGTCCTTTTTTGTGAGTTTTTAGTTTCTGTTTAAATTAATTTCTACTTGCAATTGTGTTTAGCTAGTTTAATATAATTTAATTTAGTTCAATTCATTTCAGTTTTTAGTTTGTTAGTTTGTTAGTTTGTTAGGTTGTTAGTTCCTTTTTGCATGTTCGGTCGTAGATCTTTAAATCAGGAGTTAAAGACTTTTGATCCCGAAATTGAAAGAACGGCGAGAGAGAATCTAAGACAGCCACCAAACTCACCCACCAATTCTCAAAGTTCCGAGTCTGATTCGGAAAAGTCTGTTAAGATGGGAGAACGAAATCAACCTAGATCCCTCAGGGAGCTGTTCGTACCCAATATTACCAACACACCATCGTGTATAGTGTTGCCAGCTACTCGCTTCGACCTGAAGCCGAGTACAATAGGCCACCTTCCTGCATTTAGAGGATTAGAGAATGAGGATCCATATGTTCATGTGAGGATTTTTTTGGAAATTTGCGACATTGTTAATACACAAAATGCCCCAGCAGAAGCGGTGCGCCTTCGGTTATTCCCTCTGTCCCTACATGATAGGGCAAAATCCTGGCTACTCAACAATAGACCTGGATCTATCACTTATTGGGATATGTTGCAAAGCAAGTTTTACCACAAGTTCTTCCCAATTTCCAAAATCAATGCCCTCCGTCTACAGATCACCAATTTCAGACAAAAAGAAGGGGAAAGATTCACCGATAGCTGGGAGAAGTTTAAAGAGCTTACTATAAAATGCCCACCCCACGGGTTTGAGAATGAGGTGCTAGTTCAAATTTTCTACAAGGGATTAACACCAAGTGAGCGAAACTCGCTTGAGACGATGAATGGTAGAGAATTCTTAAGTCTTACTGTGGATGAAGCTTATAAAACTTTGGACGAAATGGCTGAACGAGCATAACAATGGGATTTTGAAGATAGTTGGGACAGACAACAACCCGCTCCCAAGACAGGAAGCATTTATGAGGTGAGGAACGATGCTGAATTAAGGGAGGAGTTCAAGGTTCTTAGGCGTCAGTTTGACACTATGGTCTTAAACAAAGCAATGAATGCAACAGATACTTACCACGTTGATGCATGCGGGTTGTGTGATAGTCAAACGCACTTCACTCAAAACTGTCCAACTCTGTCAACAACGTACCCAACTGAGCAAGTCAATGCCTTTAATGAGTACAGAAAACCCACCACCGGACTATTTTCTAAAACTTACAATCCAGGGTGGCGGAATCACCCCAATTTCTCTTGGAAGCAGAATCAACCATTGAACCAAAGAGATACCACTCAAGCTCAGAATCAGTCAGGTCATCTCAACAAGCTCAACCACCTGTTTATCAGTCTACCACTCAAGTGCCTACACCACAGTCATCACTGGAAGACATGATGAAAACATTAATAGAAAAAGTCGACCAGTCCAACTCCCAAGCTATACAAGAGCTCAAGAATTCCAGCTCCCAATCTATACAAGAGCTAAAAGGTTTCACCAATCAAGCCATTCAAGAGCTGAGGAATTCCAACATGGCTAATAGTAGAGACATACAAGAACTTAAGCAGGCCATGATCAAGGTAGAAGGACAAGTTGGCTAGATAGCAAATCAAGTGGAGGAAAGAGAAAGAGGGAAGTTCCCTAGTCAACCTGTGCCTAACCCAAAAAGGCAATTTGTGATTGGAAGTTCCTCCACCTCTATGCTTGGTCAGGAGCATGTACAAGCCATTACCACTCTGAGGTCAGGCAAACAAGTGGATAATCAAGTGGTCATGCCTGAAGAGGCCACTAAGGCTGCAAAAGAGAAGGAAAACCTAGACAAGCCTGCAAAAGACACAGGATCGGACATTGCCATTTAGATTACTGAGCATCCTTCCAGAAAGTATATACCCAAAGCTCCGTATCCAGAAATACTGATAGCGCCAAAGAAGAGCTTGAAGTTCGATGATATTTTGGAAGTGTTCAAGCAAGTGCAGATAAACATTCCATTCCTAGATGCCATCCAGCAAGTGCCTTCTTATGCCAAATTTCTGAAGGATTTGGTCACCATCAAGAGAAAGACGAACGTCCCCAAGAAAGCTTTCCTGACTGAGCAGGTCAGCTCTATCTTGCAATACAAGATGCTTGTAAAGTATAAGGACCCTGGATGTCCTACCATTGCTTGCAAGATTGGTGACAATCGAGTTGAGAAAGCTCTGTTGGATTTGGGGGCCAGTGTAAATCTACTGCCATATTCAGTATTTGTTCAGTTGGGATTGGGAGAGTTGAAATCCACTTCAATTACACTTCAGTTGGCTGACAGATCTGTGAAAGTTCCAAGGGGAATTATTGAAGACGTGCTGATCAAAGTTGATAAGTTCTACTACCCTGTGGACTTCATTGTCTTAGATACAGAGACGGAAAATGCAGAAATTCAAGTTCCAATCATATTAGGGCGTCTCTTTTTAGCTACAGCTAATGCCCTAATCAACTGTAGAACTGGAGTCATGAAGATATCATTTGGAAACATGACAGTGGAATTGAACATCTTTGATATCAACAAGCAGCCATTTGAGTATGAGGAGGTCAGAAGCACATGCTTAATTGAGGAGATAGTAGAGAAAACTGTCAATGAACCAGATATTGAAGACCCCTTGGGAGAATGCCTGATTGCACTGGGAAGTGACATGGCACTGGACACTTTATTGGAACAAGCTGACGCCTTGTTAGACTCAACTCCTGAGATAAAGACGGAGACTACATAAATTACTTTGACATCGTCCCCTGATCCATCTTCATTAGCAGCTGAGCCTGTCAAGCGGGAGTTGAAGCCTCTACCAGACACCCTGAAGTACAAGTATCTGGATCCTATAGAATCTCTGCCTGTGATCATTGCTGCCGATTTGGATAGTGATCATTAACATGAGCTGTTAGAAGTTTTGAGAGAGCATAAAGAAGCAATTGGGTGGTCAATAGAAGATATCAAAGGAATCAGCCCTACAGTAGTGATGCATAAGATTCATCTGGAAGAAAATGCTAAAACTTCTCGCGAGCCACAGAGACGGTTGAATCCGGCCATGCAAGAGGTAGTTCGAGCAGAGGTAATTAAACTTCTGGATGCGGGAATCATATACCCAATCTCTGACAGCAAATGGGTGAGTCCCATTCATGTGGTGCCAAAGAAG
This sequence comes from Corylus avellana, assembly GCF_901000735.1. NCBI lineage: Eukaryota > Viridiplantae > Streptophyta > Magnoliopsida > Fagales > Betulaceae > Corylus > Corylus avellana. The sequence continues at coordinate 16,115,119 of NC_081546.1, forward strand.
GCAGGGATTACAGTTATCAAGAACAAGGAAAATGAGTTGGTCCTCACTCGTGTGCAGTCAGGATGGAGAGTGTGCATTGACTACAGGAAGTTAAATGCCGTGACAAGAAAAGACCATTTTCCTCTACCTTTCATCGATCAGATGTTGGAGAGATTGGCAGGCCATGAGTACTACTGTTTCCTTGATGGTTACTCCGGCTACAACCAAATTCCAC
>NC_081546.1:16115432-16136560 GCF_901000735.1 Corylus avellana
CGACTCGAATTTCGTTTCGACACCCTCCGACATGATCGCCACGAAGAACTGAGCACGCTCATAAATTTTCGGGCGAATCGGACGACGTTGTATTTTTTCACAACTAGGACCAAAACCCTAGGCCGAACAAAATGGTCAGAGGCGAGGCGAAATTGTTTGGCCCGAAACTTTACGAGGTTGTGCAGAACTTCGAGGCAATCATATCGATAGGTGGCACGAAGTGATTCGACTTCGTTTGCCCCCCCATTTTCAGTAACGAGCGATAACTTTTTTTAAAAATAACAAGTGCTCCGATTATGACCGTAACGATTCGAATTTCGTTTTAACACCCTCCGACATGATCGCCACGAAGAACTGAGCACGCTCGTAAATTTTCGGGCGAATCGGACGACGTTGTATTTTTCCACAACTAGGACCGAAACCCTAGGCCGAACAAAATGGTCAGAGGCAAGGCGAAATTGTTTGGCCCGAAACTTTACGAGGTTGTGCAGAACTTCGAGGCAATCATATCGCTAGGTGGCAAGAAGTGATTCGAGTTCGTTTGCCCCCTCATTTTCAGTAACGAACGATAACTTTTTTTGAAAATAACAAGTGCTCCGATCCGTACCGGAACAACTCGGATTTCATTTCGACACCCTTCGACATGATCGCCACGAAGAACTGAGCACGCTCGTAAATTTTCGGGCGAATCGGACGACGTTGTATTTTTTTCACAACTATGACCGAAACCCTAGGCCGAACAAAATGGTCATAGGCGAGGCGAAATTGTTTGGCCCGAAACTTTACAAGGTTGTGCAGAACTTCGAGGCAATCATAGCTCTAGGTGGCACGAAGCGATTCGAGTTCGTTTGCCCCCCCATTTTCAGTAACGAACGATAACTTTTTTTGAAAATAACAAGTGCCCCGATTCCGTCCGGAACGACTCGAATTTCGTTTCGACACCCTCCGACATGATCACCACGAAGAACTGAGCACGCTCGTAAATTTTCGGGCGTATCGGACGACGTTGTATTTTTTCACAACTAGGACCGAAACCCTAGGCCAAACAAAATGGTCAGAGGCGAAGCGAAATTGTTTGGCCCGAAACTTTACGAGGTTGTGCAGAACTTCGGGGCAATCATATCGCTAGGTGCCACGATGATGAGATTCTACAAGCACCATTAAAGGATCAATTGCTTGTTCCAGTTGGGCCTATTACTAGAGCAAGATCCAAAAAGATCAAAGAAGCACTTAATGGGTTGATTCAAGAGATTTGGGCTGATTCGAAAATGGGGCATTCCAAGCTTGGCCCAAAGGGAGATGAAGGCGTAATAAATTTGATCCAAGCTATTCATGGAGCAGATTGCACAAAATTTCCTTAGCAATGACATGGATTAATGGTTGATTATGGCTGATTGGCTATCTAATTACATACCAATTAATTGGATGATTGACTTGCCAAATTACATGCCAATTAGTTGGTTGATTGACTTACCTATTTCAAGACCTTCCTTTGGCATGATTTAATTGCCAATCTCAGTCTATTTTTGGCATGGAGGAGCTACAAATTTCAGACCAAATCAACCTTAATTTTAGGCTTTTATTAGTTAGTCCTTTTTTACTTTATTTACTTTCCAATGTTGGAACCAATTTAATTTCCTTTCCATAGCAAGTAGGTAGTCATATTTTCAGCCATGCTTTATAAATAGCATGCACTCATTGTAATGGAGATGACGAATGAAAATTATAAAAAGTGAGGTTTGCTTCTTCTATTGGTTCTTCAAAGAACTTTTAAACTTATCAAGGATTCTTCCTTATGGCGTTCAAACTCTATACCTTCAGTTTGTGATTCCATTATAATCATTGGGTCGAGGGTTGTTACTTTATACCTTTGATTCACGTTTCATTTATAAACGTTGGGTCAAGGTTTTCTATCCAAAATCTGAATTTTAGCTTCTTGGGTCCGTATTCCAATTTTGTTGTTGGGTCTCAAAAGCTCATCGATTGAGGTTCGCATCACCTAACAAAGTGGTCAAGTGCGAACTCGAAACGTTTGGTACGAAAATTTACGAGCTTGTACAAAACGTCGAGGAAATCATGTCGGCGGGTGCCACAAAGTGATTCGAGTTCATTTGCCCACCTATATTCACCAATGAATGATAACTTTTTGTAAAAGTTTGGCGGCCCCAATCCCCCCGGAAAGACTTAAATCTCTTTGTGCCACCCGTTCACATGATCGCCTCGGACAACTGCACACGCTTGTAAAATTGTGGGCAAATCGGATGAAGTTGTATTTTCACAACTAAGACCGAAACCCATGGGCCTAACAAAATTGTCAAGTGCGAACGCGAATTGTTTGGCCCGAAAATTTACGTGTTTGTGCAAAACATCGAGGCAATCATGTCGGCGGGCGCCACGAAGTGATTCTAGTTCGTTTGCCCCCCTATGTTCACTAATGAATGATAAATTTTTGCTCAAGTTCGGAAGCCCCGATCCCACCAAAACAACTCAAATTTCTTCGTGCCACCAGTCGACATGATCGACCCAAACAACTGCACACGCTCGTAAAATTTTGGACAAATTGGATGAAGTTGTTTTTTCACAACTAGGACCAAAGCCCAATGGCCTAACAAAACAATCAAGTGCGAAAGCAAATTGGTTGGTGTTGTGCAAATTTATTTAACTCGCAAGTGCACGAATCAATTGTAGTTAATGGATTGCAAGTGCGAGGTCGAACCCACAGAGAATTGTATTCTTGAAAGCAATTTTAAATCTAAATTAATTAAACCCTAGTCTAGTTCCAAATTTTTGAGAGTTTTTTTTTGTTTGAATGAAAAAGCCAAAGCATGAGCAATTTAAAGTGATTGAAATCTTATAACGAAGCACTAAGGTTTCGGAATCCGCACTCACAAATTCATAACATAATTTCATGATCTATAATATTCTCCAAAGTTCTCACATATAAATCTTAAGTTTGTTTTACTATTGCTTCAAAGAATTAATCAAAAGATCCCATGTATCCATTCATAACCCAAATCACAAAAGAAATCCAATATTCGATCAAATCATTAACTGTATCCGTAAATCACAAGAAAATATCCAATCTTTATCAAAACATCAATTGTATCCAGAGAATAAATCACAGAGGAAATCCAATTTTTAACAAAGAAAACCAAGCAATCAATTGTATTGAATAATCTTAAATCATCAAGTGTATCCTTGAATCACAAAAGATATCCAAGAGTTATTCAATCCAATTGATTAGAAGTAAAACAATAGAGCAATTAAACCATTAAATTGGGAAATATTACATACATGAAACAAAGTTGCTAATCATAAGTGAGGCTTCATCTTCAACCTTAGTTGAAGGTTTAGCCTCTCATGTTATTGAAAGACAAAACAAAAATGATTGAATTCATAATGTAAAATCGAGTACTTACAAATAAGAATCACAAAGTAGAGATTCAAAAGTTAGGAAAACCTTAAACTCTCTTCTTTCTCCTCTGCAATCTTCAAATTCGTAGCCCCCTCAACTAATCTGATAATTCCTTATTTATAGACCTAAAACTTAGGGTTTTACAAGTTGAAATCGGATACAATTCGTCCAGGTTTGTACCATTTAATTACGGGACGATTTTGGAATAGTAAACGTCCGAATTAGGAAAATCCTATTTCACAATGAATTATATTATTTTGAGTTAGCTTTCCAACGCCACTTGAATCATCTCAATCGGATATGTGAGCGAAAAGTTATGGTCAAAATACTGAGACGTGTAGAATCTGAATTTGAATCCAATTCGAAATTTTATCCAATCTTATCCTTAATCCGATTTACCCATTTCTTGGATTTTGTTAAACTTAACCACATCAGCTAGGTCTTCTCAAAGTATGTTTTCTTCCAAAAAGTAGTTTTTCTTCAACACCTACAAAATACTAAAAACACAAAACTAACACAGAACATCAGATAATAACACAGCTAAAGGATTAACACAAGTAAATTAAGGGGTCCAAATATGCAATATTTGGCACACATCAAACACCCCCAAACTTAACTTTTGCTAGTCCCTTAGCAAAACAAAACGAAAAATAGAATGAAAACAAAACAAAACAAAACATAAATCCTCTTTCGTGGGAGAGACGATTGCATTTAGCATATGCAACAAGCCTTTTAAACCCCTAGGCATCCCTAGTGGACGAGTGAAGTCTCGTGAGGGCTTAACAGGAATGATACCCACAAACATTGTAGTACTATGTTGTTAACAAGAAAGAAGTTTCACATAAACCATGGTTCTTATTCATGAGCAAACTTAAAAAGACAAACACCATCATCACTATCAAAAGGAAATCCAGAATCAAACCACTCATAAATGAACAATTTAGACTTCATATGTTCTGAAATGTGTAAAGTGTAATTAGCATACAATCATGAAGCTTTCAGCTTAAACTCAAGACAAGTTCCATAAAATTTGTAAGAATCCCTAACAGATGAAACAACCAAGGCAAGATATGCAACTTTTTTTTTTTTTAACAGACTTTGTAGTGTCTAACTCCCTTAAGCTTTCTAATTGACCCATGTAACAAGTGTTAGGCCAATGACTCCCAAGCCAGGTGGCTTTAGGGCACTAGATGTAAAACATCTCTAAGGGCTTAGTAACTTAAGTCAAAAAGGCTACGAAGCCAGACTAGCCATATCTTAAATCAATATTGAATTTCACACCTTTTGACACGAACACTCAATGCTTAATGAGGCAAGAGGTCCGGTTACTCAGCGAAAAACTCAACATGATCTTTCTTTTCTTTTTCCTTCTCTTTTTATTTATTTATTTACTTTTTTATTTTTTTATATCTTGCAAGCCAATGGTTATTCATCAATAGGTCATCCAACAAATCTCAAAGAGAACAAGCTTAAGCTCAAACATCATACCTCACAGAAAACATGCTAATGTGCTCATAAAAATTTATCTCAAAACAAGTGAAATCTCTTTTACCCAAAAATAAGTCAAAGGACTCAGACTCCAAATGACATAATGATGTGTTCAACCCTTTAAGAAAGCTAATGAAATGCAAACCACAGTCACAGTTTAACTCAAACTTGACAAAAACATAGCATAATTTTTTTTTCAATTTTTTTTTTTTTTTTTTAACACAAAAAGACAAATAAAACTAAACAAATAAAAACAAAAATAAATAGACAAAGATAGACAAAGTGTTTTTCCATACCCCCAAACTTGAATCACACATTGTCCTCAATGTAGGCAGAAACACAATACCAAGAGGTATAAGGAACCAGAGTGAGCAAAGAGACGACCCCCAAACTTACTCATAATAACACCTGTCCTGAAAAACACAAAAATAAAACAAAAATGAAGATAGACGAAACAACACAAAAAATGACTAAAAATACCAAAGAAAAAGGAATGCCTCCCATAAGCGCTAAGTTTACAGTCTTCAGCCAGACTTTTCACCGCTGATGATTAAGTAGACGACGTAGGATCTTCCAAAGGCAATTCCTCACTCTCCGAAATTTCCAGTTCCAAGAATGGCTTCAACCGCTGACCATTGACCTTGAGAGCACTTCCATTCTTAGGATCCTGGATTTCGATGGCTCCATGAGTAGAAACTGCACGCACTATGAATGGTCCAGTCCATCGGGATTTGAGCTTTCCTGGAAACAGATGCAGACGTGAGTTGTAAAGGAGGACTTTCTGACCAACTTCAAATGATCTTCTCAAAATGTTTTGGTCATGGATCTTCTTCATCTGATCTTTGTATAGCTTGGCACAGTTGTAGGCATCATTCCTCAATTCTTCTAATTCATCTAGCTGTAACTTCCTTTGCTCACCAGCCTTGGTGAGGTTGAAATTTAGCTGCTTTATAGCCCAATAAGCCCGGTGCTCCAATTCCACAGGGAGGTGACAAGCCTTGCCATACACGAGTCGGTAGGGAGACATGCCAATTGGAGTCTTGAATGCAGTCCGGTATGCCCACAGAGCGTCATTGAGTCGAAGAGACCAGTCCTTCCTTGTCGGGTTCACCGTCTTTTCTAATATCCTCTTGATTTCTCTGTTGGATATCTCAACTTGCCCACTTGTCTGAGGATGGTAGGGAGTTGCAACTTTATGAGTAATACCATACTTCTTCATGAGTTGCTCAAAATATCGGTTGCAGAAATGCTTCCCCCCATCACTGATGATGGCACGTGGTGTCCCAAAACGTGCGAACACATTTTCCTTCAAAAATTGCAACACGACTCTGTGATCATTAGTCTTGCAGGCAATAGCCTCCACCCACTTGGAAACATAATCCACCGCCACAAGGATGAAAAGATACCCATAAGAATTAGGGAAGGGACCCATGAAATCAATGCCCCAAACATCAAACAGCTCCACAATAAGGATCGGGTTCAGCGGCATCATATTCCTTCTTCCAATGCTCCCCAACTTCTGGCATCTATCACAGGCTGAACAGTAGGCATGGGCATCACGAAAAATAGAGGGCCAATAGAATCCACTTTGAAGAATCTTCGCCGCGGTCTTTTTAGAACTGAAGTGGCCTCCACATGCATGATCATGGCAAAAAGATAGGACATTTTGCTGGTCATTTTCAGGAATGCATCTCCTTATAATCTGATCTGGGCAGTATTTGAACAGGTAAGGATCATCCCAAAAGAAGTACTTCACCCCAGCCAAGAATTTTGATTTGTCTTGCCTGGTCCAATGTGATGGCATCTGGGCAGTGACAAGGTAGTTCACTATGTCTGCGAACCATGGTGCAGAATTTTGAGAGATGTACATAAGTTGTTCATCAGGAAATGTCTCAGCAATCGGCACAGCATTTTCATTAAAGTCCACAACCAGCCTGGATAGATGATCAGCTACCACATTCTCGGAACCCTTCTTGTCCCGAATTTCAATATCAAACTCTTGTAGCAATAGAATCCACCGGATGAGACGAGATTTAGCATCTTTCTTTGACAATAGATATTTCAACGCAGCATGATCAGAGTAGACTAAGACTTTAGATCCTAGCAAGTAAGATCTAAACTTATCCAGAGCAAACACTACAGCTAACAACTCCTTTTCAGTAGTGGAGTAGTTAAGTTGTGCATCATTCAGAGTCTTGCTGGCATAGTATATGACATGTGGAATCTTCTCTACTCGCTGACCCAAAACGGCTCCCACAGCATAATCAGAGGCATCACACATTATCTCGAACGGAACCCCCCAATTAGGTGGCTGAATGATTGGTGTAGAAGTTAAGGTCTTTTTCAGAATCTCAAAGGCTGTCTGGCACTTGTCATTGAAGTCAAAAGGAACATCTTTTGCCAATAGATTACATAGAGGTCTTGCTATCTTGCTGAAGTCCTTGATGAATCTTCTGTAGAACCCAGCATGTCCCAGAAATGACCGAACCTCCTTAACTGTCCGCGGGGGCGGAAGGTTAGATATCAGATCAACCTTAGCTCTGTCAACCTCGATACCTTTGTGGGAAATTACATGCCCTAAAACAATTCCTTGTTTCACCATGAAGTGGCATTTTTCCCAATTCAGAACCAAATTCTTCTCCTTGCACCGTACCAACACCAATGTGAGATGATGTAGACATTCCCTAAATGATGAACCAAAGACTGAGAAGTCATCCATGAAGATCTCCAGGTGACGTTCAACCATATCTGAAAAGATGCTGATCATGCACCGCTGAAAAGTGGCGGGTGCATTGCACAATCCAAACGGCATACGGCGATAGGCAAACGTACCGAACGGACAAGTGAAAGTAGTCTTCTCTTGATCTTCGGGGTCCAGTGGAATTTGGTTGTAGCCGGAGTAACCATCAAGGAAACAGTAGTACTCATGGCCTGCCAATCTCTCCAACATCTGATCGATGAAAGGTAGAGGAAAATGGTCTTTTCTTGTCACGGCATTTAACTTCCTGTAGTCAATGCACACTCTCCATCCTGACTGCACACGAGTGGGGACCAACTCATTTTCCTTGTTCTTGATAACTGTAATCCCTGCCTTCTTTGGCACCACATGAATGGGACTCACCCATTTGCTGTCAGAGATTGGGTATATGATTCCCGCATCCAGAAGTTTAATTACCTCTGCTCGAACTACCTCTTGCATGGCCGGATTCAACCGTCTCTGTGGCTCGCGAGAAGTTTTAGCATTTTCTTCCAGATGAATCTTATGCATCACTACTGCAGGGCTGATTCCTTTGATATCTTCTATTGACCACCCGATTGCTTCTTTATGCTCTCTCAAAACTTCTAGCAGCTCATGTTCCTGATCACTATCCAAATCGGCAGCAATGATCACAGGCAGAGATTCTATAGGATCCAGATACTTGTACTTCAGGGTGTCTGGTAGAGGCTTCAACTCCCGCTTGACAGGCTCAACTGCTAATGAAGATGGATCAGGGGACGATGTCAAAGTAATTTTTGTAGTCTCCGTCTTTATCTCAGGCGTTGAGTCTAACAAGGCGTCAGCTTGTTCCAATAAAGTGTCCAGTGCCATGTCACTTCCAAGTGCAATCAGGCATTCTCCCAGGGGGTCTTCAATATCTGGTTCATTGACTGTTTTCTCTACTATCTCCTCAACTAAGCATGTGCTTCTGACCTCCTCATACTCAAATGGCTGCCTGCTAATATCAAAGATGTTTAGCTCTACTATCATGTTTCCAAATGATATCTTCATGACTCCAGTTCTACAGTTGATTATGGCATTAGCCGTAGCTAAAAAGGGACGCCCTAATATGATTGGAACTTGAATTTCTGCATTTTCCATCTCTGTATCTAGGACAATGAAGTCCACAGGGTAGTAGAACTTATCAACTTTGATCAGCACGTCTTCAATAATTCCCCTTGGAACCTTCACAGATCTGTCAGCCAACTGAAGTGTAATTGAAGTGGATTTCAACTCTCCCAATCCCAACTGAACAAATACTGAATATAGCAGTAGATTTACACTGGCCCCCAAATCCAACAGAGCTTTCTCAACTCGATTGTCACCAATCTTGCAAGCAATGGTAGGACATCCAGGGTCCTTATACTTTACAGGCATCCTGTATTGCAAGATAGAGCTGACCTGCTCAGTCAGGAAAGCTTTCTTGGGGACGTTCGTCTTTCTCTTGATGGTGACCAAATCCTTCAGAAATTTGGCATAAGAAGGCACTTGTTGGATGGCATCTAGGAATGGAATGTTTATCTGCACTTGCTTGAACACTTCCAAAATATCATCGAACTTCGAGCTCTTCTTTGGCGGTTTCAGCCTTTCTGGATATGGAGCTTTGGGTATATACTTTTTGGAAGGATCCTCAGTAATCGGAATGGCAATGTCCGGTCCTGTGTCTTCCGCAGGCTTGTCCAGGTTTTCCTTCTCTTCTGCAGCCTTAGTGGCCTCTTCAGGCATGACCACTTGATTATCCACCTGTTTGCCTGACCTCATAGTGGTGATGGCTTGTACATGCTCCTAACCATGCATAGAGGCGGAGGAACTTTCAATTACAAATTGCCCTTTTGGGTTAGGTAGGGGTTGACTAGGGAACTTCCCTCTTTCTCTTTCCCCCACCTGATTTGCTATCTGGCCAACTTGTCCTTCTACCTTGATCATGGCCTGCTTAAGTTCTTGTATGTCTCTGCTATTAGCCATGTTGGAATTCCTCAGCTCCTGTATGGCTTGATTGGTGAAACCTTTTAGCTCTTGTACAGATTGGGAGTTGGAATTCTTGAGCTCTTGTATAGATTGGGAGTTGGAATTCTTGAGCTCTTGTATAGCTTGGGAGTTGGACCGGTCGACTTTTTCTATTAATGTTTTCATCATGTCTTCCAGTGATGACTGTGGTGCAGGCACTTGAGTGGTAGACTGATAAACAGGCGGTTGAGCTTGTTGAGATGACCTGAACTGATTCTGAGCTTGAGTGGTATCTCTTTGGTTCAATGGCTGATTCTGCTTCCAAGAGAAATTGGGGTGATTCCGCCACCCTGGATTGTAAGTTTCGGAAAACAGCCCAGTGGTGGGTTTTTTGTACTCATTGAAGGCATTGACTTGCTCAATTGGGTACTCTGTTGACAGAGTTGGGCAGTTTTGAGTGAAGTGCGTTTGACTATCACATAACCCGCATGCATCAACGTGGTAAGTATCTGCTGCATTCACTGGTTTGTTTAGGACCATAGTGTCAAACTGACGCCTGAGAACCTTGAACTCCTCCCTTAATTCAGCATCGTTCCTCACCTCATAGATGCTTCCTGTCTTGGGAGCGGGTTGTTGTCTGTCCCAACTATCTTGAAAATCCCATTGTTGCGCTCGTTCAGCCATTTCATCCAAAGTTTTATAAGCTTCATCCCCAGTAAGACTTAAGAATTCTCTACCATTCATCGTCTCAAGCGAGTTTCGCTCACATGGTGTTAGTCCCCTGTAGAAAATTTGAACTAGCACCTCATTCTCAAACCCGTGGGGTGGGCATTTTATAGTAAGCTCTTTAAACTTCTCCCAGCTATCGGTGAATCTTTCCCCTTCTTTTTGTCTAAAATTGGTGATCTGTAGACGGAGGGCATTGATTTTGGAAATTGGGAAGAACTTGTGGTAAAACTTGCTTTGTAACATATCCCAAGAAGTGATAGATCCAGGTCTATTGTTGAGTAGCCAGGATTTCGCCCTATCATGTAGGGACAGAGGGAATAACCGAAGGCGCATCGCTTCTGCTGGGGCATTTTGTGTATTAACAATGTCGCAAATTTCCAAAAAAATCCTCACATGAACATATGGATCCTCATTCTCTAATCCTCTAAATGCAGGAAGGTGGCCTATTGTACTCGGCTTCAGCTCGAAGCGAGTAGCTGGCAACACTATACACGATGGTGTGTTGGTAATATTGGGTATGAACAGCTCCCTGAGGGATCTAGGTTGATTTCGTTCTCCCATCTTAACAGACTTTTCCGAATCAGACTCGGAACTTTGAGAATTGGTGGGTGAGTTTGGTGGCTGTCTTAGATTCTCTCTCGCCGTTCTTTCACTTTCGGGATCAAAAGTGTTTAACTCCTGATTTAAAGATCTACGACCGAACATGCAAAAAGGAACTAACAACCTAACAAACTAACAAACTAACAAACTAAAAACTGAAATGAATTGAACTAAATTAAATTATATTAAACTAACTAAACACAATTGCAAGCAGAAATTAATTTAAACAGAAACTAAAAACTCACAAAAAAGGACCAAAAGATTTTGGCAAAAATCTATTGAACTATTGCGGTTGCTGTCTTGGCCACAGGTGTGCTCGATCGTAGCAGGGCTGTAACACAAACAAAACAACAACAAAAAACAAAAAGAAAAATCTTTTTTATTTTATTTTATTTTATTTTTTTTATTTGTATTAGTAACACAAATAAAACAAAACAAATTGCAGAAAAATAAAATCCTAATTATAACTAGTAGAAGAATAAAACCGATCTAAAAATAAATTGGTTTCAAAAAATAAACAATTCCCCGGCAACGGCGCCAAAAACTTATTGTGCAAATTTATTTAACTCGCAAGAGCACGAATCAATTGTAGTTAATGGATTGAAAGTGCAAGATCGAACCCATAGGAATTGTATTCTTGAAAGCAATTTTAAATCTAAATTAATTAAACCCTAGAAGATTAATCATGAAGATTAAGATCAATTTTCGCAGTTATACAACCATCATGCATAATATAGAAAAACCCAAATTGAAATACAATTAAACCATTGTTACTAGGAAAGGGATACATCAACACCTTATTACAAGTTTAGCCACTCATGGTGGTGCTAGAATGGCCTCTTGCCATGTTCATCTTCTCTTCAACTCTTCAAGCCTCCAAGAAGATATTTTCTATCTAAAACTAAGCACACCTTCTCTTGAAGCTTAGGGGTTTATATATAGGGAGCAAACAAGTCCTAGAAGTCCTAGGAATCCTAGAAAATCCGTAGGTTAGTCTTCCAGTTGGAATAGGAGACTGAAAACCTTCTCCATTGTGGATTGGGGCTCTTTCCACTTCCAGGCAGGCCGAGTGCACTCGACCCCACTTATGGTGTGCTCGATCTCATTTGTGGTGCGCTCGAGCGCACCTACGCATGTGGTTGTTTTGCGTTCTTGGGGTGATTTTCATATAGCAAACTTTCGAATCAAGAAATTTGTATTTCACAATGATTTGTAGAATTTTGAGTTAGCGTTCCACTGCCATTAGTGTCACCTCAATCCAATACTCGAGCAGAAAGGTATAATTGACATACTGATACATATGATAGGTCTTCTCAAAGTGTGCTTTAAGCCCAAAATCAATGGTTTTTCTTGAATTCTCCTTAAGAACTTGAAAACACTAAAACAACAAAAAATCAAATAAATAACAACACTAAGGAATTATCATATGCAAGTTAAGGGGCTTAAATGTGCAATATTCAATGTTTATTAGTAGGTATCATTCTTGTTAAACCCTCACGAGACTTCACTCATCCTTTAGGGATGCCTAGGGGTTTAAAAGGGTTGTTGCATATGCTAAATGCAATCGTACATCCCATGAAATCCTTTAGGGATGCCTAGGGGTTTAAAAGGGTTGTTGCATATGCTAAATGCAATCGTACATCCCATGAAAGAAGGAAGTAGTGTATTTGTTTTTTATGTTCTTCATTTTATTTCCTGTTTTGTATTGCTAAGGGACTAACAATATGTAAGTTTGGGGGTGTAATAAGCTCTGAATGTTGCACATGCAAGCCCCGTATATCGCATATGTTAATTCCTTAGCGTTGTTATCTTTTTCATCTTGTGTTGTTTTAGTGTTTTTAGGTTCTAAATGAAGATGCAAGCAAATTCCATTCATTTTGGGCTTAAAACATGACTTTTTGAGATGCTGAAGAAGTGAGCTCGAGCTCAAAACTGCCCATGAGCACAAATGAGCTCAAGCGCATCACAAATGCGCTCGAGCTTGCACTGACTTGCTGGACAAAAACTCAGAATTGATATGGAAACAAGTCTAGGGCTCCTAGCTCGACTCGGGGACGGAAATACAGTATTTCTGGGACTCCAAGGGCTCTTAGGGTTTATTCTAAACCCTATAAATAGGCCACAAACTTCAAGAGAAGGTGTGCTTGGTTTTAGCGAGAGATTTCACAAAAGATCTTCTTGGAGGCTTGAAGAGTTTAAGAGAAGATGACCATGGCAGAAGGCCATCCCAGCACTACCATGAGCAACTTGATGATAGCTTTAAAGTGTCTATTTTCTCTATTAAAATAAGCATTATAATACTTTATTTTATACCAATTCTTGCATTTTATATGTAATTGTGGAATAATTTTTAATTATTAAATGTGAGCATAAAATAATATTATAATGCAAGTTATTGCCTTTTGTAGGAAAAGAAGAAATAAAAAAATAGAAAAGAAAAGCCAAGCCAAATAAGAGCAAGCCAAGCTAAAGCAAAAACTCAAAAGAAAAGAAAGGTGCTTACACGTGAAAAGGAGGAAAACAATTGCACAAGAAAAGTAACAAGTGGGCCAAGCGTAAATAAAGAAGAGAAAGACCAAGTCAACAAAGGAGACCAAAAGGAGGAGAAAATATCCCACATAGAGAAGGAAAGAGTACGTGGAAATAAGAAAAGAAAAGGGCTTTGTTAAGTACCAAAATATTCATATTTTAGCCCTTAAACTTATATGTGTTAATGCCTTAGTGTTTTTAGTTTGTGCTATTTTACTTCCTTTTTGTATTTTCTTTGTTTTAAAGGTTTTTGGAAGAAAAAAAAAAGCATTCCTAGAAGTATCGAGCTTAAAGGATAAAATTGAAAAAAAGCAAGAAGACTTGAAACAAGCAAAAGCATTCTGGTAGTGCGATCGATCGCAGGTCTCCTGCGATCGAGGGCAGAAGATATACGATCGATCGCAGAGGCGTGATCGAGCGCACACAGGATGCGATTGAGCGCACCCGTGCGCTGAACAATTCCAGAAACTGCTGCCAGACTCCCTTTGCTTTCCATATTAGGATTTTTCTAGTCCTAGTTGCACTAGGACTAAACCCTACGAGTTTACTAGGGTTTCTAGGTTTTCTAGAGTATTCCTAAGCCTATAAATAGACCTCTAAACCTTGAGAATAAGGAACCTTGAAGAGACAAAAACTTGTTGTGCCAAATACTACCTAAATTAATACATAATATTTAGTACATTTTACTCGCAAGTGCACAAGATCAAACGATAGTATAGTGTAGCAAGTACGAGATCGATCCCACGGAGATTGTTGATTTTGTTTTAGAAGTACTTAAAATACCAAAAATTGTCATGAGATTGATATTGATACTGAGGAAAAGAAATACAGATAAAGATAAGGTAAATGTAGGGCTTTTATATCCACCACTAATCATACTTAGATAATATAACAATATGCCAATGATCCAATCATATTATGAATACTTTATGTTTGCCAACCTAACGGGTATAGGTGTCTACTCCTTAAGCTATTTGTTGTGCAAATGTCTTCCAAAATTAATAGGCAAATAATTGTACGTTTTACCCGCAAGTGCACAAGGTCAACAAAGTAGTATATGGTGCAAGTACGGGATCATTCTCATAAGGATTGCTAAATTTTGCTTAAAATAAATTCCATAAGTAAAACAAAATAAATATTGATTTTGAGTTGATAATAATAAAAGGTAGGGCTTTGATAGCCACCACTAATTATATTTAGATAATATAACAATATGCCAATGCTTTGATCATGTTATGCATACTTAATGTTTGTCAACCTAAGGGTATGGGTGTCTACACCTTAAGCTATTGATTTCCCTAAGCAACGAATTAGGCATGGGTGTCTACTCTAATTCTTTTATTTCTTAAAGGATTTAGTATGGGTGTCTACTAAGTTGTTATTTAAGAAAGCATAAATTTGTGAAAATCGACAAACACATGAGGCCTAGGGCAAAGGTGTCTACTCCCGGTTCCCTATGTTGATTAACCCAAGAACCTGGTGTCGATTTCTTTGGTTACTTTTATTAAACCCAGGACTTGGTCATCCAAATTGATTTAACTAACTAGTGCATACCACATGCAAATGTTGATCAGGCAAACACATATGAGGAATTCATAAAAACAGGAATTAATCAAGTTAAATATCACAACATGATCATCACAAAGGCGCCAATATTGAATATTAAATAAACATAATTAGGGCTTCAATCTAGCCCTACTAGGTAAATTAGTTACACATGAGTTTGATGTTAAACATCTTCATAAAATAAAATAGAAAGGAAAAGAATAAACCCGAAACTTGAACTTGAAGAGCTCCAATTCTTCTCCTTGGAAATTCTCCTTTATTCTAGAGGTTTAAGGGTCTATTTATAAGCCTTAGGAATACTGTGGAAACCCTAAAAAACGTAGGGTTTGAACCCTAGTTCACACAAAGTTTCAAAACCCTAAAATCACACTTTCCATAAAGAGGCTGGCGGCTGGATTGCTCCTCATGCACGGGTGTGCTCAATTGCCGCCCGTGTGTGATCGATCGCAGGTCTGCGATCGATCCTCTGTGCTAGACGCTCGATTGCAGGTGCGATCAAGGCAGCTGCTTGTGAGCACGAGGGCACGCTTTGCACTCGTCTTGGTCTTCGCCTGTAGTGCGCTCGATCGCAGATCCCCTGCAATCGATCGCACTACTAGAGCCTCCAATTTTCTCCAAAATAACTCTTTAAGCCCAAAACTTCCAAAATTGCTTTCTTTTCTTCCAACAACCTACAAAAACAAAGAAAGCACATGAAAGAACTAAAATGGCGTAGATTAACCAAAACTAAAGGATTAACAAATGCAAGTTAAGGGCTAAAATATGAATATTTTGGCACTTAACACACCCCCAAACTTACATATTACTAGTCGCTTAGCTATACAAAACTAAAAACTAAATGGAAAAGCAGAAAGCAAAAAGATAAATCCATCTTTTATGGGATGTACGATTACATTTAGCATATGCAACATGCCTTTTAAACCCCTAGGAATTCCCTAGAGAACGAGTGAAGTCTCGTGAGAGTTTTCCAGAAATGTTACCCACGAACCTCATGCAAGAGTTCATGTTATCCAAAAATTAAGGTAAACTCAAGATCATGATTTTCATTCATTAGCAAGCTTAAAAAGATAAACTCCATCTTCACAATGAATTGGAATCTCAAAATTTAATTACTTACTAAGGAGATGCTAAAACATCACAAGTTTAAAAACAGTGTAAAGTGAACCAGCAGATAAATATAAAGCTTCCAATTACTTCCAATGTACAATGTCTCAATATCTCAAAGTTAACTGAAATCCCAATTTAGAATGAATAACTATGGCATATATTTCTTTTTTTTTTTTTTTTTTTTTGGTCAGGTTGTGCAATGTTTAGTTCCCTTAAGCTTTCTAATTGACCCATGTAATGAGTGTTAAGTCAATGACTCAAACAAGGTGGTTTTGGGGTATTAGATGTAAAACACCCCTAAGGACTTACTAACTCGAGTCAAAAAGGCTACGAAACCAAACTAACTATAAAATTAATCAAATTAAAATTCTTCACCTTTTGACGTGAACACTCATTGCTTTGAGGCAAAAGGTTCAATTACTTAGTGAAAAGCATATAAATGACTTTCTTTTTTTCTTTTTTTTTCTTTTTTTTTTTTATTTTTTTTATCACAAACACACATATATATATGCCAAAGTATCCATCTAATAAGTCATCCAGTTTCACCCAAGACATAAAAACACACACGGACTTTCATGTCATACCCCACAAATTATGTGCTAATGTGCTTGTGTGATTAGATCAAACATGTGAATTCTCAACTGTCCTAAGCAAGTAACCAAACTTAAATTCTATCATCAGATCATG
The DNA here is from genome assembly GCF_901000735.1 of Corylus avellana. Lineage (NCBI taxonomy): Eukaryota > Viridiplantae > Streptophyta > Magnoliopsida > Fagales > Betulaceae > Corylus > Corylus avellana. The sequence goes on from NC_081546.1 coordinate 16,132,259, forward strand.
TGTTCAAAATTTTAAGCTTACTAATGAAATCAAACCACAATTTTTTCAAATTAACCAAAATTTTAGGGCAAACATGAACATGAATAATTTTTATTTTTATTTTTTTGCTTTTTTAATAGCACAACAAACAAAGCAAACAACATGAAATTGGGACAAAGTGTGTGTAGAGTGTTCGCATACCCCCCAAACTTAAATGACACATTGTCCCCAATGTGTCTAAAATATGGAAAGAATTTACCCGGGATATGGTCAAAACGGTTTTGAAAGAGCATGGCTCATAGCACACCCCCAAACTTGAATCGAAGCACACCTGTCCCTGCAAAATAAGAAATGAAAACAAGTAAAATGAAACAAAACAAAACAAAAGATAAATATAAAGATTAAGTGAAAAACAACTAAAACAACATAGCAAGAAAAACTATGGGGTGCCTCCCATGAGAGCTAAGTTTAATGTCTTCACCCAGACTGTGATTCCCCTTTCAGTGCTATCTCGAAGAAGATGCTCCTAATGGTGGTGGCAATCGGCTTAAAATGGACTGCATCAGCTCTTCTATGGCAGTTAATCTTTGATTTGTCGAGATTCTATCCTCCTGAGCCTCCCGTCTTTGATCTGCTAGTTTTCGCCGGAGTTTTGCCACTTCTTCACTAATGGAACGATACTGTGCCACACGCAAAGTGACAGTCGCCTCCTCTTCTGCTACTTCCTACTCAGCTGTAGGTTCATCTTCTGCCATTGGCTCTGCCTCGAACTACTCCGCTTCAGCTGCTGGTGCTTGAGGCACCCTAGGCATGTGGGAACAACTTTGATTCCATTGGCAAATGCCAAACTTCAGCGTTGTGGTGACTGGCTCATCTACTGAGGTGCCCTTGATGCCCTTTTTCTAAAGGATTTAAGTGAGTAAGTATGGAAAAGGCAGTCCCCATGAGTGAGTGGACTCAGCTCCCCCAACATGCACCCCATTCTAGAACTTGTGAATTTGGTTCTAGATGATTGCAGGAATGGAACACCAAGCACCTTTATGAAAGGCGTAAAGTGTTTGCAAGAATTGATCACGCCTTTGAGTCTTGTGTCCCAGGGGAAAGGCATTGCGGTGCAGAATAGAGTCCACAAGCCAGAGTTGTGGAGGTAGCTTGGACCTGTTGCCAGCATTATGATGTGTGTCTGCATATTGCCCTTGACACATGTCCTCAATGATTTTCGCCACATAGAATCGGGGAGGTTGGGCGGCAAGCTGCGCTCCTTCGGGAGGGTGCTCATCATTGCAGTGTAGAGTAGTGGCAATGTCAGCCGAAGTCACATCAATAGCATGGTCATCAACTATGGAGGACAGAGCATCCGGCCTGGTGCAATCGTAAGATAGATTGGCATAGAACTCTGCTACCAATTTTTTGTATGCTGTGGAGGTGACTGGCTTGAACAGTTTCTTCAGCCCTCGGCGTTTGAATTCCACAACCGCCCATTGAGTAGCTTCAAGATTTTGGAAATCTTCTCTAATGGCAAATGTGGTCTCAAACAATAGCTCTCGCTCCTCACAAGTGGGTGGGGAGGAAATGGCTTGGGTTTCAAAGACCCGAGAGGATGAAGCACAAGCTCTAGGCATGATGTAGCTTGGGTTAGGAATTTCGTCGAACACTTGGTGTGCAGTGTCAGAAACTAGATGGCACAACCACAGTAAAAATTGGCCCAACCCCTTGCAAAACACAGAAAACCAACCATAGTGGCAATTGTGTGGGGAGAAACACCCACAGATTGCTTTTTGTTTTTCAAAAAAAAATAGAGAAAAAAAATGAGAGCGGTAGAATGGGAGTAGGGTTGGAGATGGGTGATTGGGGAGTGGGTGGTGCGGCAGTGAGTGGTGGCTGAAGAGTGAACGGCGACGTGAAGGTGCGGTGGTGGTGATAGAACGCCGGTGGAGGTGAGTGGTGGTGGAGCGGTGCAGGTTGGGTGTGTGTAGGTTGCTGGTGGTGGTGTATAGCACTGGAGGAAGAAGTGGGGGGAAATGGGGAAGGTGACCTAAAATAGGTCACGAGATCCTCTGACTGAGTGCGCTCGATCGCGCACCTTGTGCGCGATCGAGTGCACTCGTGCAGCGGAGTGCGTGTGTGGTGGTGGTGCGCTCGAACGCACGCAAGGTGCGCTCGATCACACTAACAAAATGTAAAACGCACCTTTTTTTTTTGTTATAAAAATGCAAAATGAACAACAACTTACGCATTCAATGGCCTCAATACCATTGATCTGAATAAATGTGCTCGAGCTCCTGGACTGCTCAAATACTTCTACTAGTAGCTCCAGTGCTACTAGTGTGGGAAGATGTACTTGAACTCCACGGATTGTGGCTCAAGTGCTCTTGGTGGTGCAGGGACAGAACTTAATTTTGAAGTATAGGTCAACACTTTCTGTCCCACATATGACTCCTTCTTGACATGCTTCTTATCATGATAAGCCTTGGTTCTTTTCTTGTGGAGCTTGGTATCCCCATTTGCTTCACACCTTAATTCTTCAAGTTCATGCCGCTGCAGCTTCCTCTTAGCACTTGGATATGGTGGAAAGGTTTCAAGGGGGTGCTTGCCTTCAATGATGTTCTCAGCAACATCTTCAAAATTTGGCTTACTATTTTGCCTTGTGAAATTGTGAGTGAGGGTGGTATTCAATGGATCATTATGTTGGTCCTGCAAAACTGTCTCACTAACACCTTGGATTATACAAACACCAAAACAATCTAAATCATCTTGAGGTAATTTCAATGCATCTCACCATTCACATTCATTCTCACAATACCTTTTTTTCACACCTATTGTAGTATCAGTAGTTCTCATAAAGGGTCTTCCTAAGATAATAGGTTAAGGTGATGGCATAGAGGATTCTTCCACATCCAATACAATAAAATCAGCAGGTAAAATAAATGTACCTACCTTTACTAAAACATCTTCAAGTATACCTCTTGGTCTTTTGATGCTTCTGTCTGCCAATTGCAAGGTGATAGAGATCGGTTGAAGTTCCCCCAAACCTAGTGTCTCATATACAGTGTATGGCAGCAAATTAACCTCTGCTCCTAGATCCAGTAGTGCCCTTTCAAAAAGATGGTCGCCTATCCTGTAAGGAATGGTAAAACTACCTAGATCTATTAGCTTTAGTGGTAATTTTCTTAACAAAACTGCACTTACCTCCTCTATTAAGGCCACTGTCTCATGCTCCTAAAACTTCCTTTTATTAGTGCAACAATCCTTTAAAAATTGAGCATATGAAGGAATTTGTTTAATTGCATCTAATAAAGGAATGTTGATCTCTACTTTCCGTAAGGTCTCAAAAATGTCAAGAAGTTGATTTTCTTTCTTTGGCTTTACTAACCTTTGAGGGAAGGGTGGTGCATTCACCTTCTCCATTTTACTTACCTTGGATGTTAAGGCTTCATCTGGAGATGCTTGAACTGTCTCTTCAGTTCCTATGACCTTGCCATTTTTGAGAATTGTGACTGCTTTCAGCTGTTGGTGACCCCTAGATTGGGTATTGTTTGGGATAGAAATTCACCCTACTTTCTTTCACTCAGCTCCTTAGCCATTACCCCATTTGTACTTCCAGTCTTTGAATAGCTTGCTCGGTCCTTTGAATGGACTGATCATGCTTGGCATTGGTTTGTTGTTGCGCAATCACCAATTGTTGTACAAGACTCTCCAGGTCATTCTTCTTTGGCTCTTGAACTGGTTGGACTGCTTGTTGGGGACTCCTTTGCTGCCCTTGAGGGTTTAGAGCATTCCAATTGTTACTCCATGAGAAATTGGGGTTGTTGTGCTACCCTAAATTGTAGGTGTTGGAGTATGGATTGTTCTTGGGAGGATAATTGTTTGGTCCCACATAGTTCGCCTCTTCTTGATTTGCAAATGGAGACAAATGACAAGTCTCGGTGGTTTGATAAAAATGAGAACATATGGCACATACCTGGAATTGTGTGTCTTGTTGAATAGGTGAGATGTTCTGAGTAGTCATGGCTTTGACAATCATATCCAACTTTCTTTCCACAACAACCATCTGATTTGGAGATCCACTGTTTAGGTTCACTTCATACATGCCTTTACTTTTTACTCCTCACCTTCCACTGGAGCAGGATTGTTGGGAGTGCTCACTTAGTGTTTCAAAGAGCTCCATGGCTTCCTCACTGCTCTTTTCCATAAGTGTACCACCACAAGCTGAATCAATCATCCCTTTGTTAGTATCATCTAACCCTTCATAAAAAATTTGTACCTGATCATCTTGAGGGATGTTGTGATGTGGGCACTTCAGAAGTAATGCATTGAAGTGGT
>NC_081546.1:16136660-16219627 GCF_901000735.1 Corylus avellana
TTAAAGAAAATGGGGGGGCAAACGAACTCGAATCACTTCGTGTGACCCCATATAACTCTCACCTTCGTAATGGATTATAGCTGTATTCCATTAACTAAATCCAACGGCTCGAATTAAATCAAATTAAATCGGACGGCTATGATTAAATGTCTAAAATTTCAAAAATTCAAATAATCAGAATAATCTAGTATGGGTAATTTCAGGTGAGCTCGTCTCTTTAGTTATCCAATAAATTATCTAAACCGTTAAAATTAAATACAAATTTATATCAATTAAATCTTAACCGTTTAATTAACTAAAGTACTAAAGAAACCGTGTGTGCATATACACTAGTGTAGTACTACATATTTATTATTATGAATATGATAAATTGATAATAATTATTATATATTCTTATTATATAATAATATATAGTAGTAATTATTATTATTTTAATAATAATTAATTAATTACTATTATTATTAATAATACTAATTTACTAAACGGTTGAGATTCTTGACTCTTGAGAGTTGAGATTATTATTATTATTATTATTATTAATACTAATTATTATTAATTTATTATTAATAGTAAACGGTTGAGAATCTTGAGATTATTATTATTATTATTATTATTATTATTATTAATTGATTATTATGAATACGATTATTATTATTATACTATTCCCTTGATCTTCATTGAACCTATGTACACACATTAATATGATTATTATTATTATTATTATTATTAACTTATGAATTGGGCGTTGGACATTAAACCTATAAATAATAACATAGTCTATACTATATACAGTATTAGTTATATATTTATATTGTACTCTTAGATCTTAATCAATTAATTGTACACACATTAATTGAACCTATGAATATGATGATGATTATTATTATTATTATTATTAACTAATTAATTGGACATTGGACATTAAACAATTTAAACCTATAAATAATAACATAGTCAATACTCTACACTAACTTAGTTATATACTTATATTGTACCCTTAGATCTTAATCAATTAATTGTGCACACATTAATTGAACCTATGAATATGATGATTATTATTATTATTATTATTATTATTGACTAACTAATTGGACATTGGACATTAAACCTATAAATAATAACATAGTTTATACTCTATACAATGTTAGTTACATTATTATACTATACCCTTGATCTTAATTAATTAATTGTACACAAATTAATTGAACCTATGAATATGATTATTATTATTATTATTAACTTATGAATTGGACATTGGACGTTAAACCTATAAATAATAACATAGTCTATACTATATACAATGTTAGTTATATACTTATATTGTACCCTTAGATCTTAATCAATTAATTGTACACACATTAATTGAACCTATGAATATGATGATTATTATTATTATTATTATTTTTAACTAATTAATTGGACATTGAACATTAAACAATTTAAACCTCTAAATAATAACATAGTCTATACTCTACACTAACTTAATTATATACTTATACTATACCCTTAATCTTAATCAATTAATTGTACACACATTAATAGAACCTATGAATATGATGATTATTATTATTATTATTATTATTATTATTATTATTGACTAACTAATTGGACATTGGACATTAAACCTATAAATAATAGCATAGTTTATACTCTATACAATGTTAGTTACATTATTATACTATACCCTTGATCTTAATTAATTAATTGTACACAAATTAATTGAACCTATGATTATTATTATTATTATTATTATTATTAACTTATGAATTGAACATTGGACATTAAACCTATAAATAATAACATAGTCTATACTATATACAATGTTAGTTATATACTTATATTGTACCCTTAGATTTTAATCAATTAATTGTACACACATTAATTGAACCTATGATTATTATTATTATTATTAACTTATGAATTGAACATTGGACATTAAACCTATAAATAATAACATAGTCTATACTATATACAATGTTAGTTATATACTTATATTGTAACCTTAGATTTTAATCAATTAATTGTACACACATTAATTGAACCTATGATTATTATTATTATTATTATTATTATTATTATTATTAACTAATTAATTGGACATTGGACGTTAAACCTATAAATAATAACATAGTTTATACTCTATACAATATTAGTTACATTATTATACTATACCCTTGATCTTAATTAATTAATTGTACACAAATTAATTGAACCTATGATTATTATTATTATTATTATTATTATTATTATTGTTATTATTAACTTATGAATTGGACATTGGACATTGGACATTAAACCTATAAGGCTATAAATAATAACATAGTCTATACTATATACAATGTTAGTTATACACTTATACTATACCCTTAGATCTTAATTAGTTAATTGTACACACATTGAACCTATGATTACTATTATTATTATTATTATTATTTTGGAATTGGACAATGGACATTAAACCTATAAATAATAACATAGTCCATATAATATTAGTTACACTATAGCCTTAGATCTTAATTAGTTAATTGTATACACATTGAAGTTATGATTATTATTGATTAATAACATGTTTAATTACTTTTTTAGTTACATTGTCGTGTGGATTGGGTCGGGTCGGATGATAAAACGGGTCGAGCTCACGAGCCCTAAACAAGTCGGGCGAGCCGGGTAATTATCGAGCTACACGAGTCAAGCTCACGATCCCTTAACAATCTCGGGCGAGCCAGGCAATTATCGAGTTAAACGATTCGAGCTCACAATCCCTTAACGAGCTTGGGCGAGCCTGCCGATCTCGACTTAAACGAGTCGAACTCACGAGCCCCCGTCGAGCTTACTCGAGCGAGTCGGACATGTGTCACTAGCTAATCGAGCAAGTTTCAACAATAACAAGTGAGCTAGTACAGTGTCGAGCTCGAGTTCGGGTCGAGCTAAGTCGAGCGGGTATCGAGCGATCTGTCGAGTGTGTCGGCTCATTTACAGGCCTAGTTATGGGGGCTGCAACAATGTCTATGGCGTAGGAAAAGCCATTTTTTAATAAATAAAAAATATGACAATTACATCACAAGTCAGGTAAGAGAAGCCAAGTGGGAAAAGCCATTTTTAAATATTTAGAAGGAAATGAATTTATGAAAATTATGGGATCGATACAATTTAGTCGAGCCGCCAATTAAAACTCGACACAGGCTCCCCAATCCTTCTTTTTCTTTTCTTTTTCTTTTTTTCTTTTTTTTTTTTTTTTTTTTTAAGGTATTTGGTAATTGTGTTGTTTGTCTGTGGTTTTGTCTTTCTTTTTGCTCGTATAATAAGAAATGAAATCACACCAAAACAATTGCACGAAATCCAAGCTCATGCAGCATGCGCCTTCTCTACAAGTATTTCTCTTCTAGGATACAGGACATGCAGTCCCCACTAAAGAAAAATAAATAAATAAATAAATAGTTTTTTAGCTATTTATTTTATAATCATTTTCTTATTAGGATTATATTTACTTTCCCTGTTAGAATTATGTTTACTTTTCAACTAGGATTAGATTTACTTTCTCTACTAGAAGTAGGTTTATTTTCTCTACAAGTATTTCTCTTCTATAAATAGGCTACCTTATCATGTAAACCTCAACTCATTGAATTATTATCAAATTAGCAAATTATCTCTCAAATACTCTGCGAAGTTTTATCTTTCTTTTAGCCTACGAACTTTTTTGTATCTTTTTGGGTAAAAGACAAAGACGTTTCTCCTTGTAGAATCAAAGACGCTACTCTTTGATTAGTTACCTTAGTCTTCCGCTACGTCAATTGGTATCAAAGCAGGCTTTATCCTAATCATGACCAATCAGCGCAACAGTGACAAACTTCTCCAACAACACCACTTGTAAGGGAGAGGCTCTTGAAAGAGCCAAATTCATGGGGTATCCAAGCCGCCATTATCCAGATTCGATAGCTAACTTATACTACAACAACAACTTCTATAACGACGCCGTTCTTGAGAGAAATGTTGTTTCGAGATCCAACTATCAGCGATAAATCAAAGGGATCAAAGGCTCCTTTGAGAGCCGAATTTCAAGAGCTCCGGCAGACGGCGCAGAAGATGCAACTAGAGGTGCGCCAGTTGTGCAATTCATTTGAACGCAGGCAAATGCGTGCCCATTGGAATCACAGAGACACCCGGGAGTACTAGATGAATATCGATCTCCCTTCATTTGATAGTTATCTTCACATTGATGATTACCTTGACTAGATAATGGAGGTAGAAAGTTTCTTTGAGTACATGTGTATTCCGGAAGAAAATAAGGTGAAGTTGGTGGCTTATAAGCTCAAAGGTGGAGCATCCGCATGGTGGGAATGGTTGAAGCTCTCTCGATCCAGGGAAGGAAAAAGACCCATGACATCTTGGCCGAAGATGAAGCGGTTACTCAATGCTTGGTTTCTACCACCAGATGACTATGGGATTCGAAGGGAACCCGTTCGGTATCCTTATGTTGACCGATTCCGTGAGGATGACATAAGCCATTTTCGTCATCCATAATCATCTTCATAACTCTCCAAATTGGCCCTTCGCCTATGAAGAGAATTTTAATTATGGTAAAGAAGTTGTGGAAGATGTTAAGTTGGTTGAAGAAGTGGAGTTGCTGTCAAAGAAAACATATGTGCAACCACCATCATTGATTCCAACGACTACATCAATGGAGGAATAGCTACCACCTCGTCCACCACAAGTACAACTTCCTCCACCACAATTATAACCTCCTCCACCACAGATGCAACCTCCTCCACCATAGGTGCAACTCATCACGATCACCACAAAAATTGGCGATCCTTTGGAAGATAACGTCCATGAAGAAATTATTGGGGGAATTTTTATGAAAAATGACGAAAAGGAGAAAACATGTGAAATCTATGTAGATTTCTCCAAATATAGTTCTGCGGAGGAGCTAGGCGTGCCATGTCCCAAAGAAAACTTGAGAACGAGTTTTTTTCAAGTGAGGGTGTTTGATATAGGACGATATTTACCTATATTTTCGGTAAAAACGAAAATAAGGAAAATATCAAAAATAATATTGGAGCAGCGCCGCTTGATCAGAATTTTATCCGTTCTCAAACAATGGAAGTACAAAAGGAAAGATTGTCACGATTCCCGCTGATTGTCAATTTTATATTAGGATTTATTTTTATTTTATTAGAACTTTATTTCATTTCCTTAATAGGGTTAGATTTGCTTTAATTATTTTCCTTTTCTTATTAGAATTAGGTTCACTATTGTTATCAGGATTATGTTTATTTTCCTATTAGGATTAGATTTACTTTCTCAATTAGGATTAGCTTTTACTTTCTCTACTAGAAGTAGGTTTACTTTCTCTACAAGTATTTTTCGTCTATAAATAGGCTAGCTTATTATGTAAAAAAATCAATTGAAATATTATCAAATCAGAGAATTTTCTCTCAAATACTCTACGAAATTTTATTTTTCTTTTAGCCTATGGGCTTGTTTTTATCTTTTTGGGTAGAAGACAAAGACGCTTCTCCTTGCAGCATCAAAGACACTGTTCTTTGATTAGTTACCTTAGTCTTCCACTGCGGTGACAAAGCCGAGCAAAGTTTCTCAATCATCAAAGAAAAACTATGCACAGCACCTGTACTTGCCTTACCCGACATTGATAAGCTGTTTGAAGTTGAGTGTGATGCATCAATCATCAGCATAGGAGCTGTGTTATCTCAAGAAGGAAATCCTATGGAATTTTTTAGTGAAAAGCTCGGAGAAAGCAAGACAAAAGTGGTCAACATATGAGTTGGAGCTTTATACTGTCTTGAGAGCCTTCAAGGTGTGGGAGCACTTATTGATCCAACGAGAGTTTGTCCTCTATACCGACCATCAAGCATTAAAGTTCATCAATAGTCAAAAGAATCTGAATCGGATGCATGCTCGGTGGGTTTCTTACATCTGATGTGTAAATTATAATTACTCGCAAGTGCACGAGTCGTGTGCAGTATAGCGTGTACAAGTGCGGGTCGATCCACAGGGAATTGTGTTGAAAAAATCAATTCTTATCTAAACTAATCATATTTTAACCTAGTTCCAAATTTTAGAATTTTTGAATAAAGAAATAAATAAACATAAATTAAACAAAATGACAATAATCAAATGATAAACGACTAAGGTTTCAAAATTCACCTCACCAAATCAAAGCACACATTCTCATGTTTAGTTCATACATCCAACAAGCGATTAGACCCAATGTATATTCTATTGTTTTTATGAAATCCTATTGAAATATTCAATGAATCCATCCGTATTTACGAAAAACAATGCATATCCAATTTAGTTCAAAAGATCCAATGTATCCATGCTTTGCACAAAAGACAATAGATATCCAAAGTAAACCAAAAGATGCAATGTATCCGTTGCATGAAACACAATGAATATCCAACATTTTCATGATTTATAAACAACAATCGATCACAATTTTGTCACACAATTGAATTGAAACGAACATACATTACATTAAACGACAGAATTGTACGAACTAAGACATAAAAATATACAAACAAATCAATGGTGAGGCTTCATCTTCAGCCTTAGTTGAAGATTTAGCCTCTCATGATAACAAAATCATAAAGAAACTAAATTAACTTCATTAAAATTAAAGTACTTACAAAATAATTGGAGTTCAAAGCTCCAAAAACTTAGAAAGCACAAAAATTGACAAAGCACGGCGCCCCCAATGCATCTTTGTGCGTTTACAATAGAAAAGAATGATATTTATAAGCTAATTTTATGGTTTTAGAGCTACCAGGTCGGCCGAGTGTGCTTGATCTCACTCTAGGCGCAATCGATCACACTAGAGCATGTACTTTCCAGTTTCTATGGGCAAGAGTGCGCTTGATTGCACTATATGTGCTTTCAAGCACACTGCCTGCGGAATTAGCCAACTCTTATGAAATATGACTTTGTAGATCTTTAAGTTAGCTTTCCAATGACACCAAGATCACTTCACTCCGAGCTCTACAACTCTAGATATGGCCTTTTTAGTGGGACTCGTCGAGTGCAAATAATCGCTCGATCCAAATTTGTTGCCAATGCTCCCTGAAGTGTCTTAAGCCCCAGAATTAATGGATTTTTCCTTTAAAGGCCTAGTTTTCCCTTAGCAACCTACAAACCACTAAAACACCAAAACTAACCAAAACATCATAAAATAATAAAGCTAAAAGCTTAGCAAATGCAAATTAAAGGGTCCAAATATGCAATATTTTGCACTCATCAAATACCTCCAACTTACATTTTGCTAGTCCCTTAGTTAAAACAAAATAAAAGCAAGAAACATAAGTCCGCTGTTGTGAGAGAGACGATTGCATTTAACATATGCAATAAGCCTTTTAAACCCCTAGGCATCCCTAGAGTACGAGTGATGTCTCGTGAGGATTTAACAGCAATGATACCCACAAACATTTTTAGCACTATGTCATTGACAAACACAAATTTTCACACAAACACATGGTTCTTATATTAAGAGCAGGTTTAACAAAGTGAACACCACAATCACATCATCAAGTCAACCACAAATCATTCAACTCAAAGATGGAAGTTTGAGACAACACATGCTCCAATAAGTGCAATGTGAGGCTAACATACAATCATGAGGCTTCAATTTTTCTCAAAGTAAGGTATACCTCAAAAGTCGTAGGAATTCACTCAGATGAAAACAACCAAGGCTTAAATCAAGACATGCATTTTTTGTGTAGGCTGTGCAATGCTTGGCTTCCTTAAGCTTTCTAATTGACCTATGTAACGAGGATTGGGCCAGTGACTTCCAAACCAGATGGTTTTATGGCACTAGATGTAAAAACATCCCTAAGGGCATAATTACTCAAGTCAAAAAGGCTACGAAGCCAAACTAGACATACAATCAGCCAAATTGAATTTCTCATCTTTTTACGTGAACATTCAATGCTTAGTAAGGTATGAGGTCCTGTTACTCAATGAGAAGCTCAAACTGATTTTTTTTTTCTTTTTTTAATTTTTAATTTCAAGCCAAGTTTTCATCACACTTCATCCTACAAATCTCAAGATACATCATAATCAAGTCAAATCTTATACCTCACAGATTCTACGCTAATATGCTTGTGATAGGATATAAAGCATGTGAAGTCTCTCTAATCCACCAAATGAGTCAAAAGATTCAGATTTCTAATGACATACAATGTTCAAAAAGTTAAATACACCAATGACATGCAAACCACAGTTATGATGTAACTCATCCCCAATCAACAACATAGCACAATTTTTTTTTTTAAGAGATAAAAACAAACAAACAGACAAAGTGTTTGTCCCCCAAACTTAAATGACACATTGTTCCAATGTGGCAAGAGATACAATACCGTAGGATGAGGAACCGGAGTGTGAAAAGGCCAGGGCGTCCCCCAAACTTGAATAAGATTTGGCATCCTAACACTATGAGGAGCATAAAAATTATCAAAAGGAAAATTCATGCTTTACCCTCACTATTTAAACAAAACACACTTCCACATAAAACATTAACCACAATTTTTTTTTTTTTTTTTTGACAATAGAATAAACAAAAATACAGAAAAGAAAAATAAAAGCACAAAACACAAAAGGACAAAAAGAATTTGCAAATTTTTTTTTACTTAGCTGCTTTTGGTCTACTGAGGCTGATCTCTGGAAGTGCGCTCGAGCATAGGTAAGTGCGATCAAGCGAGAGTGTGCAATGCACTTGAGAGCAAGCGCGAGATGGATCGAGCGCAAGTACGATCGCTTGCTGCCCATGTGCTCGAGTGCGCTCGAGCGTAGGCGAGGTGAAATCGATTGCACTAGTAGGGAGTGATTTTTCTGGCACTGCAATAGAAACTCAAAAACAACCAAACTTTTCTCTCTTTTTTTTTTTGGTTAGATAAAATCTCAAAAACAAATAAAATAAAATAAAATAAAATTGCAAAAAGAAAAGAAAAGAAAAATCTACCTAAAGTAGTAGAAAAATAAAATTAATTCAAACAAAAATCAATTTTCACAAACAGACAAATCCCCGGCAACAACACCAAAAGCTTGATGTGCAAATTATAATTACTCGCAAGTGCATGAGTTGTGTGCAGTACAACGTGTGCAAGTACGAGGTCGATCCACAAGGAATTGCGTTGAAAAAATCAATTCTTATCTAAACTAATCTTATTTTAACCTAGTTCCGAATTTGGGATTTTTGAATAAAGAAATAAACAAGCATAAATTAAACAAGATGACAATAATCAAATGATAAACGACTAAGGTTTCAGAATTCACCTCACCAAATCAAAGCACACATTCTCATGTTTAGTTCATACATCCGACAAGCGATTAGACCCAATGCATGTTCTATTGTTTTTATAAAATCCTATTGAAACATTCAATGAATCCATCCATATTTACGAAAAACAATGCATATCCAATTTAGTTCAAAAGATCCAATGTATCTATGCTTTGCACAAAAGACAATGGTTATCCAAAGTAAACCAAAAAATGCAATGTATCTGTTGCATGAAACACAATGAATATCCAACGTTTTCATGATTTATAGACAACAATCAATCACAATTTTTTCACACAATTGAATTGAAACGAACATACATTACATTAAACGACGGAATTGTACGAACTAAGACATAAAAAAACATAAAAAAACTAAATTAACTTCAGTAAAATTAAAGTACTTACAAAAGAATTGGAGTACAAAGCTCCAAAAACCTAGAAAGCACGAAAATTGACAAAACATGGCACCCCCGGCACGTCTCTGTGCGTTTACAATAGAAAATAATAATATTTATAAGGTAATTTTAGGGTTTCAGTGCTGCCAAGTCGGCCAAGTGTGCTCGATCGCACTAGAGCATGCACTTTCCAGTTTCGATGGGCACGAGTGCGCTCGATCGCACTATATGTGTACTCGAGCGCACTACCTGTGGAATTAGACAACTCTTATGAAATATGACTTTATAGATCTTTGAGTTAGCTTTCCAATGACACCAAGATCGCTTCAATCCAAGCTCTACAACTCTAGATATCGTCTTTTTAGTGGGACTTATCGGGTGCAAATCATTGCTAGATCCAAATTTGTTGTCAATGCTCCCTGAAGTGTCTTCAGCCCCAGAATTAATGGATATTCCCTTCAAAGGCGCAATTTTTCCTTAGCAACCTACAAAACACTAAAACTCCAAAACTAACCAAAACATCATAAAATAATAAAGTTAAAAGTTTAGAAAAAGCAAATTAAGGGGTCCAAATATGCAATATTTGGCACTCATCAACATCCAACAATTCACTTTTTCTCTCAAGCATAAGTCAGGAAAACTGAATCGTGTAGCTGACACTTTGAGCCGTCGAGCTACCCTACTGATCACCATGAAAGCTGAAGTGACTAGATTCGAGTTATATAAGGAAGATGAAGATTTTGGTGAATCCTAGAAGCATTGCAAGACGAGGCAACCAATTTTTGAGATACACATTCAGGAGGGGTATTTATTTCGTGCGGATCGGCTGTGCATTCCGAGGAGTTCCTTACGAGAACAAATAATCTAAGAATTACATGTTGGAGGTTTGGGTGGTCATCTAGGAAGAGACAAGACTATTGCTCTAGTAGAGGGGTGGTATTACTGGCCGCAACTGAAGAAAGAAGTAAGTAATTTTGCCCAAAATACGGGATTATACATGCCTCTAACCCTAGAGAGTTCGTCAGCATCTAGAAGAATCCTATGCTAAGTACAAGATGGCAGCAGACAAGGGTTAGTGATCGAAGATTTTTCGAGAAGGAGATCTTGTGATGGTGTATTTACGCAAGGGGCGACTACCAACTAGTACTTCTGGAAGGTTGAGGAATAAAAAGTATGGTCCATGCAAGGTAATAAAAATGATTAACAACAATGCATATGTCATCGATCTTCCAGAAGAAATGGCGATATCCTCAACATTCAACGTGACATACATTTTTTAATATTTTCCACCAAAGTATTGGTACTTAACTCGAGGACGAGTTCTTTTCAAGATAGGGAGACTGATGCAAGACATGCAGTCCCCACTAAAGAAATAAATAAATGTTTTTATTTATTTATTTTATAATCATTTTCCTATTATGATTATGTTTACTTTCCCTGCTAGGATTATGTTTACTTTATAGCTAGAATTAGATTTACTTTCTCTACTAGAAGTAAGTTTACTTTCTCTGCAAGTATTTCTCTTCTATAAATAAGCTACTTTATTATATAAAACTCAACTCATTGAATTATTATCTCTCAAATACTCTGCGGAGTTTTATCTTTCTTTTAGCCTGCGGGCTTGTTTTTATCTTTTTGGGTAGAAGATGAAGACACTTCTTCTTGCAAAATCAAAGACACTGTTCTTTGATTAGTTACCTTAGTCTTCCGCTACATCATTGGAGCATGCACGAATCACCAAATACACTTAAATAAATAGAGAAAGGTCAAGCTGCTTTGAGAAATTATTAAAAGAAACCCAATAACTCATCATGATGATATGGAACGGCCAAACTCTTTTCTTTATTATTAGAGGGAATGCTAGGAAGAGAAAAGGAGAGGAAAAATTAGTATGAGGCATACTTGAGTGCTCGTAATATCCAAAGTCGAGATCGTCTTCAATAATATCACATTACAATGAAGCATCAATATCGTTTTAACATAATATACAATGTTACCATAGGCTTTCAATGTAAAAGTAAATTTAACTTATCATTCATAAATACCAAGACCTTAGCTATCATGATTTTCACAATAAGTTTAAAAAATAAAAAAGAAAAATAAATAAATAAAGAAAAATCGGAGTCCATACCAATAAAATCTTCTGAAAGCCCAAACACTAGGAAAATGGTATCTTTTGCTTGACCCACTTAAGATACATAAAGCTTATGGATATTGTGTATAATTTATAGGGTACAAAAAGGACCGGTTTCCTGATTCACCATTAATTTTACAGTCGTTTAGGTTATTAAGTAAATGGCCTAGGACCATAAGCAATGAATGGTCTGAAATCAATGTCTAGCGACTTTTTTAAAAGGTATGGCCCACTTGGTTATTTCATGTGGGTCTACAAAATAATATTATTCAAAAATGATGCAACTCTTTTTGTTTTTCTTTCTTTAAATGAAACGAAGAGCAAATCATACATTACTACCACCTCTGTGGGGGTGCGGGGCAAAGAGTAGTAGAGATTAGCATCTGAATGCAACACCACACATATGACATATAAAATGGAAGTGATTAATCTCGATATGAATAATGAATATTAATTAATAAATCCATGCCCACATGGTTCCTTCAGCATTCCGGAATGGCCGGTTGTTGTTGAGTAATGCAATGTATGTTTCCACCTGCCAAAACAATCTCTCTCGCTCCTTCGATTCTTACCACCTGAGAAACCCAAAAAATTCAAATATTTTTTCTTCGGAACTATTATATAGATAATTACACTTTCAACAAAAGAAAACATTACGATATTATGATGATACATAGAGGTGATGGAAGAATATGAGATTAGTTTACAACAAATGCTACTACTACTATTACTAGCTATGAGACTTGATCATTGGAAGTAACATATTTTATACTTGCATCACAAACTGAATTGCACTCATAGTCCTTCTACTTCCACAAGAGATGGCCGTGATGCTCCTCAGATTTTTTATTTTATTTTATTTTTTTTTATATCATACATATTCCTAATTATCATCATGATCATCAGCTGTACCAACTTTGAAATTCTGTGATTGAGAGGACCTGGTTTGTTTTCTTATGCCTTGTTGAATAGTATGGGTAGCTAGAAGTTATCTTTGTTATATAATTTGGTTGGTTTGGCTCCCCATTATGTGTTCTTCAGCCCATTAGTCGTGTTTTGAAGCTATTTGTTTGGTTTAGATGGTTGATCACAAGATTACAAAAGTGAATCAAATCATAGAAGTTTTAAAAAGAGGGATAGAGAGCCACACAACCTCCTTTATTGACAACCCAACCCATAATATCACAACAGTTAAATTGGATGAGCTCAATTACCTTGCTTGGTCCCAATTAGCATTCTTTTATATTAGGAGTAACGGGGAAATGGGATATTTAAATGGTAAGATCCTAACCATCAGTAGATAATCCCGCTTATGATGAATGGGAGGCAAAAAAATCCACTATCATGTCCTGGTTGTTACACTCCATGCAATCGAACGTAGCCAAGGATACTTATTTATTAGAACTGCAAAGGAGATTTTGGATGCTGATTATTCTCAGACTGCATGGATTTATTTGTTAAAAGCAAAAAGTGATACGTTCTCGGCATCTCTTAGAGGTAACTCGGGCCTTAATGCTCTCTATGCATGTTCATAAATCTTATTAGGATGCTGCTCTTCTCACTACTGACTATCTCATCAATCGGTTGTCATCTCATTTCTTGAATTTCAAGACACCTCTAGGTTTGTTACCATCTTTCTCTCCTTCTACCTTTGTTGTTTCTCCCCGGGTGTTTGGGTGTATTTGTTTTGTTCATCTCCAAGGTCAAGCTCGAGGCAAATTGGATCCTTAAGTGCTCAAATGTGTTCTTTTTAGGTATGCACCTACTCCAAAGGGGGTAGAAGCATTATCATTCCCCGTCACAGAAACGTTGTGTTGATGGATGCGACTCTTTTGAATCACAGCCTTATTTTTTTCACCTACCCAAATTTCTCTTCAGGCAAAGAATAGTAGTAAAGAGAAGTGGTCTGAGTCTTTTGCCTATAATTGCTACTTTGCCAGAACATGAGTCACCTGTTGATGAGTCATCACCTACTAATGAGCCATGTGAGCCACAGGTGGAAGAGTTGAAAGTTTACTCCACACGCCAGAAAAGTAACACCACCACCTCCCAACCATGCCAAGCAGTAAACCCTATCTCAGTTAATCCTAGGGCAGGCAATTTTGACATCCGCAAACCCGACACGAAGTTAGATTTTAGGGTTGATCTAAACAGGTTCGGGTCATAATCCACCCATTTATGATCCAGTTATTTTTCGTGTCTGGTAGGTCAACCGTAGGTTAAGCGGGTGACCCGCCAAACCTGTTTTTTTTTTTAAAAAAAAAAAAAAATCCTACAGTTAAACTAACCTAACCCTAACATAAATTGTATGATATGGAGTTGAAAATTGCTAATCTTTGTGAATGTTTTTATTGAATGGCAATTTGTTAACAATTAAACCTATTATGTTTTTATCATATTATCATATTGTAATTTGTGAATTCTATTTAATCTCAATGGCATTGGTATTATTATTACATTATTTTTCCTATTTTTCATTCAAACGTGTCGGGTCGTGTTACCTTTTAAGTAAACGAATCGTGTCAACCTAATATGACCCGGTAATTTCAAACGGGTCGTGTTGAGTTATCTAGCTATCTTTCGTGTTGTGTTCGTGTATGAGAGTTCGACCCGTTTAGCTAAACGGGTCGTGTTCTGGTTTAGGTTAATCGGGTGGCGGGTCATTCAGGTCGTAATTGTGTTGACCTGCCAACTCATTTTGCCACCCTAGGTAATCCTACTTCCATACCTATTTTAAATTCCTCAATTAATAACATTGACCATCCTATTGCTCAACACAAAGAAGTTAGATCCTGTACTTAGCATCCTATTTCCAATTTGTTTCCTACAAGCATCTTTCACCTCATATCATTCCTGTCTCCAAATTGTCGTCCATGTTTAATTATTCCTCAAAGTTTACAAGAGGCAATTAATGATCAAAAGTAGAAGGAAGCAATGCAAGAAGAGATGAAAGCACTTCACAAAAATGACACATGGCAACTAATCAAACTGCCTAATGTTAAAAGGGCAATTAGATGCCAATGGGTGTTTATAGAAAAGCAAAGGCCAATGGTTCTGTGCAAGACACAAGGCCAGATTGGTGGCATATATAATGAGCTTAATCTATGAAATAGCCTAAATTGTTAAGATTTTGACATTAATTTATCCCTTTCTCTATTTTGATATTCTATGAAAATAGAACAAAACAAGTTAGAATCTCGATGTAATTTTTAAAAACATCAGCTATAATAAGATAAGAGTTATAGTTGACATGTCAATTATTCAATCGAGATATATTAAGCAATTTGTCTCCGAAAATGGAATTGGACCCCTCCACAAATTTTCTAATGAAGATTGTATATGTAAATTGAACAATAATATTTGCTTACTTCATGATTTGGAAAGGCTAGAGATACAACACGAACAGCTTCATCATCCCACTTTTGGTCCCCAAATTGTGGTAAGATTATTGCTCCATTGGCAATGTAGAAGTTCACATATGAAGCGGCAAGTCTTGTACCTGGGAGTCTCAGCTTAGCCTCACCATCCTGTTGAAACATTGAAGATTAGAGAAAATGATGCACTATAAGATTTATAACTCTGATTTGTTGCACATAACCTAGATTTAATAGGGGTAGCATTAAAGTTTAAACCATTTCCTAGATGATATAGAACAAAAGTTTAAAAATAAAAAACATATACTCCATAGATTCAAGTGAATTTTCTCTTTTTCATAAGCCAATGATAAATATTGTTATTGAAAATAAAATTAAAAAATTAAAAAAAAAAAAAAAAAAAAAGATGGAGAGTAGAGAAAACATTCTGACAGAGGGTAACTCTATCAGGCATTCTTAAAGAGGCTTCACTAAGATATCTACAATGACCTGGGGACCAAAAAAAGGCATCAGATCTCCATATTAGAAGCTGCAGTAGACCATCTTCTAGTAATTTACTTTTCTTGAATAACATGTGTAAGTGTAGGAGTAAATCACCGTCTTATTCATTGCCCATTTATCACTTAAATTGGGAATTGATATTTAGCCAAATTCAGGGCATTGAACTAAATAGGAAAAGTCCATGACTTACTTTGTTATAGGGAAAGTGATCCTAAGTATTCAGTATCGCCAGACACAAAGATGCTTGGGTGAAGGATAATTTTATTGAGAGGAATGGGGTTGTTGAGTGGAATGTCATTTTCATACGATCGGTCCAAGATTGGGAGGTGGATATGGTTTCTCCTTTCTTTGATCGGTTGTATTCTTGCAAGGTTTTACTAGGCAGTGTAGATCGTATTTGCTGGTCTTCATCCAAGAATGGCAAGTTTGAGGTTAAGTCGTTTTACAAGGCCTTGTCCATTTCTAATCAAGAGGAGTTTCCTTGGAATAGCATCTGGTGTACTAAGGCGCCTCAGCGGGTGGCCTTTTTCGGGTGGACTGCGGCCCTAGGAAAAATTTTGACGCATAATACGTTGCGAAAGAGGAACATAGTGATAGTGGAGTGGTGTTGTATGTGCAAGAAGAACGGAGAGTCAGTCGAGCATCTTCTTCTTCATTGTGAGCTCGCAAGTGCTCTTTGGCACATGATTTTTCAAAGGTTTGGGTTGCTTTGGGTCATGCCTTACCGGGTGAGGGACTTGTTTGCTAGTTGGTGGTCGGGAGGACGTTCTCGAAGCGCGGTTGTGTGGAAGATGATCCCTCTATGTCTTATGTGGTGTATTTGGAATGAAAGAAATGCTAGATGTTTTGAAAATTCCATTAGGACCATAGAGGAATTGGCTCATTTTTTCTTCTTTACTCTTTACTCTTGGACGGCCGCTTGGCTAGCTCCTTTAGTGATTAGTTTCTCTGAGTTTCTTTTTCATTTTTCTCACTCCTAGGCGCTCTCTATTTATACTTCCCGTGTATGTGGGTTGCGCCCCTCTGCGCTCTTTTTATATATCATCATTACTTATCAAATAAAAAAAAAAGGTGATCCTAAGTATGCCATCTGAAAGTTCCTAAGCTGTCATCTGAAAGTGATGACAACAGATTTTATTATTGTTTGTGGCAAAACTGTTGGGGAGATAATGTGGAGACACCATCTTTCCGCATCTTATGGGCCATTGTTACAGATACACTATCCACACAACCACATCCAACAGCATGTACTAATTGCTTTTTTCTTTATTTAGTTTTCAATCACAACAAACAAAGAAACCTAGAGACAAAGGAACTTCTTTTTGATAGGTAAAACAACCTACTCGTCCATATAGGATTGAACCTGTTCCCTTCCCCTCAACACTTTATTTTAGGAGGGAGGAAATGCCAATTGGTCCAATAAACGTTGCAAAGACAAAGGAAACAATCTTCTCATATATGCACCACTTTGCCACCCTGTATAACATTTGGAAGGAAAGTAATAGATAGGCCCATTTATTTAGATACAAAGATATATTCAATGACACCCTAGACCCCCTAGGGTAATTTTATAATGTAGTTTTAGCTTCTTTTTTAGGAAAAAATATGACTTTTTATCAAATCTCTTTCTAAGGTTTAAATTTTATCGATTCAATCCCTAAAATTTAAATTGTTATCAAATAGATTCTTTTGTCTACCTTCCATTAAAATTTTAACAGTGCTACCATACCCAATCAAAAGGCAGCGCTTGTCCCTTTTAAAAAAATATATATAAAAAGAAAAAGAAAAAATTATAATCATAAATATAAATATCAAAAAAAAAAAAAAAAGAGGTTGGGTGGCCGCTGCCAGCCCTTTTTTTTTTTTTTTTTTGATATTTTGTTTTGATAAAAACTCAGACCTTAAGGACCTCTGAAGCTTTTCCTTTAAAAAATAAAATAAAATTATTGTGTGGTAGTCATTTGCTTAGTTATTTCTTTTAATTTAGTGGGTTTAATAAGGAAGTGTTAAGAGGATTAAAACACTCGAGTGTACCATCATTTATCAAGTGATGTCCATATCCTTGACGCGGCTCCACTTGTGGCCACAAGAGGGAAGTTAGGATCTTTGTGATCACCAACCCTTACACACAAGGCGCAATTGTGTGTTGGTCATTCAAGAGATTAAAGGAAAAAAAAAAAATGTTGACGATATTTGTGAATGTTTTGATTGTACTTTTTGAAAATTTTGAAAATGAATAGTTTTTCTAACTTCATTTACTGTTCATGTATCTATTTACTGAGTATTCAACACACCTTTGTTTTATGTTTTAAAAGAATCCAGATGAGGTCGTGGATGGTTCTATAGAACAAGAAACCTAGAGTCAAAAGCCTTCACCTAGAAGAGGATTTGAATAAGTGCACGTAGCACATCAGTTTGTTTTTGTTCCAACATGATTTCTATGTTAAGACTAGGGATTTAGAGGTAAGTTTAATGGGCTGAGTTGTAATAATAGTAATGCGATAGATTAAGCTTTTAATTGTTATGAGACTTTTGATTTTCAGTTTATGGAATTCTTGAATCCTTATGTTTCTGATTCAAATGATGTGTAATATCGTCTTCTTACGGGAAAGGGGTGTTACATATTCTGTGACAGCAGAGAAGGTGATTCAAATCTTCAATCTTTTGGCCTTCTTCTTAAGATCTAGAAGATTGCTTTTGGTTTAGTTAATGAGAAATTTTGTTTTAATTTTAATTTTTTGCATTGACAAGCTTTTTACCTCAGTTCCTTAGAAAAGAAAAGGCATGTCGGCCATTGTTAACATGATTAGCTTTTATTTTTGTGATGATAATTGATAAGCACTCAATGTTGCACATTCAAACCACGTAAACTACTAAATTCGCGTATGTTAATTCCTTAGCGTTGTTATTTGTTTGATTTTGTTTTGTTTTTATCGTTCAGGGTTTTAAATGAAAGATTCAAGAACTCCATTGAAAATTGGGCAAAAAGCACACTTTGGAAACATTTTTGAAGCAATGGGCATCCAGCACACGGTAACCGTCCGGACAGTTGGAACTCACGTCCAGACAGCCGTGCGCTCGAGCGCACCATCTAGGGGATCAAGCACAAGGGCATCCGGACGGCTGAAACTTGCTTCCGGACGGTAGTGCGCTCCAGCGCAATTCCTTTGGGCTCAAGCACACTCGGGTTCCCTAGATGCGGAAAGATTCCTTTTTCAGCTTGGAGTAGGTTTTTAGTCTCCCACTTGGACTGGGAAACTGACCTGCGATTTTCCTAGGGTTTCTAAGGTTTTCCTAATCCCTATAAATAGGCCTCTAAATATTAAAGAAAGACACACTGCTACCTAGAGCAAAAAATTTAGCAAATACTTATTGGAGGCTTAGCAGAGTCATAAGCGGCTAAATTCCTTCGTGGAGTATTGATGTAATCCTATCCAAGCACAATGGTTTGATTACATCTTAATTTATATATTTTCAGTTTTTGCATGGTGGTTGTATAATTTAGAAGATTGCTGCAATTTAATATTGTTCTTCATGTTTAAATGCAATTGTTCTTAAATTCCAAAATCAATATTGGTGAAATTCTTATCTTGTTTTAGAAAACTTTTTGCCTTTATTGAACTCAAATCGTTCTTTCATGTTTAAATGCAATAGTTCTTAAATTCCAAAATTAATATTGGTGAAAGTCTTATCTTGTCTTAGAAAGCTTTTTGCCTTTATTTTTTTGATAAGTAATTATGCAATAAAGAGTGCAGAGGAGGAAGCTTTTTGTCTTTATTGAACTCAAATCATTCTTATTTTTTGTGATTATGGGGATGATGATTATACAACAGTTTTAATTGACATAAGATTAAAAGGATTAAATAGGCCATGCATAGGGAAGACGGATTGTACTACACCCTAGTTTAGTGTAATTTAGGTAAACAATCCGTGCTAACCGAAGATGTGCTTTACTATTCCCTTAATTGTATGTATCCTATTAAGGAATTAGATAATCCATACTTAGGGAAGATGGATCGTACCGCATCTTGGTGGTTAGGTGAATGGTCCGTGCCAACCAAAGATGGATTATACTTGTTCCTTAATATAGTAATTTCTTGTTTATTTATAACATGCATAGAATGAATTTCTTGATTAAATATGATTAACCATTGTTGTGCGGATAGAGATGAAATCAATACCATTCTCTCTCTCTCTCTCTTATATTTCAATTCTCTTTTACTATTATGCTCTTTTTTTTGTTTTTTTTTATAAGTAATGATGATATATAAAAAGAGCGTAGAGGGATGCAACCCACATACACGGGAAGTATAAACAGAGAGCGCCTAGGAGGGAGAGAAATGAAAAAGAAAATCGGAGAAACTAATCACTAAAGGAGTTAGCCAAGCGGCCGTCCAAGAATAAAGAGTAAAGAAAAAAAAATGAGTCAATTCCTCTATGGTCCTAGTGGAATTTTCAAAACATCTAACATTTCTTTCATTCCAAATACACCACATAAGACACTGAGGGATCATCTTCCACACAACCGCGCTTCGAGATCGTCCTCCCGACCACCAGCAAGCAAACAATGCCCTCACCCGGCAAGGCATGACCCAATGCAACCCAAACTGCTGAAAAATCGTGTGCCAAAGAGCACTTGCGAGCTCACAGTGGAGAAGAAGATGATCAACTGACTCTCCGGTCTTCTTGCACATACAACACCACTCCACTACCACTATGTTCCTCTTACGCAGCATATCATGAGTCAAAATTTTGCCTAAGGCCGCAGTCCACCCGAAAAAAGTCACCCGCTAAGGCGCCTTAGTACGCCAGATGTTCTTCCAAGTAAACTCCTCTTGATTAGAAATGGACAAGGCCTTATAGAACGACTTAACCTCGAACTTGACCTTGTTGGACGAAGACCAGCAAATACGATCTACACTACCTAGGGAAACCTTGCAAGAATACAACCGATCAAAGAAAGGAGAAACCAAATCCATCTCCCAATCTTGGACCGATCGTACGAAAATGGCATTCCACTCAACAACCCCATTCCTCCCAATAAAATTATCCTTCACCCAAGCTTCTTTGTGTCTAGTGATACTGAATAAGGACGGGAAAGCTTGCTTCAAAGAATTGTCCCCACACCAAATATCATGCCAGAAACGAACTTTCAAACCCTCCCCCACCTCAAACCAAATACCTTTGGCAAAGAAATTCCACCCTTTACGAATATGCTTTCATAGACCCACACCATGAGAGCCCGAAACATCCTTCGTACACCACCCACCTTCTTGGTCTTCATACTTAGCTTTGATCACCTTACACCAAAGAGCCCCGTTCTCATTTGTGTATCTCCAAAGCCATTTCCCCAAAAGAGCTTGGTTAAACTAGTGCAACTTCCGAATGCCAAGACCACCATAGCGTAGAGGGCTACAGACATGGTTCCAACTTACAAGATGCATCTTGGGCTCATCCCCCATTCCTCCCCACAAAAAATCTCTTTGAACTTTCTCAATCCTTTTAGCTCCACTTACAGGAATCGGAAACAGAGACAAAAAGTAAGTCGGAAGATTAGCCAAAGTGCTCTTTGTCAATTATACAGAATACCTCTCAATGTGAGGGTTGCTCGTATTATATAGAAAATTGTTTAGGTAATTACAGGTTGTATCTCAGCGATTACAGCAATCTAGGGAAACCAATAAGGCAACTAAAATCTATCTATTAATTACAATATACTATAGCTATAATACAAGAACATGCCATAACTAGAAAGACTAATTATGGCTAAATATATATAGACCGTATCTGATTGACATCCCCCCTCAAATTGATGCTGGTCGATCAAGAAGCATCAATTTGCCCACAAGAAACTGATGACGTTGTCGTGTCATAGCCTTCGTGAAGACGTCAGCTATCTGGAGATCAGTGGAAACATGAGGAAGAGAGATAACACGAGTGTCCAAGGCTTCCCGAATAGAATGACAGTCTACCTCAATATGCTTCGTACGTTCATGGTAAACAGGATTAGCAACTATTTGACTGGCACTAGTATTATCAGCTATTTGAATGGCACTAGTATTATCAGCATGAAGAGGAGTAGAATCAGTTTGAGAAAAACCTAGCTCAGCCAAAAGCCCACCAAGCCAGACAATCTCAGAACAAGCAGCAAACATTGCCCGGTATTCGGATTCAGTAGATGATTTAGAAACACGAGCTTGCTTCTTACTCTTCCAAGAAATCAAAGAATCACCAAGAAACATGCACCAACCTGTGACAGACCGCCGAGTGTCAAGACATCCTGCCCAATCCGCATCACTATAAGCAACAAGGCGAAGAGGAGAGCCAGTTGGAAAGAACAACCCACGGCCAGAAGAGCCCCAAAGATATCGAATGATACGCCGAACAACAGCTAAATGAAGATGGCGGGGAGTTTGCATAAACTGGCTAACCTGCTAGACAGCGAAGGAAATATCGAGCCGAGTAATAGTCAAATAATTCAAGTTGCCTACCAACTGTCAGAACACAATAGGATCAGAGAGAAGATCACCCTCCTCACTTCGATATTTCACATTAACCTCACTTCGATATTTCACATCCACCGAAGAAGAATCTTGAAGACAAGCTAGACTAATCAAGTCCTGGGTATATTTGTGTTGATTCAAGAATATACCAGAAGAATCAGTGTGCACCTCCAACCCCAAAAAATACGTAAGAGGACCAAGGTCTTTCATATGAAAAGAGTCTTCAAGATTCCGCTTGAGATGTGCAATCAAACTGGAGTCGGTTCCCGTAATGACAATATCATCCACATACACAAGTAAAAGAACAAGACCAGTCGGAGTCTTGCAAAGGAACAAAGAAGAATCATATTGGCTTTGGACAAAGGAGAAGCGAAGCAAAGTAGACTTGAATTTTTCAAACCATGCCTGGGGAGCCTGTTTTAAGCCATAGAGAGACCGCTTCAACTTACACACAGAGGCAGATAGAGAAGAAAACCCCGGAGGAGGAGTCATGTAAATATCTTCTTTGAGATCACCATAAAGAAAAGCATTTTTGACATCCGTCTGATGAAGTGGCCAGCCTTGGGAGGCGGCAATAGAAATAATTATACGCACTGTAGTCATCTTCGCGACCGGGGCAAACGTCTCCTCATAGTCCACCCCATATTCTTGCCTGTTCCCAAGAGCAACTAATCGGGCCTTATACCGATCCAGAGTCCCATCAGAGCGAAGCTTAATTGAGTAAACCCATTTACAACCAATGGCTTTAACATAAGAGGGGCAAGGAACCATGCCCCATGTATGATTGTCGTGAAGAGCCTGAAGTTCCTCATCCATCGCTTTCCGCCAACATTCATATTTAACAACCTCGAAAAAACATGGAGGGATGGAAATAGAAGATAAAGTAGCATTAAAAGAAGTGTGGGGAAAACCATACCTATCAGGAGGACGTGATACCCTAGCAGATCGTCGAGGGCCAGACTCATGAACTGTCTCAGATGGCGAGTCAATCGGAGGAGTTGTCGGAACAGTTTCAGATGAAGGGTTAGTCTCGGGAAGGGGCAAAGTTGGTAGACGTCGAGTATACACAATTCCAGGTTTGAACCGCTCAGGCAGAAGAGGCAATTCATCAAAACAAGGTAGAATACTAATTTCAGGCAATGATTTAACATGTGTAGAAAAAAAACATTGATGCTCAAAGAACACAACATTACGAGATATACGAAATTTGTCAGAACAAGGATTATAGCAAACATAACCTTTGTGAGAAACACTATAACCCATAAAGGCACATTTAACAGACTGAGCAGAAAGTTTGTGACGTTCATGAGCAGATAAATGAACAAAACAAACACATCCAAAAGTATGCAGATTAAGATAACTAGGATGCTGATAATACAAACGATAATAAGGAGAATCAAACTGCAAGACCTGAGAAGGCAGTCGATTAATTAAGTAAACAGCAGTAGATAATGCCTCAACCCATAATTTAGAAGGAACAGATGACTCAAGTAATAAAGTACGAACAACATCCAAGAGATGACGGTTCTTTCGTTCCACCACCCCATTTTGCTAAGGAGTATAAGGACAAGAACGCTGAGAGACAATTCCTTTGTGGCATAAGAAATCATGAAACTCGTAGGACATGTATTCTCCACCAAAATCAGACCTCAAAATCTTAATGCCTATAGAAAAGTGATTCTCAATATATGTTACAAAGGTCCGAAAAACAAACAGAACCTCGGATTTGGCCCGAAGAAAATAAACCCTAGTATATCGACAGAAATCATCTATGAATGTTACAAAATATTTATATCGAGCATGAGAAATTATAGGAGATACGCCCCATACATCACTATGCACAACATCAAAGCATTTTGTAGCACGACTACCATGAGAAGAAAATGAAAGAGTTTTACTCTTACCAAGTTTGCATACAGAACAATCAAATGACAAATTTTGAGAAACTCGTTCTTTATTGCCTAATAAACCAGAATTTAGCATATGAAACAGAATAACAGAATTTGGATGACCCAAACGTTTGTGCCATACTTCGTTTGGATTATTAACTGTCCTACAAGCCAAAGATAAACAACTAGGAATTGAAAAGTGCAATGGAAATAGTTTGCCAACTTTAGGCCCCTTCACGAGTATCTTCCCCAACACCTGATCCTGCACAAGACAACCATCACGAGAAAAATGGACATCACAGTTTTTTTCAACTAATTGGCCAACTGAAATAAGACTATTAGAAAGGCCAGGAGAGACATAAACATCTCTGAATGAAGGATTAATATCTCATACTTCATTAATAGCTAAATGACTTCCATTAGCTACTTGAATATGAGATTAACCATGATATGGACGAACATTGCAAAGAGTAGCAGATGATTTGGTCATATGATTGGATGCTGCAGAATCAATAAGCCAAGACTTAGATGAAATAATACCATTACCTTGGAGCCCTAAAGCAGACAAGGCTGACATAATCATCTGTTGGACCATTTTAGGAGTAAGAACAGCTGATCCGGCCGCAGAAGAAGAGGCTGAGGACATCACTGGAGCAAAAGAGGTGTTTACTATAGCCTGATAGGCAGTAGCTTGACGATTCTGAGGCCGAGTGAGACATTCTTTGATAAAGTGGCCCGGTTTCTTACAGTAATTGCAAGATTTCTTTGCACAATTGGTGGCAATATAACCATACTCCTTACAGCTAAAACACTGGACCTTGTGCATATCCTTACCCTTCCCTTTCCCATAGGCTGCATAGGCTACTGGATTTGGGTTGGAATCGTGCTGAAACGTAGCCTGTGTGAGAAGATGTTGCTCCTCACGAAGTAATTCTCCAAAACAAACATCCAAAGATGGCGAAGGATCCCGATTCATTAAATTTGAGCGAGTAACCTCAAATTTAGGACGTAATTTCATCAAGAATTGATCTCTCTTGCTCTACTCATGAACAGCCAAGAGAGATGCAGCAGGTACCTTCACATAAACCATATCAGAAAATTCTCCCCACAAATTCTGAAAACCAGAAAAATACTCCGGAATGGAGAGATTGCCTTGAGTGTAATTAGCAATCTCATATTCTAGCTAAAAAGCGACGTGCAGTATTGTCCTGATGATAAACCTTCAGCAAATACTCCCACATAGTCTTTGCAGTCTTATAGGGCCTCAAATTTAGCACAATAAGAGGATCAACAGACCCTAAGATCCAAGACATCACACGTGCATCCTTGACCTTCCACTTAGCCAAATCCTTAGCTTTCGTAGGAGCTGGATCACTACCGTCAATATGACCCCACAACTCTTTTTCCGTCACAAATAATTGAAATTGGAATCCCCAAGCAGAGTAATTTTTTCCAGTAAAACGGACCCCAATAGTCTCGCTAGAAGACATAATGAAATAAAAATTATAAATTATAAAACTTGATAAATGAGTAACAAGCCCACCAGAACAACCCAAAACAGCAACCAAGCCCAAGCCCAAGCCCAAGTCCAAACAGCAATCCACCCAACAAAAAAAAGTCACGCTCACCAAACAGCAAGCCTAATTTGATGATTGCTGACCACACCGAACAGCAAACCCAAACAGCAAGCTCAAAACCATGGTCCACGCTCCTCCAGAAATCAAGAACCAGCGACAGTCCACACTCCTCAACACCAAAATCGCACCAAGAATCAGGGACAGTCCACGCCGGCAACGGAACCAGCCAGCGATGACAACGTCAGCAACGAGAGAGTCACCGACGAGAGTGAGATTGAAGCCGACAACCCAACTCCTCCAAAAATCTCCGGCAATCTGCGACAGTCCATGCCGACAGCCCCAAATCCTCCAGGAATTTCCGGCAGCTCCAAAACCTCCACACCGATAGCCCCAAATCCTCTAGAAATCTCCGACAGCCCCAAAACCTCCACGCCGACAGCCCCAAATCCTCCAGAAATTCAGGTAAGAATAAATTCCCTACCCTCAACCGAATTATCGACAACTCCCTCTAAAGTTAACGACAGCCAAAGAGACCAATAACTCAGTCCCGACCCAACTAAAAAAAAAAAACTCGAATCAAAACCCTAATTTAGATAAATTAGGCTCTGATACCATGTCAATTGTACTAAATACCTCTCAATGTGAGAATTGCTAGTATTATATAGAAAATTGTCTAGGTAATTACAGGCTGTATCTCAACGATTACAGCAATCTAGGGAAACCAATAAGGCAACTAAAATCTATCTATTAATTACAATATACTATAGCTATAACACAAGAACATGCCATAACTAGAAAGGCAAATTATGGCTAAATATATATGGACCGTATTTGATTGACACTCTTAATGAGGGTTAAGCGACCTCCTTTAGAAAGATACATTCTCTTCCAACCTGCCATCTGACGCTCCATATTTTCGATCACTTCATTCCACATAGTCGTATCCTAGTACGACGCCCCAAGAGGGAGGCCCAAATACTTCAAAGGCAAATCGGCAACACTACACCCAAGGATGTGTTAGCTAAAACCTCAATGTTCTCCACCTCACCAATGGCCACAATCTTTGACTTTCCCAGATTCACTCTCAAACCTAAAACAGCTTCAAAACATAAGAGAATGAGACGAACATACCGGATTTGCTCGATATAGTCTTCACAAAAAATCAAAGTATCATTCGCAAATAAGGAGTGGGAGACCAACAACTCTGACAAGATCCTATTTCCCACCGAGAAGCCCGTCAAAAGGCCTTGGTCAACCGTCGCATTCACCATCTTACTCACAGCCTCCATAACAAGCACAAACAATAACGGTGAGAGAGGATCCCCTTGCCGGATTCCCCTCGAACTGTTAAAGAACCCTTCCGGAGAACCATTCACAAGAATGGAGAATCTTACTGTCTTAATACACCACCCTATCCAAGCCCTCCACCTCTCACCAAAACCACATCTATGCAGCAAATACAAAACAAAGTCCCAATTTACATGGTCATAGGCCTTTTCCAAGTCCAATTTACAAAGAACACCTGGCACCCCTGATTTCATGCGACTATCCACACATTCATTTGCAATGAGAACGGAACCTAGGATTTGCCAACCCCCAATAAAAGCATTTTGAGAATAGGAAATGACCTTACCCAAAACAGTTCTCATCCTATTGGCAAGAACCTTAGACACAATTTTATACACCCCTCCCACCAGGCTAATGGACCGAAAGTCCTTCTCCGCCGCATCCGCCTTTCTCGGAATCAAGGAAATAAAAATTGCATTCAAGCTCTTCATCAATTGACGTCTATGATGGAACTCTGCAAAAACCGCCATAACGTCTTGTTTAATAACACCCCAGCAAGCTTGAAAAAAAACCATGGAAAAGCCATCTGGACCCGGAGCCTTATCACCATCCATGCCTTTTACCACCTCCCAAACCTCCTTTTCCTCAAAATCTCTTTCTAACCACCTATTATCCTCCTCATCAATTGACAAAAACGGCTGGTTATCCATTCTAGGGCGCCAAGTGCTTTGTTCCGAATAAAGGCTTTGGTAATACTACACTATGTGATCTTTTACCTCAGCTGGATCACCTGATAAAACGCCATTAATACGAAGCACTTCCACACGATTGTACCTTCAATGAGAATTAGCCATCTTGTGGAAAAAGCGAGTATTCCGATCCCCCTCCTTGAGCCACAAAGCTCTCAATTTTTGGCGCCAATGAATTTCTTCACACAACAATGTATTCTCCAAATCTTTCAACTTGTCCGCCTTTCGGATTTTCTCCTCCTGATCTAAGCCTTTCGATTCTGCCAGCTCATCCAACTCCTGGATACCTCCCAACAACTCCTCCTTTTTCCTCCCAATATCCCCAAAGACCTCTTATTCCACTTTTTCAAGTCCACTTTAAGGGATTTTAGTTTATTAGCAAGCACAAAACTAGGCAAACCCTCAAACGAATACGACCCCCACCAAGAAGCAACCATATCAACAAAACCCTCTACCTTAAGCCACATATTTTCAAATTTAAAACCCTTCTTACCTCCACAAGGAGTCTCACAGTCCAGTAATAAAGGGAAGTGATCCGAGAGCAGGCGTTTAAGTCTCCTTTGTGATATTGCTAGGTATTGATCTTCCCAATCCGAGGAAAGCAAGAACCAGTCAATCATCGACCAACTCTCATTTTCTTGATTATTTGACCAAGTAAATTGACCCCCCATCATCGAAATATCTACCAAATTATTCTCTGAGATGAAGTCCGAGAAATCCATCATGCCCGAAGAATAATAAGAACCATTGGAGCGCTCACTGGGAAAACGTACAATGTTAAAATCCCTACCCAAACACCAAGGGACCTCCCACACCCTCATCAAACCAGCCAACTCTTCCCAAAGAGACCTTCTCTCCACTTCCTCATTCGGCCCATACACTCCCCCAAACGCCCAAACCCATCTATCCTTTACATTTTGAAAAGAGCAAGCCAAAGTGTCATGTCCCACACACTTGACGTAGCGGAAGACTAAGGTAACTAATCAAAGAGCAGCGTCTTTGATTCTGCAAGGAGAAGCGTCTTCGTCTTCTACCCAAAAAGATAAAACAAGCCCGCAAGCTAAAAGAAAGATAAAACTCCGCAGAGTATTGAGAGAGAATTCTCTGATTTTATAATAATTCAATTGATTCAGTTTTACATAATAAGCTAGCCTATTTATAGAAGAGAAATCCTTGGAGAAAAAGTAAACCTACTTCTAGTAGAGAAAGTAAATCTAATCTTAGTAGGAAAGTAAACATAATCCTAGTAGGGAAAGTAAACATAATTCTAATAGGAAAAATAAATATACTCCTACTAGGAAAAGGATTAAAAGTAAACTATTTATTCTTGGGGGTGGGGACACACATGTCCTACATCAGTCTCCCCTTCTTGAAAAGAACTCGTCCTCGAGGTAAGTTCTGACTCCTCTGGTGGAAAATATTCAAAAATGTCTACCACGTTGAATGTTGAGGATATCGCCATTTCTTCTGGAAGATCGATGACATATGCATTGTCGTTAATCCTTTTTAGTACCTTGCATGGACCATACTTCTTATTCCTCAGCTTTCCAGAGGTACCAGTCGGCAGTCGCCCCTTGCGTAGATACACCATCGCAAGATCTCCTTCTTGAAAAATCTTCGATCGCCGACCCTTGTCTACTGCCATCTTGTACTTAGCATAGGATTCTTCTAGATGCTGACGAACTCCCTCTTGGGTAGCTTTCACCCGTTCTGCTAAATGCTCCGCTGCCACACTTGCACCAGGTAGCTTAGGTAAAGCTGCAAGATCTACTGCAAGTCTCGGAGTTCTCCCATAGACGACTTCAAATGGTGCCTTCCAGTAGATCGATTCTCCATGTTATTGTAGGCAAACTCAGCTTGAGCTAAAGCCAGGTCCCACTGCTTCGGTTTGTCACCTGCAATACATCGAAGTAAATTACCTAGAGTTCGATTAACAACTTCTGTCTGCCTGTCTGTCTGCGGATGGCTCGTGCTACTAAAGTTCAATGCTGTGTCGAACCGCCTCCATAATGTTCGCCAAAAGTGAGACAAGAACTTGGTGTCTCGGTCAGAAGTGATAGACTTTGGGACTCCATGCAATTGAACCACCTCTCGGAAGAATAGATTGGCCACTTGAACCGCATCAGATGTTTTCTTGCAAGCAACAAAGTGAGCCATTTTGGAAAATCTATCCACAATTACCATTATAGAATCTGCTCCTCGTTGGGTTCTCAGGAGACCCAATACAAAATCCATGGATACATCTTCCCACGGTACTTCTGGTATTGGTAGAGGCATGTATAATCCCGTATTTTGGGTTTGCCCCTTGGCGACCTGACAAGTCTGGCATCGTTGGACAAAATTACTTACTTCTTTCTTCAGTTGCGGCCAGTAATACCGCTCCTCTACCAGAGCAATAGTCTTGTCTCTTCCCAGATGACCACCCAAACCTCCAACATGTAATTCTCGGATTATTTGTTCCCGTAAGGAACTCCTCAGAATGCACAGCCGATTCCCATGAAATAAATACCCCTCCTGAATATGTATCTCAGAAATTGGTTGCCCTGCCTTGCAATGCTTCCAGGTTTCACCAAAATCTTCATCTTCCTTATATAACTCCTTTAGGCTCTCGAATCCAGTCACTTCAGCTTTCATGGTGATCAGTAAGGTAGCTCGGCGGCTTAAAGCGTCAGCTACACGATTCAGTTTTCCCGACTTATGCTTAAGAGAAAAAGTGAACCGTTGGATGTAAGAAACCCACCGAGCATGCATCCAATTCAGATTCTTTTGACTACTGATGAACTTTAATGCTTGATGGTCGGTATAGAGGACAAACTCTCGTTGGATCAGGTAGTGCTCCCACACCTTGAGGGCTCTCAAGACAGCATAAAGGTCCAACTCATATGTTGACCACTTCTGTCTTGCTTCTCCGAGCTTTTCACTAAAAAATTCAACGGGCTTCCCTTCTTGAGATAACATAGCTCCTATCCCGATGATTGATGCATCACATTCAACTTCAAACAGCTTGTCAAAGTCAGGTAAGGCAAGTACAGGTTCTGTGCATAGCTTTTCTTTGATGATTGAGAAACTTCGCTCGGCTTCGTCACCCCAATTGAATTTTCCTTTCTTCATACACTCGGTGATCGGTGCTACAATACTGCTGAAATTACGAACGAACCTTCTATAGAAAGTTGCTAACCCATGGAAACTTCTTACTTCTCCCACTGACTTGGGCATGGGCCATTCTCGGATTGCTCTCACCTTCTCTTCATCCACTCGAATTCCATCGGCACTGACTACAAATCCGAGGAAGAGTAATTGATCCATCATGAAACTAAACTTCTTTAAGTTGATAAACAACTTATTTTCATGAAGGACCTCCAACACTTTCCTCACGTGATCCATGTGATCCACCACGTTGCAACTATAGATAAGAATATCATCGAAATAGACAACGACAAATTTTCCGATAAAAGGTTTCAGTACCTGATTCATGAGTCACATGAAAGTGCTTGGTGTATTCGAAAGGCCAAAAGGCATCACCATCCACTCATAAAGCCCCTCTTTAGTCTTGAACGCAGTTTTCCATTCATCTCCTGGTCGTATACGAATTTGGTGATATCCACTCCTCAAGTCAATCTTCGAAAAAATCTTAGCCCCAGATAGCATATCAAACATGTCACCTATTCGGGGAATAGGAAACCGATACTTGACCGTGATCTTGTTTATTGCCCAACTATCCACGGACATTCGCCAACTCCCATCTTTCTTCGGTACAAGTAGGTACTGCATATGGACTCATATTCTCTCGCAAGTGTCCCTTCCGAATTAACCCCTCTACCTGCTCTTGCAAAATAGCATTCTCCTTTGGGCTCATTCGATAATGTGGCAAGTTCGGGAGACTTGCTCCCGGCACTAAGTCAATATAGTGCTGGATATCTCTCATGGGCGGCAGTCCTTCGGGTATCTCTTTAGGCATGATGTCTTGGAATTCTTCTAACATCGGTTGCATTATCTCGGAAACTTCTTGTGAGACGGAGCCCGGGGTTCCCTCGGTCACCAATGCTATGATGTCTCGGGCCTCCTTAACTTCTTCTATAAAGTCTGATCCAGTGGATAGGAGGACCGGCTTTCCCTTGGACTGAGTAGAATTTTCGACTTCTTGTAAGGGTCGAAATGTTATCTTTCGACCATCCCAAAAGATAGTGTAGACATTGGCTCTTCCTTGCTGCTGGGCATCCACATCAAACTGCCACAGTCTTCCCAGGATTAAGTGGCATGCATCCATCTCCACAACATCACACAAAATAGAATTCGAGTAATGCTTACCGATCGAAAATGTGAAACGACATCTCTCGGTTACTAGTGTCTCGGTTCCCCGCTTGATCCATCCGATCTTATATGGAGCAGGGTGCTTCTCAGTTTTCAAACCCAACTTCGAAACCATCTCCTTAGACACTACGTTCTCCCCACTACCACTATCAATAATCACATCACATACCCTCTAGTTGACTGTGCAGCGAGTACGAAAAATCTTGTGCCTTAGAGATTGATCCTCTTGCCTCGGGGTCAAGAGTAAACGTTGAATTACTAAGGATCGGGAAAGTGGGATTCCCTCATCAGCGTCAGCCAACTCCTCTTCCTCATACTCAGGTGTATCAATATCTCCATTCTCGGACCCTTCCTCTGGCTCGGGTTCGATCAAGTTTACCATCTACCTTCGGGGACAATGATGCGACCTATGTCCCGGTTGGTTGCATTTGAAACACTTGTCTAGACCGGGCCATGCGTATGGATTGTTGGCTGGTTGTCTCGGGGTGCTTGAACTGCTACTGGCTCCTTTTCCCATGGAAGTCACTAGTTGACTTGGTGCGACTGTCGGGACTAGAGGTTGTTTTCCCCGACCCTGTGTTGGTTTTGTCGAATCGCTCGAGTTTCACTCCCAGGTTGGTGCTTTAGGCCTCTCCAGTTGCTTCTCTGCTCGAGTTGCCAAACTAACTGCCTCGTTCAAAGTAAAGACAGGATGCATAGAAACCTTATCTTGTATTGCCACACGCAGTCCACCAATAAACCTTGCAACTTGTTGATCCTCTGTCTCCATGAGATCATTCCGAGCAGATAGGCGATAGAAATCATCAACATACGCCTGGATGATCCGACCTCCTTGTCGACACTCTTGGTATTATTGGAATAGCCGTTGCTCAAAGTCCAATGGTAAAAACTGTGCTTTGAGTAGCCGCTTCATCTTCAACCATGAAGTTACAGGTCCCTTCCCTTGTCGGGCTCGGGAAATTTGTAAATTTTCCCACCAAGCAGAAGCTCCTCCCTTGAACTTGTATGCCACTAATTTCACATTGCAATCCTCGCGAATACTCATATAATCAAAGAACCTCTCTACGTCCATCACCCAATCTAAGAAATCTTCGATTTGAAGATGCCCGTTGAATGATGGGAGATCAATCTTCATTTGGTATTCGTGGGATTCCTCCGTACCATGATCTTGACGTCTGGGTTGCTCTCCATAAGCATCCCGGTAGCCAGCGCCTTCATAGACATTCCCCATATGGCCAGCTCCACCGCGCTGATAACCTCTGAAGCCTGCGCCGCCACGACCGACTCCTCTATGTAATCCTCCCCTTCGATCTACCCCAATGTCCCGTCCGAATACTCCTTCAGCGAAGTCTTCATCGTCACTAAGATCGTCATAAGCCGGTGGTCAGTTTATGGGTGCAGGTCGTTGGTGAGGAATAGGCCTCACTCGGATCCCATCGTCATCATGGGCATCATTGTCCCTGTGATTACGATTAGGACGTATGTGCATGCGCTCTATCATCTCTCGCATCTGGCGCATCTCCTGTCGTATCTCCTATTGCATCGTTTGCTGGATTTGCTGGAACTCTTGGAATTCGGCTCTCCAAGGAGCCTCCCTGTCACGAGCAGCGTCGTTAAGGGAATTGTCACCGTTGCGCTGATTGGTCATGATCAGGATAAAACCTGCTCTGATACCAACTGACGTAGCGGAAGACTAAGGTAACTAATCAAAGAGCAGCGTCTTTGATTCTGCAAGGAGAAGCGTTTTCGTCTTCTACCCAAAAAGATAAAACAAGCCCGCAGGCTAAAAGAAAGATAAAACTCCGCAGAGTATTTGAGAGAGAATTCTCTGATTTTATAATAATTCAATTGATTCAGCTTTACATAATAAGCTCGTCTATTTATAGAAGAGAAATCCTTGGAGAAAAAGTAAACCTACTTCTAGTAGAGAAAGTAAATCTAATCTTAGTAGGAAAGTAAACATAATCCTAGTAGGGAAAGTAAACATAATTCTAATAGGAAAAGTAAATATACTCCTAGTAGGAAAAGGATTAAAAGTAAACTATTTATTCTTGGGGGTGGGGACACACATGTCCTACATCAACACTCCTCTTTACACTCCACTACCCTCCTTTCCCACATCATTAGCATCCCCCCCCGATGAACCATGTTTTTTTTTTTTTTTGATAAGTAATGATGCATTAAAGAGCGCAGAAAACCATTAGAACCTTTATACTTCCATCCCACATGCTAACCTCCCCAAAGACTATGTATCACCTCTCTGGAGATAGTCTCTATCTTCGTCTCAATCAAACACACTACATCTACTTTCCATTCTTTCAAAAGACCCCTAATGCGCAACCTTTTTTTGAGGGCATTCAACCCTCTCACATTCGATACTACTATATTAAACTTCATGATCCACCAAAGCGACCCTCTCACATTCCTCAATCTCTTCAAGTCCTTTGAGTGCAGGAACACAGGCAGAAACACCTCCCAAGTCCGAATCGTACTGTATTCTAGAAGCTTCAACAGCTTTGAATAAAGCCTCCAAGTCCTCATTTTTCCCCTCATCAGAAACACCAATTTTTGGGCAAAATTTGAGGCAGTTTTCAACTACCCAGCTGGATGAAATCGTGTCTGACCCTAAATCCTCCAAACCTACTGTTTCAGCAATTTTGTCCCCATCCATGCCTAAATCAGACTCAAATATCTCCAATTCCGATGTTCGATCCAATCTTTCCTACCCAAGTTGAGTCAACAGACCCAATCTCATTTCCTCCCCCCGACGAGCCTACTGAGCCCACTCCCCCACGGCCATCCCAACCTTCCGACAAGAGGAACTCCCCCTCAGAAGTTGACGTGTGGCCAAAAACGTACCCTCCCTCTCCGGCGTCTTCTGTTGTTCCTCCGACGACGGAAGCGTCTCCGGCGCCCTCTGAGGCTTTTCCGGCGTCGGTCCCAGGAGCCCCTTCAACTGCCCAGACTTCGAAGTTGAGGCTTCTAGCGAACCCACCCATGTCTCGTCCCATCTCTGCGGCCCAATCTTCCTCCTCCTATAAGTCAACAAGGTTGTCTCCTTACTGGTAGGCTGGGTCTTCTTCACTTGACTTACGGGCTTCATATCTCTGGTTCTCTCTTCGGCCAGGAAAATACCAGCACCCCATGCAGACGTGCTGCTAATCTCCCTGGGAGTCGCTCCTATCGCTGACCCATTCCCCCCTCCCCCCAATAAAACTCTTACGGCCAAAGACGAACTCGCCGGAGTAGCCATGGGAAGATGCAAGCCTTTCGTGTTCTTCTTAAGGGCCTCCATTGAGGCCACAACTGGAAAGCTAAAAAGACTCGGTCTAGCTTTAAATGGGCTAGAGCCTGAGCCCACGACTCCTTTGAGCTTAAAAATCATTTTCTTCTTGACCTTCAGTCTGCTTGTTCCTCCCGGCCCAACTTTCTTCTTCCCTTTCATTTCTGCCTTCCCCAGTCCATCTAATTTCTTATTTTCCGGCCCAAACCCATTGATCTCCATCTGTTTAAACACCCTATCGATCCTGGTCATCCCCACATCACATTCCCTCTTCAAATGTTTCAACAGTTCCTTCATGTTGAGGAGCTCGATGCCTACCTGCCCAGCATGGTACCCCATCCCCTCCCATCCCTTCATACGATCAGAGACTCACAACGACACCAGCTGTTCCGCCGACCTTGCTGTACCTCTTGCCGGAGCTGAAGACGAGACCTCCACGCAACCTTCGTCCTACGTAACATACAGTCCATTCTCTCCTGGATTTTGCACAGACTTCGCCGGCCAGAAAAACTTCGTCGGGACCCCCCCAAAGCCTCCCTGAGCCGTCGCCAAAACTTGGGCCTTCTTCAGACATAACGAATTCTTGCCATAGCTCTGTACCTTCTGTTCCATATGTCCTCGCCGACCCTGAAACTGGCCGAAATTGCCTCCTTCCTAGGATTCCTTCGACTGTAATCTCATTGTTTCCGCATAGCTTCTCTGCTTCTTAACCTCGTTTTCTCCCTTTTCTCCCCTTAGCTCTCTATACTCACTGATCACTCGATATTCCCAGAGAGATGAGTTGGCCGCTTGCATTTCCTTAATGAAACGATCCCACCCAAACCCACAACGTCCTTCAGGAATGATGATCGAGCCACAACTCCTTCCATCAAATTCCTCCACTGTCAAGAAACTTCCATGCCTATTTGAGCACTTTTGGGCAATTATTCTAGGATATCCAGCTCTAGATTGATCCCAAAATACTTCAAAATTGTCCACTGCCACCAAATCATCCACTATACGCACCAACCAAGCTTGTTCATCTTTTTTCAAGAAAATGGACCTTTTGAATCTTTTGCTCCTCTCAAAAATCCTCACCCCTGATGCCCCTACCTTGATCAACACCTCAAACTCCTTGGACTCCACCGTCCACCTCCTCGGCCCAGACATAACACAACCTACAACTAGCACCAACCAACACGCGCGCCCCCACGCGCCGACACAGCTCTCAGCTCACCAACACACAGCTCTCAGCTCTCACCAACCCCTGCAATCTAAATTATTGGGAAAAGAAGCACTTGTTTTAGATATGAATGAATAGGCAAATTATTTACGAGGCTCCCATTAAGTTCCATAGATAGATGTAGAGCTAACCAAGTTTTCTCTTTGATAGGGATATTCAGCTACCATTTTAAGAACCTAGCATCTAGTCTTATCAATGCTTAAATTACCACAAGGCTGAGCATTGCCAGCAGATAATCCACACATGTGAAGTAAATATCCTCAAAAAAGTAATGAATGAGTGTTAACAATTCTGAAGTTCTTACTTTTATGCTCTTTAGTTACAAAACAAATCAACAAACTCTTTCCCTAAGTTACTTTTAATCTTGAAAAACTTGATAACAATTCCTTGCAGTCCTTGAGGTTCGACACCCTCAATATAGCCCTATTCTACAAGGATTCGTACTATTGCGAGTGGTATTTTATTATTGATATATTTTTGCTTTAAAAAGACCACATCAGTAATCTATTTACAATAAAGTCAAAGGGTGGATCTTTTTAACTAGTAAAGAATTAAATAGGGGAACAACAAGAAAGAGGCAATGTGAGGATTCCTCATACAAATATAAGGATGAACCCACAAACTTTCGAAGTTCCAAATAAACTAGTTACTGTTAGTTTAACTTGGCAATCATTTCCACTATTTAATTACCAAATGAAAGAACCAGGAGAATGAAATGAAGTGTTCAGATTTTAAGTTAGCTTTAAATTGTAGTTAGACAAGTGTTAAGACAAAGAGCCAAGAAAGCCAAATTTTGGGGCTATAAAATATTTACCTGAATTATTCCAGCTGCCTCTTCATCTGTCATGTAAAGTGGCCCTGGAACATGGAGTTTAATCACTTCTAATTTCCTACCATTGGCATCAGTAGCACTAGAAAGAACAGAAAAGGCTTCTGCAGATCGTTCATACTGAGGATCATTTTCATCATCGGTCCAAGACAACAAAACCACGCCAGGTTTCACAAAACAGCACATGTTGTCAATGTGACCATTAGTATCATCATCACCTGTTAAACCTTATGTAAATTAGGTTTCAAGAAAGATAGAGAAGGTGACCAAGTTGTCAGTCAGATACGGTATATCATATATATATTTAGCCATAATTAGTTTCTCTAGTTATGGCATGTTTTTGTATTATAGCTATGGTATCTTGTAATTAATAGGTGGGTTTTAGTTACCTTATTTGTTCTCCTATATTGCTATAATTGCTGAGATACAGCCTGTAATTAGCTATACAATTCCTATATAATACGAGCAACCCTCACTTTGAGAGGTATTTAGTACAATTGACATGGTATCAGAGCCAAAATCATCTAAATTAGGGTTGTGATTTGAGCTTTCTGAGTTGGGTCGGGACTGTGCAGTTGCTCTCTTTGGTTGTCGGTAACTTCAGGGGAAGTTGTCGATAATTCTAGTGGGTTCTAAACTGCTATTCGTCAGTTTCTGTTGAGGGTAGCAGCTGTTTCTATTGAGGGTTGGGAATTTCTTACCGGAAACTACTCCTTTTTTGGTGATTAGTGGCTATCGGCAGACTCTTTGGAGGTCTGTGAAGTCTGTGGTGTCGGCATTGTGTTCCTGACGATTTCTGGAGGATTTGGTGCTGTCGGCGTGGTGTTCCTGGCAATTTCTGGAGGATTTGGTGCGGTGAGCGTGGTCGGCGTGGTGTTCCTGGCGATTTGGGCTATTGGCGATTTTTGTCGGCTATTTGGTGTTGTTGGCGATTTCTGTTTGGGTTGCTGACTGGTTTGGTTGCCGTATTGGTGTTGTCAGCGATTTCTGTCTGGGTTACTGATTGGTTTGGGTGCTGGTTTGGGCACTGTTTGGTTTGGGTTGCTATTTGGTTTGGGTTGCTGACTGGTAATTGTGTGGGCTCTTGGGTGCTGTTTGGTGGGCTTGGGCTTGCTGTTCAAAGGATTTGGTTGCTGTTTGGTGGCTGTGGGCTTCTTGGGTGCTGTTTGGTGGGCTTGGGCTTGCTATCCAACGGATCTGGTTGGCCTGTTACTCCTTTATCAGGTTTTATAATTTCTTATTCTATTTTTGATGTCATCCTGTCTTCTAACGAGACTTTTGGGGTTCGTTTTACTGGAAAAAATTATTCTGCTTGGGAATTCCAATTTCAGTTGTTTGTTACGGGAAAAGAGTTGTGAGGACATATTGACAGTAGTGATCCAGCTCCTATGGAGACTAAGGAGTTGGCTAAGTGGAAGGTCAAGGATGCACATGTGATGTCCTGGATCTTAGGATCTGTTGATACTCTTATTGTGCTCAATCTAAGGCCATATAAGACTGCGAAGACCATGTGGGAGTATTTGCTGAAGGTTTATCATCAGGACAATACCGCATGCCATTTTTAGTTGGAATATGAGATTGCTAGTTACACTCAAGACGATCTCTCCATTCCGGAGTATTTTTCTGGTTTTCAGAATTTGTGAGAATAATTTTCTGATATGGTTTGTGCGAAGGTACTTGCTACATCTCTCTCTACTATTCAAGCTGTTCATGAGCAGAGCAAGAGAGATCAATTCTTGATGAAATTGCGCTCTAAATTTGAGGTTACTCACTCAAATTTAATGAACCAGGATCTTTTTCCATCTTCGGATGTTTGTTTTGGAGAATTACTTCGCGAGGAGCAGCGACTTCTCATACAGGCTACATTTCAGCAAGATTCCAACTCGAATCCAGTAGCCTATGCAACCTATGGGAAAGGGAAGGGTAAGAATATGTGCAAGGTCC
The DNA here is from genome assembly GCF_901000735.1 of Corylus avellana. NCBI lineage: Eukaryota > Viridiplantae > Streptophyta > Magnoliopsida > Fagales > Betulaceae > Corylus > Corylus avellana. Next base: position 16,175,950 of record NC_081546.1, read on the forward strand.
AGTGTTTCAGTTGCAAGGAGTATGGTCATATTGCCGCCAACTGTGAAAAGAAATCTTGCAACTACTGTAAGAAATAGGGCCACTTTATCAAAGAATGTCCCACTGGGCCTCAGAATTGTCCAGCTACCGCCTATCAGGCTGCAGTGAACACCTCTTCTGCTCCAGTGATGTCCTCAGCTTCTTCTACGGCCGGATCAGCTGTGCTTACCCCTGAAATGGTCCAGCAGATGATTATGCCAGCCTTTTCCACCTTAGGGCTCCAAGGTAATGGTACTATTTCGTCTAAGTCTTGGCTTATTGATTCTGCTACATCCAATCATATGACCAGATCGTTTGATACTCTTTGCAATGTGCGTCCATATCATGGTTCATCCCATATTCAAGTAACTAATGGGAGTCATTTAGCTATTAATGAAGTAGGAGATATCAATCCTTCTTTCAGAGATATTTATGTATCTCCTGGACTTTCTAATAGTCTTATTTCAGTTGGCCAGTTAGTTGTAAAAAACAGTGATGTCCATTTCTCTCGTGATGGTTGTCTTGTGCAGGATCAGGTGTCGGGGAAGATACTTGCGAATGGGCCTAAAGTTGGCGGACTATTTCCACTACACTTTTCAATTCCTGTTGTTTATCTTTGGCTTGTATGACAGTTAACACTCTGAACGAAGTATGGCACAAACATTTGGGTCATTTGAGCTCTGTTATTCTGTCTCATATTTTAAATTCTGGTTTGTTAGGCAATAAATAACGTGTTTCTAAAAATTTGTCATTTGACTATTTTGTATGCAAACCTGGTAAGAGTAAGACTCTTTCGTTTTCTTCTCATGGTAGTCATGCTGCAAAATGCTTTGATATTGTGCATAGTGATGTATGGGGCATTTCTCCTGTAATTTCCCATGCTCGATATAAATATTTTGTGACATTCATAGATGATTTCAGTCAGTATACTTGGGTCTATTTTCTTTGGGCCAAATTTGAGGTCCTGTCTGTTTTTCAGACCTTTGTAGTATACATGTCCCATGAGTTTCATGATTTCTTACACTACAAAGGAATTGTCTCTCGGTGCTCTTGCCCTTATACTCCTCAGCAAAATGTGGTGGCAGAACGAAAGAACTGACATCTCTTGGACGTTGTTCGCACCTTACTGCTTGAGTCATCTGTTCCTCCTAAATTCTGGGTTGAGGCATTATCTACTGTAGTTTACTTAATTAATAGATTGCCCTCTCAGGTCTTGAATTTTGATTCTCCTTATTATCGATTGCATCATCAGCATCCTAGCTATCTTAATTTGCATATTTTTGGATGTGTTTGTTTTGTTCATTTACCTCCTCATGAACGTCATAAACTTTCTGCTCAGTCTGTTAAATGTGCCTTTATGGGTTATAGTATTTCTCACAAAGGTTATGTTTGCTATGATCCTTGTTCTAACAAATTTCGTACATCTTGTAATGTTGTTTTCTTTGAGAATCAATGTTTCTTTTCTACACATGTTGAGTCATTGCCTGAGATTAGTATTCTACCTTGTTTTGATGAATTGCCTTCTCTGCCTAAACGGTTCAAACCTGGAACTGTGTATACTCGACGTCTACCGACTTTGCCCCTTCTCGAGACTGGCCCTTCATCTGAAACTGTTCCGACAACTTCTCCTCAGATTGAGCTGCCATCTGAGACAGTTCCTGAATTTGGTCCTCAACGATCTGCCAAAGTATCACGTCCTCCTAATCGGTATGGTTTTTCCCACACTTCTTTTAATACTACTTTGTCTTCTATTTTCATCCCTACATGCTTTTCCGAAGCAGTTAAATATAAATGTTGGCAGAAAGCGATGGATGAGGAACTTTGGGCTCTTCAGGACAATCATACATGGGACGTGATTCCTTGCCCCTCTAATGTTAAAGCCATAGGTTGTAACTGGGTTTACTCGATTAAGCTTCGCTCTGATAAGACTCTGGATCGGTATAAGGCACAATAAGTTGCTCTTGGGAACAGGTAAGAATATGGGGTAGACTATGAGGAGACATTTGCTCCGGTGGCGAAGATGACCATAATGCGTACAATTATTTCTATTGCCGCCTCCCAAGGCTGGCCACCTCACCAGATGGATGTCAAAAATGCTTTTCTTCATGGTGATCTCAAAGAGGATATTTACGTGACTCCTCCTCCGGGTTTGTTTTCTTCTCCATCTGCTGTTGTGTGTAAGTTAAAGCGGGTCTCTCTATAGCTTAAAACAGGCTCCCCGAGCATGGTTTGAAAAATTCAGGTCTACTCTGCTTCACTTCTCCTTTGTCCAAAGCCAATATGACTCATCTTTGTTCCTTTGCAAGACTCCAACTGGGCTCGTTCTTATACTTGTGTATGTGGATGATATTATCATTACTGGCACTGACTCCAATTTGATTGCCCATCTCAAGCGGAATCTTCAGGCTTCTTTTCATATGAAAGACCTTGGTCCTCTTACGTATTTTTTGGGGTTGGAGATGCACACTGATTCTTCAAGTATATTCTTAAATCAACACAAATATACCCAGGACTTGATTAGCCTGGCTGGTCTTCAAGATTCTTCTTCGGTGGATACTCATATGGAGGTTAATGTGAAATATCGAAGTGAGGAGGGTGATCTTCTTTCTGATCCTACTGTGTTCCAACAATTGGTAGGCAGCTTGAACTATTTGACTATTACTCGGCATAATATTTCCTTTGATGTCCAGCAAGTTATCCAGTTTATGCAAACTCCACGCCATCTTCATATAGCTGCTGTTTGCCCTATCATTTGATATCTTCGGGGGTCACCTAGCCGTGGGTTGTTCTTTCCAACCGGCTCTCCTCTTCGCCTTGTTGCTTATAGTGATGCAGATTGGGCTGGATGTCCGGATACTCGGCGGTCTGTCACGGGTTGGTGTATGTTTCTTGGTGATTCTTTTCTAAATCATCTACTAAATCCGAATACCGGGTAATGTTTACTGCTTGTTCTGAGATTGTATGGCTTCATGGGCTTCTGGCTGAGCTTGGTTTTTCTCAATCTAATTCTACTCCTCTTCATGCTGATAATACCAGTGTCATTCAAATAGCTGCTAATCCTGTTTACCATGAACATACGAAGCATATTGAGGTAAACTGTCATTCTATTCAGGAAGCCTTGGACACTCGAGTTATATCTCTTCCTCATGTTTCCACTAATCTCCAGATAGCTGACGTATTCACGAGGGCCATAACACGACAACGTCATCAGTTCCTTGTGGACAAATTCATGCTTCTTGATCGACCAGCATCAATTTGAGGGGGGATGTCAGTTAGATACAGTATATCATATATATATTTAGCCATAATTAGTTTCTCTAGTTATGGCATGTTTTTGTATTATAGCTATAGTATTTTGTAATTAATAGGTGGGTTTTAGTTACCTTATTTGTTCCCCTATATTGTTGTAATCGTTGAGATACAGCCTGTAATTAGCTATGCAATTCCTATATAATACGAGCAACCCTCACTTTGAGAGGTATTCAGTACAATTGACACAAGTGATGTCTAACTGTTTGAATATTTGTATGTAAATGCAAAATATTTCTAGAAGGGTACAAGAATGAGGATATTGAAGGAGGGATTTTATGGCTAGGAAAAACCTTTTGAGAATTCACAAAGATTTTGTTGTTTAGAATAGCAGGAGTATTAAGTTCCTGAAGGGATATGGAGGGCCCAAATCAATCCTCTTCACAAATCCACCTGCATATGTGTTATCAGTGGAAGGCTGGAAGCCCATCTATAAGGAAGTAGCTAGGCAAATCTAACCTCACACCGCCAAGCTTACCACCATCACACCATCACACCATCACTATCACCACCAAAACAAATACACATGGGATGTACACTATATTCTTTTTTCTTTTTTTGGGGAAACTTGAGAAAAACCCCATGAACTTCTACTCGTTTTGACACTACTTTTTTTTTTTTTGATAAGTAATAATTAGTCTTATTAAAAGCGTAAAGGCGCTCCAAAGTATACTGGGTGTATACAAAAGGATCACCTAACTAGAAAGGAAAAAGCGAACAAGAAAATCATCATAACTAATGGACACCGGAAAGACATGCACAACAGTCCAAAGGTACAATGTATGAAAGCAAGAGGCTAGCGCCTTTAGTGATCAGCTTCCAAGATTTTCTTTTTATGTTCTCTTCTTCTTTTTCTTCTTCTTAGTCACTCTCTTGTATACTCCTGGTGTACTAAGGTTGCGCCCCTCTGCGCTTTTATTCTATATATCTTTACTTATCAAAAAAAAAAAAAAAGTCTTCCATTGACCCCTCTAAGTCCTCAAAACACCTATTATTTATCTCCCTCCATAAACACCAAAAAAAGCAAGTAGGCACCATCTTCTAAACCGCGGCACTCCCCCTCCTCTTCGAAGACCACTACTACCTCTCCAAAGTTTTTTTTTTTTTGATAAGTTACTACTTCTCCAAAGTTTAAAAACTCTCAATTAAGAATATCGAACTTTCAATTATCCCATTCCGTTAGGATTTTCCATTAATTTTTTGTCAAAATGCCCAAAATACTCCATTTTTTATTAAAATATATATATATATATATATATAGCAAAGATGTTTTTTCATAAAAATAAAAAATAAAAAGCCTGAATCTTTACAATTTTTTTTATATATATAATAAAAAAAAATATGGCTATTTTTTTAAATTTTGACAAGATTTAATGGAAAATTCTAACGAAATTGAGTAATTGAAAGTTCGATACCCTTAATTGAGAGTTTTTGAACTTCAGAGAGGTACTTTCAAAACGCATGAAAGTTAAGTGAGATTTTGTGAAGTTTTCTCCTTTTTTTTAAATTAATTGACATATCATTAAAAGTGTAAGGCACCCCATGTACACAAGAAATATACAAGAAAAACCACCTAGGTAGTAGAGGCAAAAAGAACAAGAAAATCATAATAACTAAGCACTAAAGGAAAAACATAAGCAATTGTCCAAAGATACAAAGAGCAATAAAATCTAAAAATGAATGACAATGGATGCCACTTAGAGCATCTAGCCAATATTACAAAAGAAGCATATTGTATGCAATCGTGTACATATGATCATAAGAGAAAAGAGAAAGCACACCTTCATACAGGGAACAAGTATCAAGAGCAGAGTTTCATAATAACTAAAAAAAAAATATAAGCTATGTAAAGAAGAAAACAATCAGCATATTATTGCATACCGTATAATCCACAAGGCAACCAAATAACCTTCCTGACCCCAAGATATGCCTTGAGTTCATTCTCTATTTGCCCCTTATTTAAATGTGGGTTCCTGTTTTTATTCAAAAGGCACTCCTCTGTGGTAAGGCATGTTCCTAAAGGAAGAAAACAAACGCCAAATAAATGCGAGAGGATACAATTAAATAGGCAGAAGGCAGAAATTTTCAGTAAGGTATTGCAAATGTCTATAACAGGGGAAGGGAGAAAAGCTCTGGCTCGGAATTTTTTCCACATGAACTGCATAGTTATTAGTGTCCCGATTCCTCACTGAGTGATACAATAACTTCTTTAGGGGCAGAGTTTGAGAAAGAATAAATGTTCAAAAAAAAATCAAGATATGAGGCCTTCAACAATATTAAGATAAGGAAAACCTTCCCAGTAAAAGTAAAATTATATATATTTGGTGACTTGAATGTATGTATATTTTCCTTTCTGAACAATCTCCAGCTTAACTATTTGCAAAATATTTCTTCTTTGGTCCAGCAAAGTGAAGAGATATGGGACTCGATGCATATGCACTTCCCTTTGGATTGCTTCCTCATTCTAGAACAGTTTTAGATGGACGAGGATGCAACCATCTCAACAGATAAAGAGGTAGATCAGGTGAGGATCCTTCCAAAGTAAGTTACTTTCACCAAGAAGATTATCAAGTAAACGAATGCAATCCATGCCGTTAGAGATTTCTCTAGTTAAAAAGGTGGTAGTCCAGTAAGTTTCTACATCAAGACAATTTAACTCTAATCATGTCCAAAGTTATAATTGCCCTCCAAGATAATTTTGATTTTGTTTACAGTTATTGAAGCAAGCCAGGATGAGAGTAGTATGGCTAGTACTTCTGGTTTTCCCGCCAAGACAGATACCAAGTGAAAAAGAGAAGTAAAGTTGTTGGCTTGCTCTATCAATTATGTTGCAAAGGGAGGGCAATCACACAGAGTTAAAGGAATGGGGAGGGACATCTGTATGATTAATGAAACCTAAGATTTTATCTTGGAATGTGAGAGGGCTGAATGAGACCTAAGATTTTATCTTGGAATGCAAGAGGGCTGAATGAGTAACTATGATGTTGCTTTATGGAAAAATTAATGATGGATTAGAGATTAGATAGTGATGGATGAACATGTATTTGTTGTACTTGTTGGAAAGGAGCGGGTTTGGAGAGAAGTAGAGAGCATGGATAGCTTTTTGTATTTCTACAATTCGCTATTCAGTTTTAATAAATGGAGCCCCCTTTGGATTCTTTAGTACTAATTCAAGGTTTAAGACAAGGGGATCCGTTATCACCTGTACCTTTTGTAGTGGTTATGAAGGTTCCGAGTAGCATGATATCGACAACTGTGGATAGGGGTCTTTTAGATGGTTTTATAATGGGCTCAAGAAATGCTGCATGAATGATTGTGTCGCGCTTGTTGTTTGCAGATAATACTTTGATTTTTTGCAAGGTTAATGGTGAACATCTTTGAAATTTGAGATGCCTTTTTTTTATGTTTTGAAACAGTCTCGGGGTTAAAGATTAATTTGTCAAAGTCAAAGATCATTCCTATTGGAGAGGTGGATGATATAGAAAGTTTGACCATAATATTTGGGAGTAGGGTGGCTCTGTCACCAAAAAAATATTTGGGTGTTCCTTTGGGAGCGCCATACAAATCAGCTTCTATATGGAATAGTATTGTCGAGAAAATGGAAAGGCAGTTGGCGGGTTGGACGAGACTATATTTGTCGTAAGGAGGGAGGTTGACGATCAAAAGTACTTTGCCCAATTTCCCACATATCATATATCCTTGTTTCCTATTCATTTGGGTGTGGCAAATAGGATTGAGAAACTACAAAGAGATTTTTTATGGGGAATGAGGAGTTTAAATTCCACCTAAATGGTCGACAATTTGTCCTCCTATGCAATATGGTGGGTTGGGGTTTAGAAACTTGATTAAGTTTAATCAAGCTTTGTTGGGTAAATGGCTATGGCAGTATGCTACGGATACAGAGCCGTTAGGTTGTTGAAGCAAAAAAATATGATAGTTTGAACAATGGTTGGTACTTATCAAAAAAAAGTTTGCACAATGGTTGGTGTTCTGAGGTAATGGAGCTTTTCGGTGTTGGGAGTGTGGAAACATATTAGAAGGGGAATGTATCTTTTGTAAGATCTGTACAAAATTGGGAGCTAGATTTGGTGCTTGCGTTTTTTGGTGTGTTATTATATTCCCCTCAAATGGAGACGAGGCGGTGAGGATTGTCTTCGGTGGATTCCTTCAAAGAGAAAGAAATTTGGGGTGAGGTCGTTTTTTTCATGAGTTGTATACTTCGGGGTCTTCTTTTCCTTAAGAGTATTTGAAAAGTTAAAAGTCCCTATGAGAGTGAGTATTTTTGTGTGGACAGTAGCTCTTGGTAAGATTTTGACCTTGGACAATCTGAGAAAGAGAAAAGTAATAGTGGTGGAACGGTGTTGCATATGTAAGAGGAGCAGAGAATCTATTGATTATCTTTTTCTCCATTGCGAAGTGGCAAGAGAATTATGGAATGTGATCTTTACCCTTTTTAGAGTCTAATGGGGTTATGTGAGACATGTTAGATTGTTAGAGAAGTCATGTGGGCAGTCGTTCAGTTCTAGATGTGTGAAGGATAGCCTCATCGTGCTTAATGTGGAGCATATGGAGAGAACAAAATGCAACATGTTTTGAAGATCGTGCAAGGATGAAGGAAGAATTCAATAACAGCTTGATCAAATCGCTCTTTAATTGGATAGGGGAGTATAACATTTCTCATTTTTCTAACTTTTTTGAATTTGTGGATTTATGTTCTTCTTTTAGCATTTAAGGGGGACTCTCTTTGTATACATCATGATCCTGTGTACTAGGGTTGCACCTTTTTGTGCTTAGAACACTAGCAGTTGCTTCCATAAATCTCATTCTCTTTCCTAAATGTAGGAAAAACTCCTAAAAATCATCTGAAACATAGTGTTAGGGAACACTAAGGGAAGCAAAAGTCTTACCCTAGATTTAGGGTAGCACATTAGTTCCCTTAACATTATTTTAATACAAAAGGGCTTTCTCTTTCCTCTCTCTTTCCTCTAACATTTATTTGAAACAATATTTAAATGGTTTCTCTTTCCTCTTTCTTTCCCCTAGCATTTAATTTAAAGAATATTTAATTGGTATAAAAAAAGGATAGGGAAAGCTATTGTGAAGCTTATTTGAATAGGGAAGCAAGAAGAAGTTTGGTTCCCTACATTTAAGGAAAATCTAAGGAAAGCTGTTGCTAGTACTCTTATCAATGAAATGAGTTATTTATTAAAATAATAATAATTATATTTTGTTTTTGAAATAAGTTACACCTAACTAGCCATTCACTAGATTGTGGTATTTAACCTTCTAAACCTAAGTAGATCGTCTTAAATTTGTAATGGAGCTACAAGGACCACAGGGACCCTATCAATCAAAAGTCTGGAATTCATATTAATATCTGATTAATAGAGTTCTCATAAATCTATACAGTGTAAAAGAACGAAATCCATGGGTTAGAATATCCCATATGGACCAGTGTGCATGTACATTTGTACGAAGGAACTGCCATAAAAAATATTTCTACAAGTTAAATATCCTCTCTTCCTTATTATTAAAGCAAATCTAAATGTACATACTCACATAAGGGTACGCGCTCATAAAGTATAATATCCTCTTTAAATATATAAGTACATTAGTGCAAAGAGGCAACAAGCGCCCAATCAATTTGTCAACATCGATATTAAGGCATCAACTGATTAGTATTTCCTCTTTTGTTTTCTTTTTTTGTAAGTAAATAAATTGTTACCTTCTCCATCAACGTGGATGCTTCCACCTTCCAGAACAATAGAATGTGGAAACCTAGGAATCCTCTCAATCTCCAAGATCTAAAAGAAGCAATAAGGATATTAGCAAATATATACAAAAAAATCCTTGGAAAAAAGATGTAGCCATAAAAATCTAGCGCAGTCCGTATCTTCTACTAAGTTACACTAACCTTCCTTGCAACTAGGCAGTCAAGACTCCAATCCTGGTAGCAACCATCATCAATGCCTAGAAATTTTATGAGTAAATTCATTTAGAGAAGACACCAAGCAAACAGGATCATAGACTTGTCATAAAAAATTAACTAATACATCTAGAGTCACAAACTTCAGGAACTTTTTTGGTACATATAATGAGTACGTTATCTAACCTTCCGACTTACTTTCTGTCTTTGTTTCCTATTCCTATGAGTGTAGCAAAAAGGCTTGAGAAAGTCCAAAGAGATTTCTTGTGGGGAGGGATGGGAGATGAGCCTAAGTTGCACCTTGTAAGCTGGAATCAAGTCTATTGTCCTCTACACTCCAGTGGCCTTGGCATTCGGAAGTTGCATCAGTTTAACCAAGCCCTCTTAGAGAAATGGCTTTGCAGATATGCGAATGAGAGTGAGACTTTTTGGTACAAGATTATCAAAGCTAAGTATAAAGATCAGGAGGGTGGGTGGTGTACTAAGGAGGTTTCGGGCTCTCATGGTGTGGGTCTATGGAAGCATATCTGACAAGATTGGAACTTCTTTGCCAAAGGTATTCGTTTTGAGGTGGGGGTGGGTTCGAAAGTTCGATTCTGGCATGATATTTGGTGTAGGGATCAAACGTTGAAGCATGCCTTCCCTTCCTTGTTCAATATCGCTAGATACAAAGAAGCTTGGGTGAAGGTCAATTTTTCTTGGAGAAATGGGGTTGTCGAGTGAAATGTCATTTTTGTGCGGCCCGTCCAGGATTGGGAGATGGATATAGTCATTGCTTTCTTTGATCGGTTGTACTCTTGTAAGATAACCTTTGACTCTATGGATCGTATTCGATGGTCCTCGTCTAAGAAGGGTAAGTTCGAGGTGAAGTTGTTCTTTAAGGCCTTGTCCAACATCAACCATGAGGCGTTTCCTTGGAAGAGTATCTGGTGTATGAAGGTGCCTTCATGGGTGGCTTTTTTCGGGTGGACTGCGGCCCTCGGCAAAATTCTGAATCTCGATAATTTGCGAAAGAGGAACTTTGTGGTAGTGGAATGATGTTTTATGTGTAAGAAGAACAGAGAGTCTGTTGATCATCTTCTTCTTCACTGTGAGATTGCAAGAGCTCTTTGGCATACTATCTTTAGTCGGTTCGGGTTACTTTGGGTTATGCCTTGCAGGGTAAGGGACTTGCTCGATTGTTGGTGGACGGGAGGGCGCTCTCGTAGTGCGGTTGTGTGAAAGATGATCCCTCTTTGTCTTATGTGGTGTGTTTGGAGCGAAAGAAATGTTAGATGTTTTGAGAATTCCTCTAGGTCTTTAGAGGAACTTATTCATTTCTTCTTTTTCACTCTTTACTCTTGGACGGCCGCTTGGCTAGCTCCTTTAGTAATTAGTTTTTCTGATTTCCTTTTCCATTTCTCTCCCTCTTAGGCGCTCTCTTTTTATACTTCCCGTGTATATGGGTTGCGCCCCTCTACACTCTTTTTATATCATCATTACTTATCAAAAAAAACATATAATGGATGTTGGTTTCCATTTATTCCCCCAAAAAAAAAAGACAAAGGGAATTAGATAAGTCTTTACACAAGCAGAAATACACCACTTATTCTGCACTACTTAAAAGATTATCAAAGCACCACTCGTGAACAAGCTTCATTAGTTCACATTTGATTCTAGATTTAGTTCCTCAAATCCCAGCAGTTGATCACCCCTTTTTTCTTCCCCTCTTTGGTAGAAGAGATTGAAATAATTTTGCATTAAAAAAAGGACAAATTATTCTGGTAAGAGAATAAAAGGAAAAGGAACAGGAAATAACTTACTCAAATAGTAAGTTTTAGACTATGGGGTTGAATGCAGTATTTTAAAAAACCCTTACCTTTGCTATCAATGTAACAGAACTTTCAACTGCTGAGATTATCATACCCTTAAAAGATCATAATTCTAGAAAAATGGTGCACCATCTTTTTTTGAATATTAAGATACAAAAGCAAAACTAAATATATGATAGACATGAGATTTGACTATTCAATAGTTTACCTCCCCAACTGTTAAAATTCCAATCAATGCCAGCAACCTTCGGCTTTGAGGTACCAGAATTTGACGCGTTCTTGCTAACTACAAACTATTAAAAAAAGCACCATTCCCATTGTCAATTTAAATATGCAACTGAAGATATTACTATTCCAAATGCCAAAATGAGTAGAACAAGGAATCTTACAGTTGGTCCAGTATCACGAAACCAAGAGTCATTCATACTCATCTCAATCAGTCTTATATTTTTTGGCAGCTCACTTCGTGCATTGGGCCACTGAGAATGTAATAAACCCAAATTCCAAACTTAGTTAAGAACCATATTAAGCACAAGTTATAAGACTCTTCATCTCTTATCACTTCTACCAACCTGAGCAGCACTTGCACATACAGTTACAGGCTCAAACTTTGAGATTGCAGATGCTATCCTGGCATATACACTTTGGGCATGCACTGCATTATTTCTCCAGTTATCTGGGCGTTCCTGTAACTCAAAATGAAGCTTGATTGTCATAACCAACTAAGCACGATAGGTTGGATGTCAAAGAGCGCTCTAAAATTTTGTGCATAGAATCAGGAGATATAAAGCTTAGATAGATATAAGTTAAGGGCTTAAATCACTAGCAACAAACACCCTATAGCCCACTCCCTTCCCTCTATATATAGGGAAAATCTCAAAAAAAAAATCACAAAAAACTACCCACATCAATTTTCCTAAATTCAGCCTAAACCCTTGAGTAGCTACAGTGCTACCCAATGCATTGGGTAACACTGTAACTATGCAATGCCTTATTATAATCATAAAAAATAAAATAAAAAATAAAAAAATTATTTCTCCTCTCACATGTTTTCGCCCCCATATTCCTTCTTCATTGAAGCATTTTCCCCGGGTTTCCTCAAAAAGCTCGCTCTCATTGGGTTGGGTAGCACTTTAACTACCCAATGCCTTATTATAATCATAAAAAATTAAAAAATTAAAATATATATATATATATATATTATTTCTCCTCTCACATGTTTTCGCCCCCATATTCCTTCTTCTTCGTTGAAGCATTTTCCCCGGGTTTCCTCAAAAAGCTCTCTCTCTCTCTCTCTCTCTGAGCTCAAGCCATCATTCAAGACCTTGCATTCCTTTTCTTTTTACATCTTTGTACATTCCTTTGCTATTTGTCCCAAGCGCTTCCAACTCAAAACTCCAAGATCTTGATTGCTCAAAACAAAGCTCTTGGATGGGATGATAAAAAAGGGGATTTACGAATAAGAAAAAAGAATAATTCCCCATCCCTGTTGGAATCGATTTCGGAAAATCAATATACTAACACTTTTTTTTTTGATAAATAAGCAATTCATTGAAAAACGCAGAGGGGCGCAACCCTAATACACAGGAAGTATATAAAAAAAAGCCCCACTACAGACAAAAAGAGGAACATAAAGATAAAAATAGAGACATGGTGGAAATCTTAGGCACACTACAAGCTTCAGTCCAATGGAACAATGTTCGAATAAGCAACTTTTTGAGCTCTTCCATTGACCTTTCTTGATCTTCAAAGCATCTTGCATTCTGCTCTCGCCAAATGATCCACATAAGACACAATGGTGCTATTCGCCACACCTCCTTAGCTGAAATATTACCAAGTTGACCACGCCAACACACTAACAAATCTGCCACCCCTCCAAACATAACCCATGTGACATCAAAAAGAGTGAGTACTACACTCCATAACACTCGTGCCACTTCACAATGAAGGAGAAGATGGTTGATAGACTCACCACATTGCTTGCACATGCAACACCATCCCACCACAATGATACCTCTTTTACGCAAGTTGTCAAAAGTCAAAATCTTTCCTAGAGTCGCCGTCCACACAAAGAAACTGACTTGCAATGAAACTTTGACTTTCTATATACTTCTCTATGGAAAAGTGGAAGTTTCTGTTCCCGAAGAAGAGAGCATGCGAAAAAAAGATTTTACCCCAAAAATATTCCGTTTGGAAGGATTCCACAACATGCAGTCCATTACTCCCATACGCCTGCGAAAAGTATATAACTTCCCAAAGAACGCTATCACCAACTCTACCTCCCATCCTCTCCGAATATGCTTCCACACTCCCACTCCATAAGGACCCTCCACCACTTTGGTACACCAACCACCATTCATGCACCCATGCTTGCCCTCAACAACCAACCTCCAATATGCCTCCCTTTCCGTAGCATATCTCCATAATCATTTACCCAATAAGGCTAGATTAAAAGTGCGTAAGTTTTAGATGCCCAAACCTCCAACTTGCATGAGCGAGAAAATTTTAGTCCATTTCACTAAATGGAATTTAGTCTCCTCATTTAGTCCACCCCATAGGAAATCTCTTTGTAGTTTTCTCCAAACTGTGCGTCACGCTCACTAGAATAGGAGATAGAGACAAAAAGCATGTGGGGAGGTTGGACAAAGTGCTTTTAATCAGTATGAGCCTCCCACCTTTTGATAGATACATTTTCTTCCAACCCGCCAATTTCCTTCTCATTTTGTCAACAATGTCATTCCAAATGGTGGTAGACTTGTAAGACGCCCCCAAAGGAAGACCTAAGTATTTCATGGGTAATCTTGCCACCCTACAACCAAAAATTCTTGCCAGCCTATCAACGTTCTCCACCTCACCAATTGGAACAATCTCAGACTTTGCCAAATTAACTTTTAGCCCCGAGACAGCTTCAAAGCTAAAAACAGACAACACAAATTTCTAAGTTGATCCTCATTGTGACGGCAGAAGATCAATGTATCATCAGCAAACAGCAAATGTGAGACACTGAGTCCAAGATTGTTTCTCATCCCCATAGAAAATCCAAACACAAGATTACTGTTTTCTGTAGCCTCCATCATCCTACTCAACCCCTCCATAACAATAACAAATAGAAAAGGAAATAGTGGATCCCCTTGTCTTATGCCCCGAGAGCTACTAAAAAAACCTGAGGGCTCTCCATTAATCAAAACTGAATATCGGATTGTAGAAATGCAGAACGCTATCCAGTTCCTCCATTTTTCCCCAAACCCACTTTGTTGCAATATGAATAGCAAAAACTCTCAATTTACATGATCATACGCCTTCTCTAAGTCCAATTTACATAACAAACCGGATTCTCCAGATCTAAGATGACTGTCAATGCATTCATTTGCTATCAGTACCGAATCTAGAATCTGTCTCCTCTTGATATACGTATTTTGAGACTTCGATATTATCTTATCTAACACATTTTTCAACTAATTATCTAGCACTTTGGAGATTAATTTATACACAATTTCCACCAAACTAATAGGTCGAAAGTCCTTTAACTCCTCCGCACCTGCTTTTTTTTGGAATAAGTGCAATGAATGTAGCATTTAGACTTTTCTGAAACCTTTCCTTCTTGTGGAAATCTCGGAAAACAGCCATAATGTCTTCTTTAATTACTTCCCAACATGTTTGCACAAAACCAAATGAAAAGCCATCAGGGCCCGGAGATTTGTCTCCTTGTAGCTCCTTAACCACTTCTAACACCTCATTTTCTTCAAAGTCCCTTTCTAACCACAACCCTTCCTCGCTACCAATAGATTGAAAGGATAGACCATCCGGTGTCGGCCTCCTCCTACATCTTTCAGTATATGAATAAGTATAGAATTGAACAATGTGCGTCTTGATATCAGTGGCCTCCGAAGACAAAGAACCATTGATAATTAAAGACTCAATGGCATTGTTTCTTTTGTTTGAGTTTGCCATCCTGTGAAAAAATTTGGTATTCTTGTCCCCCTCCCTTAACCATAGTGCCCGAGATTTCTGACGCCAACTTATCTCTTCACACAACAATAATCTTTTCAACTCCAAAGATAACTCCTCCTTGCTCCTCCTTTCCTTCTCATTCAACCCACGACCTTCCCCACTAATATCAAGCTTCCTAATGTCATCCAGCAACATTTTCTTTTCCCGACATGCCCAAAATCCCCATTATTCCATCGTCACAGATCACCTTTCAAAGATTTTAATTTGCATGCAAGCACATAGCTGGAACTCCCAGTAAATTGATAAGATTGCCACCAGATTTTTACCTGATCCACAAACCCCTCAGATTTCAGCCACATACTCTCAAACTTGAAGTATCCACCTCTTCTCTTCCTTTCCCCACAATCAAGTAAGATGGGAGAGTGATCCGACAATAGGCACTAGAGTCTTCGTTGAACCACATCAAGAAACTTTTCTTCCCAGTCAGGAGATAATAAAAATCTGTCAATTCTAGACCAATAATGGTTATTTGACCAAGTATATTGCCCACCCACCAAAGGGATGTCAAGCAAGCCTTGATCAAAGATGAAACTAGAAAATTCCTCCATACGATTTGCATACCACGTAACACCTACCCTTTCACTTGGAAATCTAATGGCATTAAAATCTCCACCAATGCACCAAGGCACTTCCCACCAACTCATGATGCCGACCAATTCATCCCACAGTAGTTGCCTATCATTATTATTATTGGGACCATACACACCTGCAAATGCCCATTCAAAGTTGTCACTGACACTTTGGAAATAGCATGCAATGATGAAACGCCACACACTAACCTCCAATCTTTCCACTACCCTTTTATCCCACATCAGCAAAATGCCTCCAGAAGCTCCATGTGACCCTACATAATACCAATCCATGTGAGGGCAACCCCACAAGCTCCTTGCTACTTCTCTAGTAACTTGCTGCAATTTAGTTTCTTGTAAGCACACAATATCCGCTTTCCACTCCCCTAGAAGGCCCTTTATCTTCATTCTTTTTTCCTCCAAGTTCAGCCCCCTTACATTCCACTACAAAATTCTTGGCTTCACTAATCAACCATCGAACCCCTCCCTTTCCCATTGACCTTGATTGCAGTCTCTTTCTTGCCATCATAATTAACCAAACATGACAGTCGTTGTAACTCTCGTTTACCTTTGGACATTGTTGATGGAGGTGCCACCACTATGTCCGCCTTAGGAGGACTTTTTTTGTTCTTTCAATCAACTTCAATTGCTCTGAACAGCGCCATTATCTCTTCCTCATGTCCTTCAAGTGACAACCCAACAACATGGCAAAAACCTTTCACTCTTTCCACAACCCATTCACAAGTCTCTTCCTGAGTCAACTCACCCTCCAGCATGTCCCCCTTTATACTGCTAGGGGTTCACAATCCACCACTTCTTCATCCCAAAACTGTATCAATTCCTTGCCAGTGAGCTGCTTGTCTTCATGAACAGAGTTTTCCCCTTAGACAAAAATTATTGGCCATTTTAAAACAGTTGGCTTGCCGTCCATTGGGGTCCACCAACATCTTAGGGAATTCAAAGCTACTTCTGTCATCTTCTCCTCCTTGCCCTCACATCTATTTTGCAATTTGTACCCAAGCTCCTCCGAGGGCGAGTTTTTTTGTGTGGTCGGCGGCTTTGGGTAAAATTTTGACCTTGGACAATCTCAAAAAGCGACGGGTGATTGTGACAAACAAGTATTGTATGTGCAAGAAGACCGAGGAGACAATGGACCATCTTCTCCTTCATTGCGAGGTAGCTTATGCTTTGTGGAGCACCTTTTTTGGTCTGTTTGGGTTGTCTTGGGTGATGCTGAATAGGGTTTCGGATTTGCTCGCTTGTTGGTGGTCTTCGAGGAGGAGGGGGAGTGCCGCGGTATGGAAAATGGTGCCTACATGCTTTTTTTGGTGACTGTGGAGGGAAAGGAATAATAGGTGCTTTGAGGATTTGGAGGGGACTTGGAAAGACATACTAGCATCTTGCTTTCAAACTCTGTATCTTTGGACCGTTGCGCATGTCTTTCCAGTTTCGATTAGTTATGATGATTTTCTTCTTCGTTTTTCTCCTTCTAGTTAGGTGATCCTATTGTATACTCCCAGTGTACCTTGGGGCGCCTTTACGCTTTTTAATAAAACTTTTATTACTTATCAAAAAAAAAAATTTGTAGCAGCCCTCCGCCCCTATTGTCATCAGTGCCTTAGTCAATTCATTCCCCTGTGCAACCTTCCTATTGATATCTTGCTCAAGCTGCTCAATGTCCAACTTTGACACTATTCTCTCCAATTATGGCGTTTCCTCCACTTCTGGGCTACCTCTGACTGCCGCCACAAGCCATGGGTTGTTCGCTATGTGCTCCCGAGTCTGCCCAAAGGCCTGGTCGGCCTTGACTGACTTCTCTGGAAAAAGTATGGGATCTGCCATCGTTGCCGTTGTGGACTTCGACTCCAGCACCCACCTCTGGCCACTCTCTGGCACCATTGCGTTGTCTTCTACTGATTCTTCAGGCTGCTGGAGACCATCGCAATTCTGTTTCGCAGAGCAATTGGCCTGTGTGGCTTGATCTGTTACTGTTGAGCCAAGATTCAGCTCCAGCGACTCTCCAACAGCTGCTCCGGCATCGGCAACGTGCAGTGTTTTTCCAATGCCAACGTGGCTTGGACTTCAGTGTTTTCCTTTGAAAATATGTTTTCTTGACAATTGGTTTGGGCTGCTGATGATACTTGGGCTGCTAGACGTGCGCCCAAGGTTTTGCTTGCAGATGCTCCATCTCTAGGCCCATTTCCTTGTCCAGCCCAAGAATATGCCACGCTCACTTTAATTCTTCTCCAGACAGCTGTTTATTTCCTCCTTAAATGCAACCAACATATTTCGAATTGCCATAATATTCCCTTCCGTTATGAGCGGCGAAAATCTTTTCTCATTAATTCCAGCATGGTCCACAGTCAACCTGTCTTCAACACTTTCCTGAATGGGCTTCTCCTTGACTGTTGCAGCACCATGGTCGCCAACGAGTTGAGCGCCACCTTGTAAATTTTGCGAGATGGCCAGAGTCGGAATCCTCTGCTCAGCCTCCATCCCCTTACCCATCACTACGTCCGCATAAGACACTTTTCCATGGACTCCTTGCGATTCTGTTACTATGTTCCCCATCTTTGCCTCCGGAGCCTTACTCGCATGCGTTCCTTTTGAGCATTGTTTTTCATGGTGTTGTTTCAGCCATAATAATTGCATTCGACATTCCTTCCAGCCCATTCCTTCATCTCCCTCTGGTATGATAATGAAGCTTCTTCTTCCACTCCCACCATATTTTGAGAGCTCCATGAAATTCCCATAGTTATTCCTTCACCTTTGTAACACATATACGGTGTTACCGAACCGGAAGGTCCTCCAATTCTCCTTGGTCTTATCGTTGTGAGACAGGTAATCCCAAGACATTAAGAACCAGAATACTGTTGGCCATGCCATGATCACCAACCAAGAAACACCCTTACTTTTTTCCGCCAAGCGAACACCCCCTCTCACTTCTGACCTGAATTCAAAAGACTTCTTTTCTACGTAAAAAAACCCCAGATACCCCATTCTTCTTACCGAACTACTACTGCCTGCCACTAGATGGGCGGGGGAACCACCCCTTACCTACTCACACGCCAACCCTCACCTCGCGAGACAATAATATACTAACACTTATGTTCTTATTGGTAAGATTTTAGCTCTCGATCTTTCAAGAAGATATTACATAGAGGACAGAAAGGGAGACACAGAATGAGGGAGAGTGAGAGATACAGTGAAAGGAAAAAAGAAATAAAAATAAAATAAAGAAAAGAAAAGAAAAGGTAAAAAAAAAAAAAATTAACATTTGAATGGTATTGAGAAAGATTAAGGGAAGTTGTTGTGTAGTATATTTGTATAGGGAAGCAAAAAGTAGTTTTGTTCATTACATTTAAGGAAAATGGTTGGGTGTTTATTGCTAGTGCTCTTAGAGAGTTTTGCTATGCCAGGATTACATACAATGCAACCAAAACCACACATGTAGCACAGCTGGAATATCAAACAATGATTGCTGAAACTATTAGTGCTAGTGTAATGAGCGTGGGAGAACTTTCTAAAATAAAAATTTCAAATTCGAACTTTGGGAAAGTAATGCTATTCATGAATGAGTAATGGCAAAGTCACAAAGCAAGATCTAATGGCCCGTTTCCAGAGTTCTACAATTAGAAGAGTTGGTAGTGGTTTCTGAAAGAGTTTGAGAAATCTCTGTTTGGTTAACTTACCAACAACAGAGTAGTTCATTCATATTTATAACCAAAGGAGCTAGAAGTTCTATACGGAAGATTTACAAAGAAGTGCATAAACAGAAAAACACTTAAGGAAAGCTATCATGTGAGTGATACAAGTGAAATCCAAATATGGAATTGAGAGGACTTGTATCTTGTTGCAGAAAATCTGGAAGTTCAGGAAACATGGTTTGCGTGAATTGAGGGATTTTGAGCTGTCCATCATCTTGAATTGTGGTCTGTTGTAGGCTGTCATTCAGCCTGCATGAAATATGGGACTCCTGGGTCGTTAGCAGCTGAGAGGTCTGCTGCCTTGTTGAGATTTATCCTTTAACAGTTTCATCATGTCAAGGGAGCTGGGGCCTGGGTTTGATATATTTGTTTGTGGAAGGTATCAAAGTCATTTAAACCAATAGGAATTGGTCTATGGTCTATTCACTAACAAATCTCTGGCAAATGACATCCTAAGGAGCAGTTTCTTAGAAGCTCCAAATTTTAGCTTCTTTAATAAAAAAGAAAAAAGGAAGAAGTTTGGGCATTTGTATGATGGTAAAAGCAATCTTGGTCACTTGATGTCATCAAATGTAGATAGGGGAGCTTCTTGGTGTCACGAAATGCAAGCAAAAGCACTCTTTGGCATCCGGCACACCAAAAGGCGATCCCAAACAAGGCCCAGCAACATCATATATCATATGGTTCGTAACAGTGCACTCCAAGCACATAATGTAACAAAATAGTTTCTACAATTCACTTATATCCAGAGAAGATAAAATCCTACAAAACCCAAATAGACGAACATGTGATAATTAACAAATATATCGAGGAAAATTCATCGAACATATGAATGGTATTACAAAAATCTTACTTCCATAACATAACCTGACAACCATACATTAGGCATACATAGAAGCTAATTGAGGCATCAAAAATATAGATATATACATGAGAAAAACAACTGACCAAAAACTCATTTAAAATTTATTGGATTTCATGCGCAACACGAACCTAGCTGAGAATCCATTTCCCAAACGCCCAAAATAAAAATAAAAAATAAAAAATAAAAAATAAAAAAAAAAAGGTCATTAATTTCATGACCCATGAACCTGAATAACATTATCATGTCACGTGAAAGCGGAGATGTACTTACAGGCCAACCCATCCAACACTTTGCATGCGTTTCCCACTCGGCGGGCATGCGGTATCCATGGAGACCAGGAGTTCCTTCCAAGTCCATCTCAATCTCTCTCTCTCTCTCTCTCTCTCTCCCTCTCTCGCTTAAGCTGAAGTGAAGTGGCTTGACCCTTGAGAGAGAGAGAAAAAAAGAGTCAAAGGTGGAACCGAGACTCCGATCGAGTTCGATGTGATCTTTCGGCAATGTATACGACCCCCTTAAATCCGGTGCGACTTTTGTCAGCGGAATAACGCAATGGGCTCTAATCACGTGACGTGGTCCTAATTTTTCGGAAAAATAAATTTGGATGGGTTTCGGTGGTATAGATAGGGCATTTTCGTCATTTGATTCGTAAATATCAGTTAAATTAATTAATTACTCGATTTCATACGGGCAATTAATAGTTTCGATTCTTTCAATTATTCGGTTAGTCAGTTAATAGGTGATTGGTTATAAGTTTTTATGTTAGAATAGAGATTTCCAGCTGCCAAGCATAGACATATCTCTCCTCTTCTTTTTCCTTTTTTTTTAAATTAAAAAAGAGAGATATTAAAAGAAAATTCAAATTTAAGGTATTAGCACCAAATTTAAGACATTAACACCAAATTTGAGATATTAACACCAAAGTTAGGATGATCGAATCCCTTTTAGGTGATACCATCCCTAAATGGTTAACCTTCCACCCCTTGATTTTAGTTTTAAATCTAAAAACAAATTTTAAGGCATTAAAAACTAAATATTAACTCATAAAAATTTAACTAAAAAAAATAACAAAATTTTTATTACTATTATCCTTTTAATATGTGTCCGACGCTTGGCTGCCAAAATTTGGTAGCAGCATAGCAAGACTCTTTATGTTAAGATTTATTAACTAATATTGTTGTGTGATTCTATAGATTCGTGAGATATTTTCATTGTTCTATTTATATTTGTTGTATTCTATTTATCTAATTGTTAAGAGTATAACTTCTAGAGGGCCCCTACTATCAAGTCTTAGTGTAAACCGGTCCTTTTACAGCATCCAATTACATTGTGACACATCATTAATTTAAGAAGAAACAAAAAAAAGAAGTGAGAACAACCATACAAAATCAAAATGTGAGAAAAAAAAAAAAGACTTGAGCCTGCCAAACCCACGCCGTGGGTCTGGCAACACCTACGACCCAACCGTGGATTACCTTCTCAAGCCACTTTTCTACCAAATTCAACCTCAAAATTCATTTCTAATGCTTCAAAACTCGTTTCTAATGCCTCAAAACTCTTTTTTTTTTTTTTGATTTAAAACTAAAACCTATAGGAGAAAAGGTTAATCTTTTAGGAATTCTATCGCCTTAAAGGGATCCGCCGGAGAGGGCTGCCGCCTGCCGTAACCCAGTCGTGGATGTGGTGGGTGAATGGTTGGAGAGAAAGAGGAGAAGAGGAAATAAAATTTACGATGAAGATGAACCAGAGAAGAAGAGGAACTGGGAGAGAGAAAAAATTCAATGTTTTTATTCCTATTCTATCAAATGTGTACACCTTCTATTGGATGCTGCAAAACATCACTTTTGCAGAAGAACATGATAAAATGTTTATCCTAACTTCTGTACACCCTCTAATTTCTATGCTCACCATTTAAAAGCTTACACCTTAACTTGGAACACAGTAAGAAAGAAAACACAATCATGCCTTATTATATCAAGTTTTATTATTTTAAAAAATAAATAAATTTAGAGGGCAATCCAGGGTGGCCGGCAAGCCACACTAGCCACTTTTGGGGTGGCGCGCAACCACCTTAGGGCCTAGGGGTGGCCCGTAAGCCACCCCTAGTGGTGGTTGGGTTGGCTGCGGCCACCCTCAAATCTATCTAGGGTGGCCAGCCACCATTGGGGGTGGCTCACAGGCCACCCCCAGCCCACAGGGTGGCCAAGGAGCCACCCCTAGGCCATGTGCGGCCACCCCAAATGTAGCCGGGTGGCTCGTCGGCCACCCCTAGTGGGAGGGGGTGGCCAGCGAGCCATCCCTTCAATTTTTTTTTTTTTTTTTATAAAAAAAATTAATTATTTTTTAAGTTTTGGTATAATACAGTGTGATTGTATTTTTTTTCTTAATCTTAGGTTTATTATAATATGTTTAGGTGTCAGTTTCTTATTGGTGGGGGCACAAAGGGGTTGAGATTATGCCGCACCCAAATAGAAGTTCCTCTCGCTTGTTAATTATTCGGATTAATATTATTTAGTATGAGTAAAAATTTTTGCTCAATCCAAAAATTTGTTTAACATGTTTTTCATTGAAATCTTCAACTTGGGCTTCTTGGACAAATTCTAGGCTTGATTTTGCCTTGAAAACAAACGGCATTAATTGCCTTTTTGCTAGGCTAGGCAGTCGGCACCAAAACGTCGCATGGGTTACAAATATCTGAGTTAAAATCTGTTATTTTTACCGGTAGATGGTAACACACAGAAGCCGGATCCCACTCGATCACCACTCACGTCTCCCTCTGTCTCTCGTCAAACCCCTCTCTTCCCACTGTCTCTCTCTTTATCTGCCGACAAATGGTGATTTTTTTCTCTATACCTCTCGTTTCCTCTCTCTTCTCATCTCGTCGAACTCCTCTATCTCTCTATGTCTCTCTCTTTCTCTGCTAACAGAAGGTAATTTTTCTCTACACCTTGTCTCTCTCATCAGTGTCTATTTGTCATGGGGTTTCTCTTGATTTCTTGGTATGGGTAGTTGTGGGTTGGTGTTTTGAAGAAAGATTTGTGATGGGTAATGATAATAATTTCTTTGATTTTCTGCATTTGTGCTAGTATTCATAGAATTTGTGGTTCGATTGATGGAATCCATGGAGTAAGCTTCTGTTGATATTGGAGATGTTTTGGTTGATGGAAGACGATTGGGTTTCAATGTGCTCTTGGGATGAATACAATGGTTTGGGGCCGATGAAGACAATCGTCTTTGATTTTGGTTTCGGTTAAGGAACTTTGATTTTGTTGTGGAGGATGGAGGACGACGATGGTTTGGATGTAAAGGAACGGCAAGGGAGAGAGATAGAGGGAAAGAGAACTGAAAGGGGGAGAGAGAAAAAGGATTAAAAAATTTCTAACATTTTGCTACAGTACTGTTGTCTGGAGACCAAAAAAGCTCCTATTATGAACCTTCTAGCTAGTCTGCTTGAGTGGAGTTGCTCTTGTCCAATTTTAGTTGCCATTTGATTTGCATATATTGAAACACATTTTCAATTTTAGCTGTTTTTTGTTATATACGCTTCTTATTATTTTCTCTCTTTTCTTTTCTCAGCTTGGAAAATATATATTAGGTTTTTAGATGGCGGCTCAAGATCCTTCTTCTGGTGCCGATTCCCCTCGGCGACGCTCTGGTCTGTTGCGGGACCAGGTCCAACTGGTTAAAAAAAAGGACTCTGACCGCTACGAAATTGTCCCAATCCAAGATCCACTCTCATTTGAGAAAGGTTTCTTTATTGTAATTCGTGCATGCCAGCTACTGGCTCAAAAGAATGATGGGATAATATTAGTAGGAGTTGCGGGTCCTTCTGGAGCTGGAAAGACTGTGTTCACTGAGAAGGTGCTCAGCTTTATGCCCAGCATTGCTGTTATAACAATGGACAACTACAATGACTCTAGTCGAATTATTGATGGCAACTTTGATGGTAAACTTTAATTTCTTTCCCTTATATGTTTTATGTCAGAGTTATCAGGCATCTGCGTGTTTGATACGGATTATGCTCTTGAGAATGCTTTTAAACATTAGTTACTATTTTTTCTTGTAAGCAATTGCATTTTAATTCCATAACATCCCCTGGGAGAAGATGACGGAGTGTAAATCAATAACATGCTTTATTGTTTTTCCATCTAGTTGAGAAGCCCCCTAATGACTGGCAGAGTTGACTGTTAGGACTTCATAAGGTAGTGAACATTGTCAAAGAAACAAGTATACAACATATGAATTGAATTTTTTAGGATATCTCCAAGCTTTCCGTGGCTATTCAGATTACTATTTGCCTAAGTAGTTACTCCTATTCAAGATTTGCATGGTTGATCTTAAATACATTTTTCATCACTCTTCTTTCCCAATATCCTGAGTGGCTTAGATATTGCTAATATTAGTCAGTAGTAGTCTCCTGGACATCAAAGGTGTATATCTCTCGTTTGTGTTGTACCCACAGTTCACACTGGAAGAACTTATGGAAAGGTGACTTCCACTCTCATTTACCTGGATTTGTGACAATCACTAGGGTTGAGCACCAACCCCTGGTTTTGAAACATCCAAACTTATGTGTCAACCACCGGAAACTGCCCCTCGAATGTACAAGTTGGTGTATGGTTGCTGAACCGCACTGACTTTGACAGCAGGCAGTTGGTTTTGGGCTGTTTGGCCTGAAATCCTTACCTGCACAGTCGCATTTCACCAAATACCTTGCCTGCAATTCACCAAACCCATCTGCACTCAAATCCTGCATAGCCACATTTTACAAACCCATCATTTATAATTCACCACTTAAACTTCCAGGCCAAGAACCAATACAAACAACACAAACACCGAGGTCGCCAACACCACCCCAAAACATTATCCTCTTCAAATCACAAATCTGAAAAATCTGTTTCTAGTACTTCACTTCATCTCAAAACTAGGAACACTGGCAGTGACGAGAGAAGAGAGGCAATGTCAAGTTCACCTACACCCTGAGAGAGGAAATACTGAGGAAAATGTAACTCCTTTGAAAAGAAGAAGAGGAAGAAGAAGAAGGCATATATGTATATATCCTATGAATAGGTAATGTTATGTTCACCTACATCCAAACCAACAATTGTTGGGTTGGTCGTCCGTAACCCTAAATCATAACTGAGTTGTTTTTTTTTTTATAAGTAAAGATATATAGATTAAGAGCGCAGAGGAGCGCAACCCTAGCACACCGGCAGTATACAAGAGAGCGACTAAGAGGAAGAGAAAGAAGAAGACAACATAAAAAGAAAATCTTGGAAGCTGATCACTATAGGCGTTAGCCAACCAGCAGTCCAAGAGAAAAGGGTGTACAAGAAAAAATAAATAAGGTCCTCTATATTTGTAGATGAGTCCTCAAAACATCTAGCATTTCTCTCGTTCCAAATGCACCACAAGAGGCATAGAGGAACCATCTTCCACACAACGGCGCTGCTAGTTTTATCACCTGTCTACCAAGAAGCAAACAACTCCTTAACGTTACCCGGCATAACCCAACACAAACCAAACCGAATGAAAATGGCATTCCACATGGTACCGCCACCCCACAGTGAAGAAAGAGATGATCAACAGATTCTCCATCTGATTCACACATGCAACAACGATTTATCACCTATCAAAAAAAAAGACCTCTCTTCCGAACATTGTCCAAAGTTAGAATCTTTCCAAGCGCGGCCGTCCAAACAAAGAAGGCCACTCTCGAGGGAGCCTTGGTGCGCAAAATACTTTTCCAAGGGAAAAGAATGGGGTCTTTAGAAGCAAGGATCCTATAAAAAGATCTTACTTCAAATTTGCCTTTACGAGAAGAGATCCACCTTATTCTATCCTCCCCTTCCCCGCCTATTGGATGCGAATACAATAGCATGTAAAAAGAAGCCAAGACCTCCACTTCCCAATCATGTACCCTGCGAGTGAAGGAAACATTCTACTGAACAGAGCCATTTAAGCATTCCCTATTGTCTGCAATAGACGCATCCTTCTTGGTGGCAATATTGAAAAGTCCAGGAAAAGCCTCCTTGAGAGACATGTCACCGCACCATATATCCTCCCAGAACCTGATATTGGACCCAAGACCAGGGACAAATCTAATGTGGCATTGGAACGACCTCCACCCCTTGCATATTTGCTTCCATAACCCTACCCCATGCGATCCTCTGGGTACCCTGGAGCACCAACCACCCCAAACCGCACCATACTTTGCCACTAGAATCTTTCTCCACCAAGCCTCTTTCTCCTGAGCAAATCTCCACAACCATTTTCCCAATAAAGCTTGATTCATCAAACGCAAATTCCGAATGCCTAAACCTTCCTTAGAGATTGGAGAATAGACCTTATTCCAACTAACCAGATGGAATTAAACTCTTCATCAACCCACCCCATAAGAAATCACGTTGAATCTTCTCAATACGCTTCGCCACTAAAGTCGGAATAGGAAACAGAGACAGAAAGTAGGTGGGAAGATTGGATAAGGTGCTCTTTATGAGAGTGATCCTCCCCTCCATTGATAAATACAAGCGTTTCCAAGAGGCCAACCTTCTAGCATATTTCTCCAACACATCCTCCCAAATAGCCTTGACCTTAAACGAGGCCCCCAACGGGAGACCCAAATACTTCAGCGGCGTAGGAGCTATACCACATCCCAAAATACCCAAATACTTCAGCGGCGTAGGAGCTATACCACATCCCAAAATACTAGCCAGCCTGTCCGCATTGTCCATACTACCCACAGGGACCAAGACGGATTTAGCCAAGTTCACCTTTAACCCAAAGACAGCTTCAAAGCAGACAAGTACAACGCCAGTATTTCTTACTTGAGTAGGATCTGCCCCACAAAAAACCAAAGTGTCATCAGCAAAGAGAAGGTGAGAGATGATAATTTAATCCGTTTCTCTAGCTCCCACTGAAAACCCAGAGATGAGTCCCCTATGTATCGAGGCATCGATCAACCTATTGAAAGCCTCCATGACCAAGACAAACAGGAATGGAGAGAGAGGGTCACCTTGCCTCACTCCACGTGAATTATCAAAGAAACCGGATGAAGAACCATTAATCAAAACTGAAAATCTCACGGACGAGATGCAATGCTCAATCTAGGAACACCATTTCTCTCCAAAACCGCACCTTCTCAGTAAGTAGAGAAGAAACTTCCAATTCATGTGATCATAAGCCTTTTCCATATCCAATTTGCACAATAAGCCGGGTTCCCCTAATCTGATACGACTATCCAGACATTCATTGGGGATGAGAACTGAGTCCAAGATTTGCCTGCCTTTAACAAAAGCATTCTAGGGTTTAGAGATTACCTTGTTCATCACTCTCTTCATTCTATTGGCTAGGACCTTGACAATAATTTTGTATGTCCCTCCCACAAGGCTAATTGGACGAAAATCCTTTATATCAGTCGCTCCATGAGACTTCGGAATAAGAGAGATGAACATGGCATTAAGACTTTTCTCAAACCTACCTCGATCATGGAACTCCACAAAGACTGCCATAATGTCCCCCTTGATCACATCCCAACAATCCTGAAAGAACGCCATAGAAAAGCTGTCCGGACCTGGAGCCTTGTCCCTATCCATTCCTTTCACCACCTCCCAAACCTCCCTTTCCTCGAAAGGAGCTTCCAACCTAGTGGCCTCAGCAACATTCAACATGTCAAAATCAAGATCATCTAGCCTTGGCCACCAAATGAGACTCTCTGTGAAAAGAGATTCGTAAAAATGGGTGACATGGTTACTAATAACCTCTTGATCTGAAGTGGTAAAGCCTTTTACAATCAACATCTCAATTTTGTTATGTCTTCTATTTGCATTAGCAATCCAATGGAAAAATTGACTGAGTTGTTTTAATCATCAGAAATTGACTGGTGTTAGTTGGTCGGGTTAGGACTATTGATTCGATTGGGTTTCAACATCTGAGAGCACCTTAGCTATCATCTACTTTCATTTTTGCCAACTGTATGGTAAATGGATGGATTTTATTTTATCCTCTCATTATACCAAAGGACAACTTAAGATTCATTCCACTTGAAAAAGCTTGTTAAATACTTTCAATGAAATATATTGCAGACCATGAGAGGGATAATTTTTTATCATATTATTAAATGTTGCAAATGTCTTTCACTTTCCCTTATTGTAGTTCTCCTGAATGTATAACTTGGTTTTGCTTCTTGGGTTTTATCCACTGATTGTTATTTGTATATCATTAAAGGTAATGAACAAGGTGGGAGAAGAATCTGTGGTAGAGCACTAATGGTTGTTATGTTTTGTGACAGACCCACGCTTGACAGATTATGACACGTTGCTAGAGAACATACACAATTTAAAAGCAGGGAAGCCTGCTCAGGTCCCAATATATGATTTCAAGGCTAGCTCTCGCGTAGGTTACAGGTTGTATTCTCTCCAGTCTGTTTTTCCTAAAGCTCTTGACTAGGAACTGTGCCATCTCCACTTAAGATACATGACTAGAAATGCATGAGATGCTGCTAGTTCAGAAAATCTTCCATGTTATTTAGAGTTTTGCTTCTTTTGATCATTCATGCATAGCCTCATATAATTTTTGCTTTGCCCATCACATCTCTCTGTGTCCAGCACTGCGCTTTCATAATTTTGACTCAATCAATTTCTTATAGGACAGCTGAAGTCCCTACCTCCCGCATTGTAATTGTTGAAGGCATCTATGCCCTAAGTGAAAGATTGCGGCCTTTGCTAGATCTTCGCGTCTCTGTCACTGGTGGGGTTCATTTTGATCTTGTCAAACGGGTCTTGCGGGACATTCAACGTGCTGGCCAAGAGCCTGAAGAGATAATTCATCAAATATCTGAAACGGTCTTTTCACTGATCTCATGTTCAATATTTTAACTAAGGACTTTGACTGATCTGTTTATAGCATCTACGGTAGTTCTTTTCAATGTATTTTTTACAGGTATATCCTATGTACAAAGCTTTTATTGAGCCGGATCTCCAAACAGCACATATAAAAATCATCAACAAATTTAATCCTTTCAGTGGATTTCAGAACCCCACTTATATACTAAAGGTGAACCTATGGTTTACTCACTCAATCCGAAGTTTTTATGGTTCATCTGTTATAAGTGCCTCATGATTCTGTTTACTTCATCTAACTCTTACGCAGTGTGATTCTATTATTGTAGTCAACAAGGGCAGTGACAGTGGATCAAATCAAGGCTGTTGTTTCTGAAGAACATAAGGAAACTACGGAGGAAACATATGACATATATCTTCTACCACCAGGGGAAGATCCTGAAGCATGTCAATCATATCTAAGGATGAGGAACAGGGATGGAAAGTACAATCTCATGTTCGAGGTTGGCCAATAGTATTGTAAACCCAAGCTTCTTTATTGAAGTGATACTTTTGTGTTTTGAGTATATGCTTGATTTGCGTTGAAGGAATCATTAATAATATTTAGTATTTTTACGTCAATGATGAAGATATTGTGATGACCATGACTTCACATATATCATATGTGCTTCCATCTGAGATCAGAAATAAAAGATATAATTATAGGGGTTTGATTGTAGGTTTTATGTATTCATATCAAGTCATTCAGACCACATATTCATTTTGAATGTCTTGTATTAGATTCTACATCTTAATTTATATATTTATTTCCCTAATTTTAGGGTTTTCCTGTTTCATTGCTCCTTGTAGTATGATTGAAAGAATCCCTCACCTTTTGTAATATTACATTATTAAAGGATGGATCTCTATGAGACTTCCAAGGGGCTATTTATATTTCCTTCCAACTCTGGTAAGGAAAAAGAAATTATTTGTATGGTCTTGATTTTAGGTTTCACCTTATCATGTGAAATTGGTGACATTCCAGACTTTATATAGCCTTTTAAGTGTATTTATTGGATGCTACACCCTAATTTATTTGTTTATTTACCTACTTTTTGGTTTTGACTGTATCTTCCATCCTAGCTGCTAGTTGTGTTAGTCAACTGCTGCACTTTTAGACAGGCTGCAATGCCCTTTACCTCTTGTATAAGTACGTTGATAAATTTTGCTCATAACTAGGTATTTTCTCTTGTATATTTAATGTGTATCTGGGGTGCCTTACGCTTTTAATGATATATATTTCGATTACTTAAAAAAAAAAATAGTACATTGATAAAGAATCTGTACCAGACTTCCATGGCCTATGCATCCCTTCACCTAGTAAAGCAGATGCAATCATCATAGTCATGGAAGCTTGTAGCATACCATATAATCATACCTAAAGCCTCTTTTTCAAATCCTGCTTGTTTCAGATTACTTGAAAAAATTAAGCAGTTCGTTTAGTAACTATAGCTGGTATTCATCTTTCTCTCTTTCTACTAATAGGATTGGTTCATCTCTCCCTCTTCCTACTAATAGGATTAAGCAGTTCAGTTAGTAACTATAGCTGGATAATAAGCTCGTAACTCTAAGGAATTCCTGGATTGTTTGATATTTTGCAATAGTGAGCAGTCACCTTTAATTAGATATTCTGCAAACCTTTTGGACCTATTTTTGGAAGGACCTATGCAGAAAAAATGAAAACAAGACATCTTGATGCAAAAGTTTAATATTGCACCTCAGGAGCTAGATGCAGGGCATTTTAGTGTGATAATCAAATTTTGATGCATGGCACTGTATGCTGTAATGAAATTAGGAATCTGCAATATTTGGGAACATGGGCAATCAAATAGCATAAAGTGATTTCCTTCAGTGGCAGATTGGGTTTTCTGATATGTTCTTCCTTCATGATTGAGATTTCCTGAGTGAACTTTGAGGACTGTAAAATGTGGGAAAATTTAGGTTTTCTGAATTTTTCTGCTTCGTGTTTGCAGGAATGGGTTACAGATAGTCCATTTATTATATCACCTAGAATCACTTTTGAAGTCAGTGTGCGCCTTCTTGGAGGGCTCATGGCTTTGGGTTATACAATTGCAACCATCTTGAAACGGAGCAGTCATGTCTTCTCTGATGACAGGGTGTGCGTGAAAATTGACTGGTTAGAACAACTTAATCGCAAATATGTTCAGGTATATACTGATTACTTAATGTGTTTGTTCATATTGATATGGGGTCTGTTGCACTAATTCCATTCTTTATTATTGTCAGGTCCTCTTGTTTAGTTCCCGATGATCATGCAATGATTAGTCTGACTTTTTTTTTGTTAGTAAAAATAATTGCAATGCTTTGATCATTGCAACATTATTCCATTCTTTGGATGGTAGTGTATCACGTACATGTACATAGTTGTCAGCTCATGACTTGTGGCTGACTCAGCACTTGACTAATCCAAGTTCCAAGTCCTGTGTTTGACATAGCTATGTTGATCAATAATCCTAAGTAACTCTCTCTCTCTCTCTCTCTCTCTCTCACACACACACACACACACACACGTGCTGGCTCACATTCGCACAATCAAATATTTCTGACTGTTACCGCTAGGGTCTTTTTTACCCTTCAGTAATGAAAATATCTTGTGTAACAGTTGGAGAGTTGAAGGCCATTGGTTAAGTAGTATATAGAATGGGATATTTTTGTGCTAATCTGTTAATTTTTGTCACTGTTGGTTTATTAGGTGAATTTTCAAAGCTTAGCACTAATTTAGTTTCACTATTTTTGGTATAAAGGTGCAGGGAAGAGATCGATTATATGTTAAATATATTGCAGAGCAGCTGGGTTTGGATGGTTCATATGTTCCTCGAACTTACATAGAACAAATTCAGCTGGAGAAGCTTGTTAATGATGTTATGGTGTGACTCTTTTGCTTAGCATGCTATACCTTCTCGTGCATAGTCCTGATCTGATCAATTTTCAGGCATTGCCAGATGATTTGAAGACAAAGCTCAGCATAGACGATGATTTGGTTTCAAGCCCTAAAGAAGCCCTTTCTCGAGCCTCTGCAGATAGGAGAATGAAGTATCTCAACCGGTACTGTCCATTTCTAGCAACAGTTTTATATATCTGCAATCTGAAATGGTATGATACAAAAAAATTGAATAAAAAAAGTATCATGCTTTTAGAAGCTCACATGTTTTCCCCAATATGATTCTATTTATATAATTTTTCTTTTTCAGTATAGTAGTTAAACTCAAAATGATTTCAAGTTCATGGAAAATGAGGACTGGCGAGTTATCTCACAATATTCTGTTACATATTGGGCAGAGGTATATCACACTCATACTCAAATCAAAGGGACAAGAACCTATCAAAGCTCACAAAGCTTGCTGTTAACAATCGAAGGTTTGATGGGAGAACCCCAGAATCACCTGCAGCACTTGCAAACCAAGTGAGTGTATTTCGCCTTTCAAATTTTCCAATGCTAATATTTCGGTCTTTTCCTAAACCACTTTGTGGGAACCCTCCACTGTCTGGTTGTGGAATCTTGTCATTTTGTTGTTTGGTTAGCAAGAAACTAAAATAGAAGGAAGCAGGGGCAAGTTTGTATTCAATTTCCCTATATATAAATGGTTTTTTTTGTTAGTATAAAAGAGTTGCAAGGCATGCTTTCACCGTACACCCACATGATTGGTGAAAATTTATAAGTTTTAGCCCTCCAAATTGGTTTCTGTTTCTTTCATTGCTCTTTCCTAGTTCTGTTCTTTTTACAGCCGCCATGGCATCTACATGCGGCATTAGTTTTCATCTATCAATTTGTTTTTGGAGTTCCTTTAGGGAGTTATTACTCAACTCTCGGAACAAATTTCCACACTGAATGAGAGGATGGACGAGTTTACATCTCGTATTGAAGAGCTGAATTCGAAGATCTCTGTCAGGAGAGTTTCAGCCAGTCAACAAAACTTGCCTTTGCAGGCTGAAGCATGCAATGGCTCTGGGCCCATTTCTCTTTTTGGGACTGGCTTGGGGAATGGTTCATTGACTACTGGGCCATTACTGCCCCATTCTTCATCTTCTTCCCAATTGGCTAGGGAGTCCCCAGTAATGGAAGAGGTATGTATACTAATGAATCTCATCTCTGTTGCCGAAAGAAGGAAAGGATCTATGACTGTAGTGTTACATAGTATATATGAAGTTTCTTTTTTTGAGTTTTTTAGCTGCCTAGTACTAAAATGCGTTAGCTAAGTGGCAAACAAACTTTTCAAAAAAGAAAATAAAAAAAGGCTATCAATAAAAAAAACCAAAGAATACTGAATATAGCACAATATCTTTAAAGCACGTTGGTGGCTCTTTTAACTGAAAATGTTGTAATTCCTTTTTTTTAGATACATTTTGCTGTTTTATTTTCACGAAAAATAGAGAAATAAAAAGTTTGTATTGGGTTTAGATGATAAGATGTTTTGGGAGATGAATGTAACGAGGACAGACTTTGCAAAAGCGGTAATGAACATATTACTCTCTGAGGGTAAAACTTTAAAACTCACTTTTTTCATGTGGACAATGAAGAACACTTATGATATCAAATTTAAGTTTGCTAATAGTAGGTGAAATAACCTTTTGGGTCTCTGAGGGTAAAACTTTAAAACTCACTTTTTTAATGTGGACAATGAATAACACTTATGATATCAAATTTAAGTTTGCTAATAGTAGGTGAAATAACCTTTTGGGTCAAATTATTATTGACTCTTTTTATTTATATACTTGGAGCATTACTCAGTAAAAGAATGACATGTAAACTATTCTTTTTACTGTGGAAGAATGGATATGAATGCAGATGACATTGATTTGTTTATTTATTTTTACTAATAGAAGAAGGTGAAGCACCCTTTTGGGATGAAATCTTTATTTGTGCCTCTTCATTTGCATACAAACAAAAAGCATAAGATTATAATAGCATTTGCATGACAACTTTAGCAGTCCGGTGTTGTTAAGCTAGCGCACATTTGAGGTAGTTTTTTGTGCTCCACTCGTGGAAGAAAATTGATAGAGAACAATAGCCAACATCCAATAAGGACTTGTGTTAACTTACCACCCATTGTTTGTTAGAGGAATTGATTCATGATGAAGAGTGGCTTTAACAATCTAGGAAATTGCTCGTCTCTATAAATTTTTCTTTATCTTCCTTTCTGCTTAAAATATATCTAAACTGACTTAGATTTCCTTGCCATCTGATCAAATACCAAATAAAGATGACTGTCCAGAATAGTTTAAACTTTCTGTTGAACGATTGTTCTGATTATTTGTCGGTGTTTGGTAAACAGATACTTGTTATTGCCCGGGGACAACGTCAAATCATGCACCAATTAGACAATCTAAGCAATCTTTTGCATGAGTACTGGGGAGAAAGGTCACGTCATGGAAGAAGAGATGAGACAAACAGATTCATGGGTGTTGATTCTATGGGCATCCCTCTTATTCTAACTTTGGCAATTGCTGGTTTGGGTGTCTTCTTGTTCAAGGGTTTTACATCCCACAAATAGTATTTCTTGCCAAGGTGAATAAATATTTCATGAGATTCGATCATTGACAGACAGCTCCATGGTTCGAGAGGCTTATTCTAAGGTGGTCTTGTAAGTACTAAAAATGTTGAAAATCTTCAAGTCTTTTAAATAAGGGTTTCTGTTAATCTTTAAAGTTGTATACATACGCAGATACGCTGGCTGCTGATTGTTCTATGCATACACACTACTGCAAGTGTTGTAAATATGGTGGTATCTTCTCTAGTATGTCTAACATGACTGAATTATGTTCCATTGAAATTGCGTATGAACAAAACATAATAGGCAAACCAGAAAAGCAAAAGAAAAAGAAAAAAGAGGTATGATAAAATGACACATCCGCTGCAACCTGCTTTTATAATCTCTGCTTTGCAGGGTTGGGTCCGAAGGGTCCCACCTTGGAGAGGTTTCCCGACATAAAAAAAAAAAAAAATAATAAATAAATAAATAATAATAATCATCTCTGCCTTTAGCTAACCTCTTCCTCCGGATCTAATTCTCCCTTGATAGGCTTCGTTTGCACCAAAACACAACATGTCGATCTCTTAGTGGCCCCGGCATTTGCAAGGTCTTGTAAAGCATATATATATATATATATATATATATATATATAGCCGAAACATCTCTTAGAAGTGCCTTAAAATTATGACATGTGGCATTTTAAAATGCTGACAAGTGCCACTTTCATATAATATATAAATTATTCAATAAATCAAGTATTATTAATATCCTAATCAAATAAGAAAACAAATAATATAAATCAAATTAAGTATTAATATGTTTAGTCACTTTAATATGTATATTAATATGTTTAGGTTTTCATAAAAATGACATGTGTCCGCTAAATGTGAGAAGTACATGCTTTTATTAATTGTAAGGACAAAGTTTAAAGAAATTTTATTCAAAAAGCATGTGTTTTTCAGCATCTCACATGCTATTTAAAAAACATGTGCTTTTCGCAAGAAAAATGACATATCATTTTTATAGAATAGGTTAGATGAAAACTATGTCCTTTCATTTTAAATGCGCCAAACTACTTTTAAACAAGTCTTGAGATCTTAACATGGTCCCTAATAGAGTCTTAACCAATAATAATACATCCATGCTAAAGAAACCACGTCTAATATTATTATAACGCTAAACTATCATTAAACTAAGATTAAGGCTTACAACATGAGTACAAGCTTAAAACCTACAAGTTAAGCTACGAAAAACTATAATAACTCGGTCCTAATCTTTGTTAAGAGACGTTGTATTTTAGACTCTAGAGTTAGTTGAAAATCAAGTTGGGAAGGTTGAGGGAGTTTTTGGGGCTCGAAAGGACTGCCAAGTTAGTTTTTGACCTAGATGATTGATCATCCACAAGAGAGTATTGATCTTTAGCCCCTCAAGGCTAGAAACCTTAAGGATCAATCATCCAATTTTTAGGATCGAGCCTCCTATGTCAAAATGCGATTTTAGAATTTATTTATTTATTTTTTTTAAGCCCTAGTGTAACTCCCCCAAAATTTGAATTGATTATTCGATCATTCTTGACAAAATGCGATTTTAGGAATTTTTTTTAAGCCCTAGTGTAACTCCCCCAAAATTCGAATTGATTATTTGATCATTCTTGACAGGGTTACTAATAATACCTTTTGTGACAGATAAAGAATTTATTAGGATGATTAAGAATACTTTCGTATAAATATTGGTCTTAAGTTAAATGAGATATACTTTGACAATATATTTGACATCTAATTTTATATTTCCAATTTGAACTAAGAAGTATACAGTTTGAACCAGAATCATGGAGAAATGTTAATCAAGTGAAAGAATTTGTAGATTTAAGTTAGTTTCAAGTGAGTACCAATTAAGTTCTAAATAGGGGAAAATCTACTTTACCCTCTGAAGTTTCAAAAGTTTTTCAATTGGAACCCCAAAGTTTTAAAATTTGCAATGCACCTCCCTAAAGTTACAAAATTTGTCAATTTAAACCTTCTGTTAGTATCTGCCGTCAAAGTGGATGGAAAACGTCTCACGTGCATATCACGTGATCTTTTTTAGCTTGCTCTTCCAAGTTTGCCCTCAATATTGATATCAAAATTACAAGATTGCCCTCAGTGAACATAAAGGCTTTTTTTTTTTTTTTTTTTATAGTAGCTAAGTGGACCCATTTTGCACCCTACCTTATCTTCTTAACTCCAACACACGCACACACCCACGACAGCAAGGAAAAGGGAAACAAGTCGTGCTCCCCAGCTGAAGACGACGCTCAAGTGCAGAACCGAAATCCTCCCAGCCGAAGACGACAGCAACCAAATCGTGGAGCAACCTTAGACATAATCATCTTCCACATACACACGAAACCAGTTGGTATGCCCCAAAATTTCAAAATATAAGACCATCTATTATTTTAGGGTTTTACGTAAAATTGGGGGTTTTGTGGGAATCTTGTTTAGGGTTCTTGTAAATTGGGTTTAGGGGAATATTATATGTCTGCCTATCATATTTCCAGCTGCACATCCAAATGCAACATAATAGTCTTCAATGTCTGCTTTTTGTCATTGTAATTCGAAAGTAGTCTAATAAATATTTGTTGTTATATATTTTTCTTGTGTTTTAATTGTTAATATTGCTATATTCCCTAACGGGTTTGCGTTAATTAATCAACTGAGTTTGATAGAAAAGCATTTGAAAGTAACCTATCATTTTTTTTTTAGGGGGGGGGGGAGCTTTTCGGCCATTTCATGTGAAAAATGGGTTGGAGGGTACATGTTGGGTAAAAAAGGGGGGAGAGAAGACTGTCTTGAAGAGAGACTCTGATGACATAGACATGTATGTGAAGACAATGGACACCAAGACCCTACTAAGCTTCATTGTTCCTTGGAATAGCTTTGGGCTAACTTTGGGTTACACTCACTTTTTCATTTAGGCATTCTAAGTGTGTGCGTTGTTTGTGCTTTTTGTGAAGGAAACTCTCTTTTTTCTGGTCCATTAGAAGAAATATATGTTTCCACAACATACCAATTTTCATATGGGATTTGCATGTACTAAAAAAAACAAAAGAAAGAACTAAACTTGAAGTGAAAATAGGGATTATATTTTTCTTGGAGGTTATTGCTGATAGTATTTTTTCGATTTACATTATAGTTTGCAGATTCATTTTATTTAAGTGTATGTCTTAGGTTTTAGAACTGTAATAGTGTAATTTGTAGAAGAATATTTTCCGTGTTAAAAAAATAAAAATAAATTGTATTAATCAAGTAGTAAAACGTAGCTTGGTTTATGCTTGCAAGTAAACAGTTAATCTAAGTACCAATATTATATATTAAACAGATTGGTTCATAATAGATTTGTTGCTTGCATGCATTATTACCCCTTGAGTTTGAGCATATGCATGCATTATGGTTGCTTTCAAATGTGATCGACAATAATGTGCAAGTAAACTAATTATGTATTAGTATATCATGTAGGATGGATACCTCAAATGAAAGTACAAGTTTCTTTGGTTCATTTTAAAGCAGTGCTTCATCTGCATTGCAGCGCCTTTGCTTCTGCAAGCGGCCCACAGTTGTCAAAACCACCAATACTGAGAAAAACTTTGGAAAGAAGTTTGTGAGTTGCGAAAATTGGAAGGCAAGTACTTGATATTTTATGTAATCATGGTATGAACATAAAATGTGCTCTTATTTAATAATCTCTTAGTGGTTGGTGATTGGTAGGTGTAATGTGTTTTGCAGATTAACCAAGACTGTGGTTTCTTTGAGTGGCTTGATCCAAAGATGTGCTCCTTTGGTAGGAAGGTGGTTCATCGTTTGCATAAAAGGCATGAATATTTGGAGGCTCAAGCCAAACAATGTGAAACATTGGTTGAAGTTGAAGTTGGGAATGTGAGAGCAGAAAATGAGAAAAAAATTGCGCAGCTCAAGGCAGAAACGGAGAGTGAGATATCTCAGTATCGTAAACAAGTAAAGATTGGAGAGATAAAGATGCATGCAATGAAGAAGAATTACCAGACAATAATTGTTTGTTCATGGAGCTTAATAATCTTGGCACTATTCATGTTCTTCTTTGGATACACTTCCAACGGTCACCATGTATGCAAAGTAGGCCGTGTGATGTTGTCTTGAGGTTGGCTGTCATGGTGGGGCTGCTGGATCTTGCTGTGGTTTTTTGTTGTGGTTTTTTGATATGTTCGTAACTAATGCATAGTATGATATAAGTTGTTATTCATGTTGTCATTATGTAGTCCCATGTGAGATTTATTTGAAGACAATAGCCCGATGTGGGATTTATTTTTGTATTGATGACATGGGTTAATTCAAGTCATTCACTTTTGTATAGCCTTATTAGCTTTTTGGATGGACTCATGAACTTCCTAAAAGCAATATATGGAACCTTTCCGCATGCTTACGAGACCAATAGTATGGTTTAACCTTGTTAATTTAAGGAAAAAAAACTTACAATTTCCTTCTTTGAGTTATCATGTTTGGACTTTATATTGTGCAAAGACCGTGCTTTGTATTATTGTGTTTAAAACGTTCCAAGTGCATAGTACCTAGTATCATTAATAATAGTGTATGGAAAACCTGTATAATTGTACCAAAACTGACAAAGCCGTAAATTTCATGCCTATTTACCTTACACGCACACTACAAATGTTACCTGAAATGAATATTTACATAACCACCAAACACAGCAAAACACACTAATAATGGCACGAGTATTGCAACCTAATTTGCATACCACCAAACATACCAAAACTACAAAGTATATAACCTATCATTTTACAAACCATCCAAAATTTCAAAACCACAAAGTTTCACCTATAATTTTACACACCATCAAACATACCAAAACAACAAATTTACATGTCATTGTACACAAGGGTCGTACATACCAAACATAACCTATCATTTTGCCCACTGCCAAACATTCCAAACGTACAAAGTATATAACCTGTCATTTACACACCACCAAACCAACCAATTTACATTTCATTCTACAAAACCAAACATTCCAAACGTACGAAGTATATAACCTGTCATTTACACACCTACAAAAAAAATCAAACCAACCAATTTACATTTCATTCTACAAAACCAAACATTCCAAACCTACAATCTATATAACTTGTCATTTACACACCACCAAACATACCAAACCTTCCAAGTTTACATGTCATTCTACTAAACCAAACATTCCAAACCTACAAACGATATAACCTGTCATTTACACACCATCAAATATACCAAACCTTCCAAGTTTATATGTCATTCTACAAAATCAAACATTTCAAAAGTACAAAGTTTCAACTATCATTTTACACACAAACTATATAACCTATCATTTTACACACCACCCAACATTCCAAAACTACAAAGTTTCACCTATCATTTTACACACCACCAAACTTACGAAACCAACAAATTTACATGCCATTTTACATAACACCTAACATACGAAAACTACCATTTTGAGTATTTTCAAGTCATTCACATCGCAGACTATGACTTCCAATCTGGATTTGGTCTTTTCTTCTTAGCCTCCATAATTTCTATTCCTTTTTGGACTGTTGTAACAATGCGTTTGCCTTTTCCTTTGTCTAGTGATGAAGAAGCAGTTCCACCACCCCTGACTGTCCCACCCCTAAGTGTACCACCCCTAACTGCCCCACCCCTGGTGCCAATTGCTACAGTTGCACCACCCCTAGTCAGTGGACCTTTTCTTGCAGGTCTTGATGTGTATTGGCCCAGTGTTTTTTATGGGAACACTATGGCAAATACCAGCTATCCGATCCAAACGGTGAGTCCTTGTTGCAGGCCCTCCCATTGACATTGTAGGAATTATTAGATCATTTGTTAATTCTCTGATTGACACACCCCATGCTGGAGGTACGATAATGCCTGCACCAAATCCTGCTTCATGCTCTGCAAATGTAGGTGGAGGTGATACTTTTCCTTTATCATTATCAGAAGTGGTAAGTGATACCCTTGCTTCGTCAGCAACCCCAGTAGGCGGTAATTATCTTCTTTCATAACCAAATCCAGGGGGCGGTGTGTGGTCTCGCTCATCAACAAGTTGTGGGATGTTGATTACCTTCCTCTTGGAATGTGCACCACCAACACTTGTAGCCGCTTTCCTGTTGGATATGCCCTTCTTCTTTATATGCTAAAAAAGAAGAAGCAAAAACAAAAGAAGCAAAACATTCCGAAAGTTAGTTTAACCGGCACAAACTATGAGGGTACAAAAAACAAACATAAAACAAGGGTATAGTAAACCATAACCTTAAAAACTGTAGATTTTTGTTGTGGACCACATAGTCCACCACCATTTGTCGGCTGACCCCTCTGAATAACAAATAGTGGAAAGGAAAAATATTAATAATTGCATTTGTTGAAAAGTGGAGTATTGTAATACCAATCATTGAAACCCGGTGTACTGAATGGAGAACAATCTTATAAATTGTTCTCCTAACCTTAAAGGAGGCCCCATACCAAGAGAAAATATGCAATAGATGTAAGTCACTCCCAATAAGATGATATTTTAGTACTCAATGTTAGAATTTCCTACAATAATACCATAGCATTGAAAGTAGTACTTTCTCCCCAACCTTTTGTTTGCCTTTGGTCACTTTAGGTGTCCTTGAACCAACCCTTTGTGACTGCACACATAACACCTGATAACAACAAATAAGTGTCACAATATTATCATGTATAAAAGCACACACACTATAAATATTATTAAGCATCTCATTATTAAACATAATAGTTATGTAAACAAATAAACTTACAGATGTTGTACTATCCTGCTGTTGGATGTTTCACTTCTATTCGTTGGACATGACCTTTTATTGTGACCAACGCCATTACACTTCCCACATTTCATTCTAGCTCCAAATTTTCTCATCCGGTCTGGATTTTTGGGGTCTTTACTCTTATCCAGACCCCTTTTCCTTTGCTTCTTTGGCCTACCAGGAGCAACTCGGCCTATCGGAGGCTCCAATTTATCATGACTCGTTTTGATCCACTGTTCCTCACTAGGCATTGGATATATAATTGGAGCATATGCTTTCTTGTACACTGCTATAGTAAAGCATTCATCAACATAATCCTCTGGATCCCCACAATCATAAAGTATAGCGGCCACTGCATGGGGACATGGAATTCCAGTAAGTTCCCACTGCCTGCAACCACACCTCATTCTACTGAGGTCTACGACAAATTGTCTATTATCCAAACAAGTAACTTCAAACATTGAATCACCAGCATACTGCGCAATGCAATTCACTGCTTCCAACCCAATTGCTTCCAACTTTGTAGCAATCCTAGGGCATAACTTCCCAATCAATTTCTCTATCCCTTCCCTCTTAGCTTGATATCTTCTCATCAGCTTCTTCCCTATCATCTCCAACATCGTCAATATGGGCTTGTCACGAGCCTTTAAAATGTATGAGTTGAAACACTCATAGATGTTGTTCACTAGTAGGTCGCATTTTGAGTAGTCACTAAACCATGCCCTACACCACCCGCTAGGGTCAACATTACTCAAATACTCATAGGCGTTTGTGTTCATTTTCTTCAACTCTTCCATATGATCATTGAAAGCATATTCTGTGTATGAAGACGCTGCAGCCCATAATTGTTCCTTCAATGCCAACCCTCGATGCCCCCCAAATGTCTCTAAAGTTGGCATATAGATGCCTAACACATATCCTATGATCAGCCATTGGCACAACAACCTCAAAAGCAGGCATAAGACCTTGCAAAAAAAAAAAAAAATTATAAAATGTTACATTTTCTCGAGTCAAACAAAATGCATGAATATTTTATAAAGTGTGACTAAAATGTTACCTTCTGCCGATCTGAAATGAATGTAGGCCTAGCATGCCTAGCATAGGTACCAGGATCAGAAATGAGTGTTTCAAGGAACCAAATCCAACTGTCTTTCGTCTCAGCTTCGACAACCGCGAAAGCAATTGGATACATGTTGTTCTCATCTCTTCCAACTGCAGACAGGAGTTGGCCCTTGAATGGTCCTTTTAGGAAGCACCCATCTACCCCTATGAAAGGCCGGCAACCCTCTAGAAAGCCCTACATCATGGCTGCCAGAAAAACATACAATCTTCTAAATCTTGGAGGCAAGTTTGGGTTTGGTCCGTCTACTTTCATCAGAACACAGCTTCCACTGTTAGTATGCCTCAATGTTTCACAATAGTCCCACAACCTCCGATATTGGCCCTCAAGATTCCCATATAACTTTTGCTTGGCCTTCCTCCTAGCTCTGTACATCATAGTTGGATTGACATCCACACGCCATTTGTCTTTCACTTCATGTTGGATTACTTCCAAAGGCATGTTGGGCTGAACCCTAAACTTGTCAATTAGCTTGTTCGCAATCCAAGTGGAGTTGACTATTGTATTTCTGTATTTCCGACCACAACTGTGCTTAGAGTGTAAAGATCTCACCTGAAATGATTCTTCCTCAGGCATCTTCCTTGCATACACTCAATACTTACATTTGGCTTCTCTACATAACGCTACACGCCTCATTGTTTCATTTTTTTAAAAATCTGACATCCTTCCCCCTCTTTAGGTTATACACCCTAACAGCTTCCCTAAACATCTTAATATTTAGGAATTTCATCTGAAGCCGAATGGCTGGATCCCCTAGATTCACAGCATGAAAATCTAATGTGGGTGCAGATACGGCTTCACCATCTTCATCACTAAGGACTGGTGACACAAGAATATCACTCCTACCCATGTCGGAGTTGTCAACATCATCATCATCATCATCATCGTCATCAAATGATTTCTTAAATTTACCCCTACTATTATTCCCTTCATCTTGCTCATCAACAGCAGCCTCTCCCTCATCATTCTCATGATGATCACTTCCATTTTCATCACCCTCTTCTACACCTCTTTCATCCCTATCTTGTTCCACATCCTCACACTCTGCTACATTGGACGTATTGGGTTGTGTTTTTGATGGTCCAGCCCCATCATCAATCCCATCAACATCTATATCAAATAGATCTTCATCATCACTAAGCTTTTCACGCCACCAA
>NC_081546.1:16219727-16234727 GCF_901000735.1 Corylus avellana
TGCTTCCAACCCAATTGCTTCCAACTTTGTAGCAATCCTAGGGCATAACTTCCCAATCAATTTCTCTATCCCTTCCCTCTTAGCTTGATATCTTCTCATCAGCTTCTTCCCTATCATCTCCAACATCGTCAATATGGGCTTGTCACGAGCCTTTAAAATGTATGAGTTGAAACACTCATAGATGTTGTTCACTAGTAGGTCGCATTTTGAGTAGTCACTAAACCATGCCCTACACCACCCGCTAGGGTCAACATTACTCAAATACTCATAGGCGTTTGTGTTCATTTTCTTCAACTCTTCCATATGATCATTGAAAGCATATTCTGTGTATGAAGACGCTGCAGCCCATAATTGTTCCTTCAATGCCAACCCTCGATGCCCCCCAAATGTCTCTAAAGTTGGCATATAGATGCCTAACACATATCCT
Organism: Corylus avellana; assembly: GCF_901000735.1. Taxonomy (NCBI): domain Eukaryota; kingdom Viridiplantae; phylum Streptophyta; class Magnoliopsida; order Fagales; family Betulaceae; genus Corylus; species Corylus avellana. The sequence continues at coordinate 16,220,155 of NC_081546.1, forward strand.
ATGATCAGCCATTGGCACAACAACCTCAAAAGCAGGCATAAGACCTTGCAAAAAAAAAAAAAAAAAATTATAAAATGTTACATTTTCTCGAGTCAAACAAAATGCATGAATATTTTATAAAGTGTGACTAAAATGTTACCTTCTGCCGATCTGAAATGAATGTAGGCCTAGCATGCCTAGCATAGGTACCAGGATCAGAAATGAGTGTTTCAAGGAACCAAATCCAACTGTCTTTCGTCTCAGCTTCGACAACCGCGAAAGCAATTGGATACATGTTGTTCTCATCTCTTCCAACTGCAGACAGGAGTTGGCCCTTGAATGGTCCTTTTAGGAAGCACCCATCTACCCCTATGAAAGGCCGGCAACCCTCTAGAAAGCCCTTCATCATGGCTGCCAGAAAAACATACAATCTTCTAAATCTTGGAGGCAAGTTTGGGTTTGGTCCGTCTACTTTCATCAGAACACAGCTTCCACTGTTAGTATGCCTCAATGTTTCACAATAGTCCCACAACCTCCGATATTGGCCCTCAAGATTCCCATATAACTTTTGCTTGGCCTTCCTCCTAGCTCTGTACATCATAGTTGGATTGACATCCACACGCCATTTGTCTTTCACTTCATGTTGGATTACTTCCAAAGACATGTTGGGCTGAACCCGAAACTTGTCAATTAGCTTGTTCGCAATCCAAGTGGAGTTGACTATTGTATTTCTGTATTTCCGACCACAACTGTGCTTAGAGTGTACAGATCTCACCTGAAATGATTCTTCCTCAGGCATCTTCCTTGCATACACTCAATACTTACATTTGGCTTCTCTACATAACGCTACACGCCTCATTGTTTCATTTTTTTAAAAATCTGACATCCTTCCCCCTCTTTAGGTTATACACCCTAACAGCTTCCCTAAACATCTTAATATTTAGGAATTTCATCTGAAGCCGAATGGCTGGATCCCCTAGATTCACAGCATGAAAATCTAATGTGGGTGCAGATACGGCTTCACCATCTTCATCACTAAGGACTGGTGACACAAGAATATCACTCCTACCCATGTCGGAGTTGTCAACATCATCATCATCATCATCATCGTCATCAAATGATTTCTTAAATTTACCCCTACTATTATTCCCTTCATCTTGCTCATCAACAGCAGCCTCTCCCTCATCATTCTCATGATGATCACTTCCATTTTCATCACCCTCTTCTACACCTCTTTCATCCCTATCTTGTTCCACATCCTCACACTCTGCTACATTGGACGTATTGGGTTGTGTTTTTGATGGTCCAGCCCCATCATCAATCCCATCAACATCTATATCAAATAGATCTTCATCATCACTAAGCTTTTCACGCCACCAAGGGTCGTTAAGATCAGCCCTCCCTCCATCCTCATCTTCATGCTCTTCCTCACATTCCTCTTCACCAACTCCACTCTCTCCGAAAGAAACAACAAATAGGTGCACTATGTTATGACCAGTATGGGAGGCAACCATAGATAGCATAGCATGGTCAGATGTAATCAAATGCAACCCATTAGCTAGAGTGTGACTAGGTTGTTGAAAATAAATTAAATCCCCTGAGTTATACCCATAATGTCGACATATGGCTTCCAATTCAAAGTAAGACAATTCATCTGGGTCAACACTTTCTGTATGGACTGCCACATCCCCCCCAACATACTCACATCCAACTGTCCTGTTGAATCTACCCCCATAATGGACCTCGAACACTAATCTTGAATTGGCCATCCTACAAAGTGAAAATAAATATTTTATCAAATTTTGTAATAAAAAAACATCTCAAGAAAAATAAACGAAATTGATACAATCAATTAATTGTAAATTGCAAATGGTAGAATGAAATAGTCATTATCAAATAAAAGTTTTGACAAGTACTTATGAATTATAAACCACCTATCGAATAACTCTAAATCCGGCAATTGGGCGGGTTAAGAAAGGTCCACAATTTGCAGTTGATGGGAATTTGTATCTTGCATCAATAATGACTATAAGCAATGAATTATTTGACTTAGTTTCATATCTCCAACATTATTATACCGTAAGAATGAACACCTTGTCGAAAATAAAACCATCTAACACTTTCCCCTCAAATAATATGATCATTGGAATCACAACATACATCCCTCATCATTCAACGTGATGCTTTAGTCGTTTGGTTGAAGCGGAATAAATAGATTATTCTTTTAGAAATGTTTCATGATTTATGATGATTAAAACATATGTTGTTCGGTTATTATTCTTAATTTAGTTTGTGCTGAACATGTAATCAACCCTTTAGTGTTGACAGATGATATAATTTTTTTGAATATCCCATAGGGCTATTTCAAAAAGAGTGGAATCAAATCACTACTGATCATTAAGAATTATAGTGCAAACATTTTCGCTTCTTTAAACTTTACGCCAATACTTGAAATTTTAAGGTGTCAACATGGTTAATACTTGCTACTGCCATCGTAAATGCATTAATACATTATCATTGTGATCAAATAGAAATTAGAAATTTATATGTTACATTTAAAAATTGTGCCATCAGTTTTTTTTTTCAGTAGCTTGAATGGTATTCATACTTTTTAACCTTTTTTCTTACCTATGAACTTTTATTCATTATTTCAATATATCATTATGAAAATGATAGTTTTTAAATCTAAAGAAATTATTTGGGCAAATTTAATCTGAAACCCTACAGCCACCACTAGTATAATTTTCCTTTTTGGTACTGGGCACAGGGAGGTGGGGGTTACAATAGCAGATGATCTATTGAGCCTTATGAGTCAAAATGTCATGCTAATAGACAACTACTATTAAATAGATTTTATTAAGTATTTGTATCAATCATGAATTTTTCTAATTCATATAATTAACTCACAAGTAACTAGGAGATCATGTTGAAAATAAATAGTAGGTTCCCTCTCATGTCACAGAAAGGTTGTAGACTTCTAAATAAATAGTAGGTTACTAGATACTTATATTTTCTTGATTAGATTGTATTCTTTAGCACACATATTGTTACCTTTTCTACATATACATTTTCCATAATATGCTTCCATTATATTTTCTTTCTAGAAATAGAAGAAGAAGAAGAAAAGGTGAATGAGAAACATAAAATGTTATGGAGAATTCCGTGCACTATGTTATGAATATGAACTCCTTCTTTTTCAGAAGCTAATCAATAGCAGAACAAAGAAAAAGTTGAAGGGGAAACATAAAATGTTTATGGAGAATTCCATATAAACAAATATGAATGATTGAACACCTTCTTTTTCAAGTATTTTATATTAAGGATTTTGGCCCTTTATCCTCACTGGAAGTTTAGATATTTGGTGTTTCATATTTAAGAAGTTCCAATTTGGTTCTTAAATTACTTAAAATATTACAATAGCAGATGATCGATTGAGCCTTATCAGTCAAAATTTCATGATAATAGACAACCTGCTAAATATATTTAAATCTGTCTTTTATGTGCGTTACAACTTTCTTAGTAACTCATTATTTTGTCTCATTTATCTCAAATCAGAAATGACAACTTCAGTTGTAATGAAAAATATCCAAATCTTAATTATGCCAGGAACAAGCCCATAACACAAGCAATACAAAATTTAGCCTCTCTTAATTTTCCCTAACTCATACTACAAAATACACCACTGTTCAACCCTAAACACAATTAATATTTAATCGTTTTCCCTAAACCCTAAACAAATCCATAGCCAAACTCATTTCAAACCATTTAACCAACCTATTAATCTCAATCGACAACAACCCTAAACCCTAAAAATTCCCCCAAATCCCCTAATATTACACAAAACTGCAAACCCTAATTATTCCCCCAATATTACACAAAACTTCATCAGTATCAGCAAATTTAGGGCATACCTTGTAATTTAATGAAATTTATGTAAGAGAGTAGTGTGCTGTCCCTTTTCTCCAAGCACAAGGGGACCACAAACGAATTCACCAACTGTCGTCTTCCTCTTGTCGTGTGTGTGTCGTGTGGGTGGGGTAGAAACACACGGGGACCACGAAAATCGCTTTCGGTACTCACAAGGGGACCACGTTTCTTCTTGTCGTCTTCAGCCGTATGACTTCGGTGTGGTTATTGGAGTGAAAAAGGGGGATAGAGCTGCGTGAGGCCGTGAAGGATGGTGAAAAACGGGTTGACTAAGGTGGAGTGAAAAAAGAAAAAGAAAAGGGCTTTAGGTGTTATTGAGGGCAAACTTGGAACAGCAGGTTGAAAAAGATCACATGATATGCATGTGAGACGTTTTCCATCCACTTTGACGGTAGATACTAACAGAAGGTTTAAATTGACAAATTTTGTAACTTTAGGGGGGTACATTGCAAATTTTGAAACTTTTTTAGGTTAATTAAAAAAACCCACAGAAACTTAGTAGGAAATTGATTTCCCATAAATAAGTGGAATTGTCATATATTTTAATAAAAAAAATATTGGAGAAAGTCCAAATACCCCCCTCAAACTACCAAAAATTGTCAATGTTCCCCCCAATAACGAAACTACCCTTAGTAAAATTAAAACAAAACATACCAAAACTTCTAGAAAAAAACTAAAAAAAAAAAAAAAAAAAAAAAATCTGAAGGGTGGCAAATTTAAAATTTAAAATTTAAAAAATTTGATTTTTTTTTTTCTGTTATAAAAAATGAAAATTTTTGTTTTTGTTTTATAACTTTTTAAAATAAAAATTTCTGTTTTAAAAAAATTAACAATTTTTCGCTTAAGAAAATGAAAATTTTCGTTTTCAAAAACAAAATTTTAAAAAATAAATAAAAATTTTGGTTTAAAAAATATTTTTTGAATTTATAGGGGTATTTTTGTCTTATTGAGAAATATATAAGAGCATTTTTATCTTTTTGCTAGCCTTAGGGAGAACATTGACAATTTTTTGGTAATTTGAGAGAAACATTGTCATAATTAAAAGTTTGAGAGAAATATTGTCAATTGGGTGATAGGGGTATGTCGACTGACTCAACTTTACCCAAAAATGTTTGTTCTATTCAGACCGTCACAGTACAATCCGAATTTGCTGAATTTATAAAGCTCCTAGTAGTTCATACAAGTGGGATCCTATATATATATATATATAACAAAACAAAACTTAAGAAGAAAGTTGGGATTCAGATCTCGTCCAATTACTCAAAATATGTGATTCTCATGTTACGAAATTGTGACTGTTCATTAAATCCGATGGTCTATACAAATGCTAGCTACTTTTGTATAACCGAGGCAGTAAATTTTGATTTTAACAACAGGCCAGCTGTTTTCAATTACCATTTCATTTTCCCTCAAAAAAAAAAAAAAAAAACAAAAGCTTCTTCTTCCTCGTCACACCATGAAAGCTTCTTCTTCTTCACACCAGAAAAAGCTTCGTTATGATTAGCATTGGATTTGAAGTGAGTTGGGTTGATTTTTTTTAGGTTTTATTTTTGTAACATTCCATGAAAATTAATTAACTGATAATTGATCTCATAGTTCGCCTCCCAGCCTTGTCCCTTACGGAACAAGACTTGGGGATGATAACCTCTCTTAAACGAGAAAATACAGTGGAAGACTTTCAACCACAGGAATAGAAAAGCAATAACAAAATACTATATTCATAACAACAGAGTAATGGGAAAGCATTATAACATAAATAAATCTCCAAATGTGCTAGTCAAAGACCGATCATCAAATATTACAAACCACAAGTGATTGTTTAAACATATGATAACAAAATCAACGCCTAAGTTTAAGTAGTGCTAGCATGATAAAAATCTCTATCATCTCTGCCTGTGGAGTTCCTCCATCATCCCACATAGACTTGAGCCAAATCGGGTCCATATCTTCAAAAATGACTTGGATCAGGTCTTGGGCCACCGCCATTATGTCGTTCGTAGGCATCTTCCTCTATGTTAGCTAAATCGCACAATTATATACGATGGAAAGGGAAAAATAAAGGGGTAAGTCTAAAGACTTAGTGAGTAAAAATGCATATAGTACTTATGTCATTTAGTGATGAACTCCATTTGGTAAAGTATGCAGCATTTTGAGTATGACAGTTACCCATTAATGCAGTATAGGTATCGTACATGGTATCATCATGTGAATCAATGATAGTTTAACTGTATGGTCTATGATGAGTGTTAAATGTTGTATATTTGAGCTTCTTAATTTGCATATGTTAATTCCTTAGCATTGTTATTTGTTTGATATTGTTTTGGTTTTGTGTTTTCAAGTTCCGAAGAAAAAATGCAACTAATTCCATTAATTATGGGGCTTAAGACACTTTGGGAAGCATTGTCAACAAAGTTGGATTGAGCTCAACATGTCTAAGGGGTTCGAGCACACATGGTGAAAGCACCCGTCCAGACAGTGGAAAGTTCCGTCCGGACGGAGGTGTGCTCGAGCGCACCTAGTGTGTGATCAAGCGCACTCGGGTGAAGTACCCGTTCGGATGGTGAAAAGTCCCGTCTAGATGGACCACTTATCAGTCCTAGCTACTTTTATTAGGTTAAAAACCTAGAACAAGCCCTATAAATCGATGAGACATAAAAGAAAATTCTAGAGGCCGCTAAGTACGAAATTTCAGAGTAAAGAGAAGAAAGTTTAGGGCTTTCTTAGCCTTTGGTGCTCTCAATTTTGGAGTTTTCAATTTATAAGCTTCTCAAAATCTCCATGGATTCAATTACTCTTGTATTATTTTTCACTTCCATGAGAGGCTAAACTCTCAACTAAGGTTGAGGATGAAGCCTCACTTATGATTAGCAACAATATTTTCATGTGATGTAATATTTTCCAATTAAATGAGTTTGATTTTCTAATTGTTCTCTTTCAATTCAATTAGGTGAAGACATTCATTTAATTGATTGCTTGGGTTTTCTTTGTAAAAAAAAAAATTGGATATCCCTTGTAATTTATTTTACGGATACATTTGATGATTTGATTTAAATTAGATATCTTTTGTGATTTGTGCATGAATGGATACATTGGATGGTTTTAATAAATTCTTTGAAGCAAAGTAGAGCATACATACATATGCTTTTGGAAATATTATTGGTCATGAGAATATGTTGATATGATTTTGTGAGTGCAAATTCCGAAACCTTAGTGCTTCACCACTTGATCATTGTCACTTTATTAGTCTATGCTTTTGATTTTATATTCACAAAAAAAAAAAAATCACTCATCTTTTGAAACTAGGTTAAGATTTAATTGGTTTAGGTATATTTTGTTTTCATCAACACAATTCCCTATGGGTTCGACGTCACACTTCCAACACTATATTGCAAAACGATTCGTGCACTTGTGAGTACAATAAAATTTCACAACAAGCTGGTGCCGTTGCTAGGGAATTGATTGATTTTTGAAAACAATTTATGTCTAAATTGGTTTTATCTTTCTACTAGTTATAGCTAGGATTTTTAAATGTTGCAATTTGATTATATTTTATTTCTATGCACTTATAATTTTTTTATTTTTTTTATTTACCTTTTTCTTTTTACTGTTTTGCAACTTCTGACCGCATCACTCTCTGCACAACAACACAAGTGCGATCGAGCGCACACCTGGTACGCTCGAGCGCACTCAAGGCCAAAGCAGCAGCACTAACGGATCAGAGCACGTGGCTCGATCCCACCAAGCCTGCACTCGAGCGCACCAACGCAAAGGGCAGCACTTGCTGTAGATCAATAGCTGAAAATTTTGCCAATTTTTTTTTTGGTCATTTTTTGTGAGTTTTTAGTTTTTGTTTGAATTTATTTTTCTTGTGATTTTGTTTATTTTTGTGATACTTGAGTTTGATAGTTTAATTTCTTTTGCATGCTTGGTCATAAATTTTTAAAGGGAAAATTACAGTTTACCCCCCCAAAGTTGACAGCGTTTTTCAATTCGAATATCAAAGTTTCAATTTTTGCAATCCACCCTCCCAAAGTTCCAAATTTTTGCAATTTGACCAATTGTATCCAAAACTTCCCATATTGTCCCTAATTTTTATTTTTTTTATTTTTTATAAAAACTTTTTTTAAAAAAATCGGGGTGGCTCCTTTGGCCATCTGACCATTTTTGCACCCCCAAATTTGTTTGTTTTTTTTTTCCTTAAAAAAAAAAAGAAAAAAAATCAGGGTAGTATGAGAATTTTGGGATAATATTGGCCGAATTGAAAAAAATTAGAACTTTGTGGGGGTGAATTGCAAAAATTGAAACTTTGATATTCGAATTGAAAAATGCTGTCAACTTTGGGGGGATAAACTGTAATTTTTCCATCTTTAAACCTAGAGCTAATACCCTAAGATTCCGAGATTGAAAGAACAGCTAGAGAGAATCTAAGAACACCTGCTGATTTAGAAAATTCTGCTGAGTTAGAAAATTCTGTTGAGATGGGAGATTGGCCTGAGAATCTAGATGAAGCTAGGACCCTTAGAGAGTTGTTCACACCCATCGTTACCAACCCTCCATCATGCATAGTGTTGCCTACAACCGATGCTACTCACTTTGACTTGAAATCCCATGTGATTCAACTCCTTCCCTCCTTCCATGGTTTAGGAATGAGAATCTGTACAATCATGTGAATACCTTCCTAGATATTTGTTCGACTTTTATGTAACACCCCGGTCTCATATTAGGAAGATGAAAAGAAGCCTACATAGAGTGGATAGTTTATAAAGATAGTCATGGGTGCTAAGTCCCTCATTGCTTAGTTACTAGGTGAAACTAGGCTTTATAATAAATACTAGGAAAGCTTTAAATTGACTAGTCATTTTGGGGTGATAGCCCAGATGTGGCTAGTGCTTTTTCCTAGGTCGTTACAAGTGGTATCAGAGCCACCTAATAACACCAGGTCATGTGGTACTGGAACACTGCATGACGTGGACCTGATGAGGTCGTCAAGAATTTAAGAGGAAAAGTTTGCAACACCCCGGTCCCATATTGGGAAGATGAGAAGAAGCCCACATAGAGTGGGTCGTTTATAAAGATAGTCATGGATATTAAGTCCCACATTGCCTAGTTACTAGGTGAAACTAGGCTTTATAATGAATTTTAGGAAAGTTCCAAATTGACTAGTCCTTTTGGGATGAGAATGTAGATGTGGCTAGCGCTTTTCCCTGAATCGTTACATTTAGGTCTCAAAACTTCTCTAAGGAGTCGATACGTCTAAGGCTGTTTCCTTTTTCCCTACATGATAGGGCAAAAGCTTGGTTGAACTCCAACATGCTCGGATCCATCACTTCTTGGGAAACCCTGGTTAGCAAATTCTTGAATAAATTATTCCCGATGTCCAAGGTCAATGAATTCTGTTGGGAGATTAGTGGTGTCACACAAGAAGAGGAGAAAAATTCTATGAAAGCCGAGAGAGGTTTAAAGAACTGATTTTGAAATGCCTACCCCCACGGATTTGAGACTTGGAGGCTCATTCAATTTTTCTATAACGGTTTGACTCAACCTAACTGTAACATGATTGAGTCCATGAATGGTGGAAGTTTCTTAAGTCTTACAGGGGACGAAGTGTATATATCTTGGGATAAAATGTTCGACAAATCACAACAATGGAATTTTTCAAGTCATCGAGATAAGTCTCCTTGTGCCCCCAAGAAGAGAGGCCTCTATGAGGTGAAGAAAGAGACTGCTTTAGAATGGAAAATCGAGGCCCTTACTTGTAAAGTTGACGCTCTCCCTGTGAGCAAATGAGTGAATTTGGCAAATGCTCACCAAGTTGAAGGATGTTCATTATGTGCTAGCACTATGCACTTGGCCCATAATTGCCCATTTTTAGCATCATTTGCCGAGTCCAATGGAACAAGTTAATGCCTTCAATGGCTGTAGGAAACCAACTAGTGGACCTTTTGCTGAGACTTATAATCTAGGGTGGCGGAATCACCCCAATTTCTCTTGGAGGCAAAATCAACCACTGAATCAAGGAGGAACTACAAATCAAGCTCAGAATCAATACCCTCCAAGATTTCCTCCATAAGCTCAAAATTAATTCCGCTCATCTCACCAAGCCCAACCTCCTACTTTCCAATCCACTACTCAAGTGCCACATCCACAATTATCATTGGAAGACACTCAAAGCGTTCATGCGGTCATCTAATCAGGTCATACATTCAAATAGCTAGTCCATACATGAGCTTAAGAATCACACCCAGTTCAACACTCAAGCTATTGCCAAGATGAAAGGGCAAATTGGTCAGTTAGCAAATCACTTGGGGGAGAGAGAAAGAGGAAAGTTCCCAAGTCAATGTGTGCCCAACCCGAAAGGGCAATTTGTTGTTGGAAGTTCCTCTGCCCATACTCATGGACAGAAGCATGTGTAAGCTATTGTGACTTTGAGGTCAGGAAAACAAGTGAATAATCAAGTGCTTATGCCCTAAGAGACCCCTGAGGTATCAAAAGAGGAGGAAAACCATAACAAGCCTACAAGAGATTCTGAACTAAGCACAGTCATTCCTATTGTTGATGATCACCCTAGGAATTTTGTCCCTAAAGCTCCTTTTCCAAAGAGACTGATGGCCCCCAAGAAAGGAGCCAAGTTTGAAGACATTTTGGAGGTATTTAAACAAGTTTAGATCAACATCCCATTCTTAGATGCAATCCAACAAGTGTCTTCTTATGATAAGTTTTTGAAGGATTTGGTCACTATCAAGAGAAGGACAAATGTCCCTAAGAAAAAGTCCTGGGTTTAATAAGAGTAACAACAGAAATTCACACCAGGTTCTTGGGTTAATCAACATGGAAAACTGGGAGTATACACCCATGCCGTAGGTTCCGTGTATTTGTCGATTTCCATAGATTTATGCTTTCTTAAATAACAACTTAATATACACCCATGCTAAATCCTTTAAGAAAGAAAAGAGTTAAGAGTATACACATATGCCTAACTCATTGTTTAGAGAAATCTATAGCTTAAGGAGTATACACTCATGCCCTTAGGTTGGCAGACATTAAATATACCGGTATGATTGGCGCATTGGCATATTGTTGTCTTAATTAGTCTGATTAGTGGTGAATATCAAAACCCTAATCCTTTCTAGTTTTAGTTTATCTTTGATTTTATTTCTTTATTTTAAATTCAAACGTGACAATTGAATTTTATATGTTTAATTACAAAATTACTTTTAAACATAATTTACCAATCCTCGTGGGAATGATCTTGTATTTGCCTGCTATACTATCCTTTGATCTTGTGCACTTGCGAGTAAAACGTACGAAGTATTTGCCTATTAATTTAGGTGGGTATTTGGCATAACAGCTAGATTATATCAATAGACAATATATTATGTTTTTAAGATGTTTATGACTATTTTTATTGTAAGGGGTTATTTTTTGTTGTTGTTGGTTTGTATACATGTAAGAAAATCCTATGAGGTATGGCCTTTATGCCACATTTATTTACAATTATATTTATTATAATTTCGGTTACGATTATATTCATTATAATTTCGGTTACGATATTCAAGTAATTTATTATAGCAAAAGATGTTATGAAATTTATTTTATTGAGTGATTTTGCTCCTTGATGGGAGGAACAAAATCAATAACAATTAAGAACAAAGGTCCCTGACCTACCTATAAAAAGCCTTGTGTATTCCATCATTTTACACGGTATTTGTAGCGCTCCAGAATTTTCAAAAGCTATTTAAATAGATTATTTCATGATGTTATTTTAATATCCATTGTAGCCAAGGATTTTAATTCTTGGGAAATTTATGGTGTTACAGAGAGTGGTAATTAAAGAATGGCAATTGGTGAAATAATATGATAGTAAATGATAGGAAGAATTGTATGGGTAGGTAGAATAGTAAAGGTAGAATAGTCAATGGTAGGTATAAGAAGGGTAGAATTTTGAATAAGAAGGTAGAGTCAATGGTAGGTATAAGAAGGGTAGAATTTTAAATAAGAATGTAGAATAGTCAATTGTAGGTATACTAAGTGGATAGGTAGAATAGTAAAATGAGGGTATAATTGTAAATTGAAGGTAGAATAGTATTTGATTTTCTCCTATAAATAGAGTTCTTCTCCTTCACAATTTCACAACTCCTATCCCTTCTCTTGGACATATTCTTCCTTCTTCCGCTTTTTACTCGGTCTTTCTTCTTTCTAAGAGTGTTTACTCAGAACAGAGAGAGAAAGGGTGAGACAAAGTGCTACAAGAAAGAAAGAACACAAGAGATAGCAGACTTTAGAAATTAGTTTCAAAAGATATACTAATGGTGTTAGTCAGATTGGAGCAATTAGATTCCTTCTTACCACTTTTAGCTTCAGTCTAGAGGTAAGTAAATTCACTACCACTTCTAAAGTTACTTCATGTCATGCTATTTATTCATTCTTGTATCAAACTGTAAATGATTATTTTATTTACGTATTATGAAGTTATGTTGCATGCATGAAGGATTTCTAAAAGAATTATCTAGAAAGTTTCTATTTATTTAAACGCTTTCTAAGTACAACAAATTTATATTTGAAAAGGTTTCTATTTTGAGAAAAGAAAGTTGAGAAATGATGATGATTATAAGAAAGAAAAATGATGATAAACCCTCCTATATGTTGCCCTAAGATGCATCAAAAGAAGTACAAAGAAAAGTACAAGAGATGAGATAAATGTTTATGAAATAAGGGCACATATATGGAGGAGAGTATTTTTGGCCCTAAGATAAGTAAGAATGAGAGGAGTTCGGTACCGATACTCGGATGGAGGCGAAACCACTGAAGGAGGCTATGCCAGAAGGTGATATTTCATCAACAAACCATTGAGTGCACCAAGAAAATAGTTAATTGACGGTCGGGTATGGCTAAGGCCACAGTTCAGTGCCATGGTCACACGGACCCGCAACCCTCGTACACAGGGTAATAGACGTAATGATGAGAATCAACAAGCACCATTAAATGATCCATTGCATGTTCCAGTTGGGCCTATTACTAGAGCAAGATCCAAGAAGATCAAAGAAGCACTTAATGAGCTAATTTAAGAGATTTTGGCTGATTCTAAAATGGGGCATTCCAAGCTTGGCCCAAAGGGAGATGAAGGCATAATAAATTTGATCCAAGCTATTGATGGAGCTGATTGCGCATAATTTCCTTAGCAATGGCATGGATTAATGGTTGACTATAGCTGATTGACATTTCAATTATATACCAATTAATTGGATGGTTGACTTGCCAAATTACATGCCAATTAATTGGTTGATTGACTTACCTATTAAAAAGACCTTCCTTAGGCATGATTTAATTGTCAATCTCAGTCTATTTTTGGCATGGAGGAGCTATTGATTTCAGACCAAATCAACCTTAATTTTAGGCTTCTATTAGTTAGTCCTTTTTTACTTTATTCACTTTCCAATGTTGGAACCAATTTAATTTCCTTTCCATAGCAAGCAGGTAGTCATATTTTCAGCCATGCTTTATGAATAGCATGCACTCATTGTAATGGACATCATGAATGAAAATTATAAAAAGTGAGGTTTGCTTCTTCTATTGGTTCTTCAAAGAACTTTTGAACTTATCAAGGATTCTTCCTTGTGGCGTTCAAACTTTATACCTTTCGTTCGTGATTCCATTATAATCATTGGGTCGAGGGTTGTTACTTTATACCTTTGATTCGCGTTTCACTTATAAATGTTGGGTCAAGGTTTTCTATCCAAAAAACATATTTGAATTTTAGCTTTCTTGAGTCCGTATTCCAATATTGTTGTTGGGTCTCAAAGCGCGTCGATTGAGGTTCGCATCATTTGGTATCAGAGCACAGGCTCTAAAATCAGGTTTACTATCCTTTTTATCTTTCGTTTATTGTTATCATCCTATCTTGTTCCGTTTGTGTTCATTATTCCTTGTTGTTGTTTTGCATCGTGCACCAAGTTCAAAAAAGAAAAAAAAAAAAAAAAAGGAGACATCAAAAAAAAAAACAATTGTCCTCTTCCTTTTGATGTAACTGATGATTCGAGGACGAATCCTTTGAAAAGAAGGGGAATGATGAGAATCAACAAGCACCATGAAAGGATCCATTGCATGTTCCAATTGGGCCTATTAATAGAGCAAGATGCAAGAAGATCAAATAAGGCTAATTCAAGAGATTTGAGCTGATTCGAAAATGGGGCATTCCAAGCTTGGCCCAGAGAGAAATGAAGGCGTAATAAATTTGATCCAAGCTATTGATGGAGTTGATTTCGCATAATTTCCTTAGCAATGGCATGGATTAATGGTTGATAATGGCTGATTGACATTCTAATTACATACTAATTAATTGGATGATTGACTTGCCAAATTACATGCCGAGTAATTGGTTGATTGACTTACCTATTTCAAGACTTTCCTTAAGCGTGATTTAATTACCAATCTCAGTCTATTTTTGGCATAGAGGAGCTGCTGATTTCAGACAAAATCAACCTTAATTTTAGGCTTTTATTAGTTAGTCTTTTTTTACTTTATTTACTTTTCAATGTTGGAACCAATTTAATTTTCTTTCCATAGCTAGCAGGTAGTCATATTTTCAGCCATGCTTTATAAAGAGCATGCACTCAATGTAATGGAGATTGTGAATGAAAATTATAAAAAGTGAGGTTTGCTTCTTCTAT
>NC_081546.1:16243219-16251084 GCF_901000735.1 Corylus avellana
TCTTTCTTGTGGTGTTCAAACTTTATACCTTCGGTTCATGATTCCATTATAATCATTGGGTCGAGGGTTGTTACTTTATACCTTTGATTCGTGTTTCACTTATAAACGTTGGGTCAAGGTTTTCTATCCAAAAAACATATCTGAATTTTAGCTTTCTTGGGTCCGTATTCCAATATTGTTGTTGGGTCTCAAAGCGCGTCGATTGAGGTTCGCATCACGTAATAATATGTATATGCTACGGGAGATGCAACTGTACATACATGTATTATTATGGCTGGATGTATATTTATTTGTGAAAACGATTTTCAAAACTGAGAACAAGGAGTAAAACTATTTATGGTTGTGGATTTTACTTGCTAGGCCCCCTTTGGGCTCATTCAGTTATATTTATTGTTTTCAGGTAGAAAGGACGCTGAAATAGGAGGTCGGAACGGGGACGGGAATACTTATTAACTTTCAAAGTCTTTTTAGATCAATTATTGTAATAATATGATATTCCGCAACTAAAGTTTAATATTTTCTAATTTCGCTTGTAATAAAATCTCTTGAAGAATGTTTTATATATTTATCGTATCCTTTAAAATCAAGTACTCTGATAGACCTTATAGATCTTTGCAAAAAATTTTGTTGTAAAAGAAGAAAAGTGGCAAACTCAGTCTTAACAGGCTGAGAATGTTACAGTATTATACTAGTAGGCATAGGTCAGAAGAACCATTCTCTAAAATCTTGTTTTCTAGTTTTCTAGATTCTCTGTTACTGAAAAATTTTCTTCACTTCGCTTGAGCAAATAATGGTTAGAGCTATTTATATAATTAATTATTCCGCTGCTAGTTTTACTGTCAATTATCATTTAATTATATATAGAATTCTTACATATGGTATTAGAGCCATCTTTAGGCTATATTTGCTCGGTCTAACTTTTGAATATGTCCTGTTAGTTTCTATTTTTGATTCAACAATATTTTTTATTTTTTATATATGTGATTATTGAAACAAAAATGAAACACAAGGCCATGAGTACAACAAACTCACGAAACCCAGGCCCAACGTTAATTTTGTTTTAATCTTGTTTCATTATTGAAATGAAATATGGTAACCCAGCATGAGAAACCCACACCCATGACAAAACCCACCGTGACCCACTGCCTATTTGCCAACAAGCGTCGTTTAGCCGCATAAAGGAGGAAGCGGCGAGCGGCCAAGGCCACTGTTCTGACCGGCGAATGGGAGCCCTAAACAGGCTGCCTGTGCGCTGGAATGAGCAGTGGTCTCTGGCCATGTGGGTGACGGCGATGAAGCCAATTTGGACGACACCATGGCGCCATCGCTTCCTCCCAACTAGCGTCGTCTAGGGCTGTTGCGCGGTGGCCATGCACAGCTGCCTGTGAGAGAAAAATGACATTTCTTCGTCGAGGTTGCCCATAAAGGACGACAGCGGCAGCCCATGTCGTATGGCTGGATCATCGACCCTAGGTGGCCGGCGCATGAGGAACGGCGACATATGGGGAAGGGGAATGGGAAGGGGCTGCGGCTAGGGTTTAATATTTTTCGGGTTGGGATTAAATTTTTCAGGTATGGTTTTCAACCCATAAAGAAATCGGATCAATAGGTTTGGGCCACTAGGTATGGGTTTATTTTAACCCAGGCCCATCAAGTTATAAAAAATAATAATAATAAAAAATAAATAAAATCTGGTTTTGGGCTGATGTGGGTTTAGAAATTGGGTCCTCAAGTTATAAAGGACCTAAGGCCACTTTCAAGACCATTAGGCTATGCAGTTTAATATGTTCTCATACACATTTTTATTTTTCTTGTCATTTAAATTGTTCAATATTCAATTATTGTTTCTTTGATGCATGAACTTAGGAATATATTTATTCTTTTAATTTATATTGTTTAAATATAAATTGCTTGATGCCTACACCTAAAAATAATTAACTAAGCCACATATGTTGGTGAATGTTTATGGTACTATCCAAAATTGCAATGTCTAGGAAAGTTCTAGCAAGGAAAAGTCATGGGATTTAAGTGTGCCATTGTGTGCCCCCTAACTTACCTGAGAACTTATCCAGTTGTGCTTTGAAAAATATTGTTTACTCACTTCCATGTTGGTTTGATCTTTTATTCTTGGAAACTTTATTTTGGCATTTATACAGTTATTAGATGTTAATGAAGTTGTGATTATCATAATAATTTTGGGAAAGCCACAGCATCCCGATCTTATAATGATATTGCATCAAGATTATATATGTGAACTTCATAAAAAAAATTAACATTATGTTGTAATTAATTCATAAATTTAATTACTAATCCCCACATCGACGTTTTTATTTTTATGAATTAATTAGAATAAGATAGTAAATTTAACATTGAAAATAAAATTTCTCTTAGGCTCACAAGTACGGAAAAATTGTATTTATTAATATTAAATTTATTAGTCTTATTAATACAGAGTAAATTTCAAGCGTGATGCAACCTTTGCCTACAGGTAGGTTGAAATTTACTATTAAATTAACATTGGTTAATTTAACTTAAGGTTAATTTCATAGCATTAAAGTATTTTATTTTCCTTGATTATCGCAGCTATTCTTACTGTTGTTATTGAAAGTACTGTTCCAATGTTGAACGGAAATAATTTTTCTGAATGGAAAGAAAATTTAATTTTTTATTTGGGGTGTATGAAACTTGACTTGGCGCTCCGTGTGGACGAACCACCCACCCTCATGGACATAAGTACGCCACAAGAGATTGCTAAGCATGAATGGTGGGAGAGATGCAACCGCTTAAGTCTCATGTTTATGAAATCTCATGTCATTAAGGGCATTAAGGGTTCTATCCCAAAATGCTATAAGGCAAAAGAATTCATTCATGCCATTGAGGAACAATTTGTAAGTTCCGATAAGGCCTTAGCTAACACCTTGATGAAAAAGCTTTCAAGGAAAACCTTCAATCATTCTAGAAGTGTGCAGGAGCACATTATGGAAATGAGGGGCATGTTTGCTCAACTGAAGTCCCTAGAGGTTGATATATCTTAGTCATTTTTGGTCCATTTCATTTTGAACTCTCTCCCTTCTAAATATACTCCGTTTAAAATCTCTTATAACACACATGAGGATAAATGGTCAATAAATGAACTTCTGACCATGTGTGTTCAAGAAGATCAGAGGTTAAAGTATGAGAAGCCACAAAGTGTTCACATGGCTACTCATGATAAAGGAAAGACCAAGAAAGGCAAGAATGCCCCACACTTCAAGTTGTTAATCAAGCAAAATTGCAATTAGGATACTTGTTTCTTCTGCAAGAAAAAGAGGCATATGAAGAAAGATTACCAAAAGTATCAAAGATGACTCGAAATGAAAGGTAATATCATATTTCTCGTATGTTATGAATCTTTGTTTTGTTGAGGCTCCTAGTAATACATGGTGGATTGATTCTGGTTCTATAATCCATATTGTTAATACAATACAAGGTTTTCTCAACACAAGGAAACTAGCAAGCAATGATCAACGGGTCTACTTAGGAAATAAATTGTTTTCATATGTGGAGGCAGTTGGGACTTTTAGATTAATTTTAAAATCTGAATATGTTTTGGATTTGGATAATATATTTTTTTATCCCGCGTTTTTCTAGAAACTTGATTTCTGTTTCAAAATTGGATGCTGTTGGTTTTGGATTTTGGTTTATCAACTCAATTTTCAATATTTTTAAAGGTGAACATTTTATTGGTGGTGGAATAAAAATTGATGGTTTATTCAAAATTGATCTAGATTCCTACTTTGAAAACAACTATTTATCATTGCATACTGATGTTGGCATAAAAAGGAGCCTTATGGATGAGAACTCCGCTTTGTTATGGCATAGGAGATTGGAAAATATCTCCATAGAGAGACTCAAAAGATTAGTAAATTATGGAGTTTTAAAAAATCTTGACTTTACTAATGTTGGTACTTGTGTGAATTTCATAAAGGGAAAGCAAACCAACAAGACCACTAAAGGTGCCAAAAGAAGTTCTAAGATTCTTGAAATCATACACACAGATATCTGTGGACCCTTCTCTACTCCCTGCCTGAATGGTCAAAGATATTTTATATCTTTTATTGATGACCATACACGGTTTATGTATCTCTATCTTCTAAATGATAAGGCTAAAGCATTAAATGCTTTCAAGACCTATAAGGTAGAAGTAGAGAAACAAAAGGAAAAGAAAATCAAGATCGTAAAATCTGATAGAGGCAGAGAGTACTATGGAAGGTAGACAAAAAATGGGCAAATGATAGGTCCATTTGTGAAATTTCTTGAAGAGGAATGCATTGTTGCTCAATACACAATGCTTGGCACACCATAACAAAATGGTGTAGCAGAAAGAAGAAATCGCACACTTATTGACATGCTTAGTAATTCTCAGCTACATTTATTTCTATGGAGTGAAGCCTTAAAAATTGTTGTGTAAGTATTAAACTGGGTCTCATCCAATGCTGTCCCTAAGTCACCTTTTGAATTATGGAATGGATGAAAACCAAGTTTAAATCACTTACACATATGGGGTTGTTCTACTGAAGTGAGGATTTACAATCCAACTCTAAAGAAATTAGACCCAAGGACAACTAGTGGTCATTTTATCGGCTATGCAATAAACTCCAAAAGATTTAGGTTTTACTGTCCTTCTCATAATACTAGAATTATTTAGTCTATAAATGCAAAATTTCTAGCAGATTTTGAACATAGTAGAAGTGCGTGTCCTCAAAGGATTGAATTAGAGGAAGCACAAGAGTTGAATTTAAATTTGCTACTCTCTATTTCCTATAGTTTTTGAAAGTCTTCCGCTGAAATTTTCTCGTTTCGATGAGAAAGGTTGAAATCCTTGAGTCTTGTCCCGCAAGGGATAGGACTAGGAGACAAACTATGCAGTCAATTACCAGTTATTTGAAATCCTTAAGTCTTGTACCGGTCATCAGACCGTCATCAAAATAGGATTACAATCCATAACATAATATCATAACATTGTTCAAACAAAAGATC
The DNA here is from genome assembly GCF_901000735.1 of Corylus avellana. Classification (NCBI taxonomy): domain Eukaryota; kingdom Viridiplantae; phylum Streptophyta; class Magnoliopsida; order Fagales; family Betulaceae; genus Corylus; species Corylus avellana. The sequence continues at coordinate 16,248,239 of NC_081546.1, forward strand.
AACAGATCAAATCCTAGATCCGTGTGGTCCCACTTACGTCTGTGTACTATTTGCAGAGTGTACGTATGGTGGTCCCCCCGCGTACGTCCGCACTACAAACAGAAGCGTACGTCCGCTAATCCTAACGTATGTCCGGTCCAAAAGTCCAAATTACCCTTCTAGTGTCCTTATTGACCCAAAGCCCAAATTAACCCTCTAACTAAGGTATCTAAGCTTAGTTAACTATTTGGGTCACTACATAAGGGCCAAGTGGGAGAATGTAAGAAAATCCTAGGAGGTATGGCCTTTATGCCACATTTATTTACGATTATATTTATTATAATTTCTATTACGATTATATTCATTATAATTCCAGTTATGATATTCAAGTAATTTATTCTAGCAAAAGATGTTATGGAATTCAAAAATATGTTATAAAATTTATTTTATTGAGTGATTTTGCTCTTTGATGGGAGGAACAAAATCAATAATAATTAAGAACAAAGGTCCATAATCTACCTATAAAAAGCCTTGTGCATTCCATCATTTTATACAGTATTATACTGGTAGGCATAGGTCAGAAGAATCTTTTTCTAAAATCTTATTTTCTAGTTTTCTGGATTCTTCGTTGTTGAGGAATTTTCTTCACTTCGCTTCAACAAATAATGGCCGGAGGTATTTATATAATTAATTATTTCACAGCTAATTTTATTGTCAATTAGCATTTAATTATATATAGAATTCTTATAATACATCTCATGTTCTCCCCCTCCCCCTTCCTCCCCTTCATCCTCTTCTCTTCCCGCCCTAGAGCTAGCATGTTTACTTGATGTCCCTTGGTCTTTGGGCGTTTTCTTCCTCTCCCTCCCTCTCCGCCCCTTTTACGATTTTAGGGTTTTTTGGAGGCCGATCTTCCACCCTTCTCCATCCGTCGTGCCTGTTGTTGGGTTGGGTTTGGCTTCGGTTCGTGTCCTGCCCGATCGACTGCCTGTTGCCTGGTCCACCTCGATGCGTGCCCCACCACCTTACTACCCGGATCCGCCAGTGCCCATCACACCTTTTGCACTGGATCTATCTCTCTAGATGTGGTTTGATTTCGATTATCTCCAGCTGGTTTTTTAATTTATTTTATTTTATCTTTATTTTATTTTTATTTTGTTTCTGGTTGTTTTATTTCCTTTCCTTTATGTCTATCTTTTGCTGTGTATTTTGGTCTGTTGTTTTGCCTGTTTGTCACACTTCGTGGGTGATGCTCTTGGGGGATTCATTTAAACTCCCCCCAGTTTGTTTTCTGTGCGACTCCAATATCCTCTGCGCTCGCTCTACTGCCCACCATCCGCTATCGGATCTTTCCTCGTGTCCCTCCGCGATAAGCTCCAACGCCACCTTCCGCGTCAGTTTCTAACCAGCACGTGATCAGCTTCCTTTTGGCTGCCGTTTCCCGCTTAGTGTGATTCTCCGGTTTTTTCCTTGTTCTATTGGTTTCCATTTGTTGTTTGTCCGATTTTTTCTATTTTGTTTGTATTTCTGGTTTAGTCCCTTTATTTCCCTGTACGCTTTTATTTCTTGTTTTTTACTTGTAATAAGGCTTTGTCCCCTCTCGATCTGTATGCGTGATGCCCTCTAAGTTATTTGATATGGTCCAAACTTTTGGGATGTAGATGTGAACGTTATCTTGGCTTTCGGGCCGAGGATGAAGAGTTTCGGTTGGGGTTTGTCCACCCTCAGTGTAACGCCCTGATATTTGAGCTAGCAAATATCAAAGTCGTGACGCTGCAACTTTAGAAAATTCAATCTTACTGCGGAGTATGTATATTTTTTTCTTTTTCTATGACCTAGAAATAATTTACACAACACAATTGAGTTGACTGATATACCTCGAGGTGATATATTATTTAATAAAAATAAAAACATGGTTTTCATTACAATATATGTATACATTAGGTGTGCCAAATATATGCCAAATATATGCCAAATATATGCCACAGAGTCACAGACGCAGTGACGTGTCATAGTGCCAATAATTCTTGACGTGTCACTATGACACGTCATTAATTCTTGACGTGTCATAGTGACACGTCAACAATTCTTGACGTGTCATTTTGACACGTCAACAATTCTTGACGTGTCACTATGACACGTCAAGAATTATACTATATATATATATATATATATGATCCCAACATTATCAGGGTAATTTAATGTTGTACAGTATGATCGAATCCCAATTAACATTCAATAAAATTAATTTTTAGAAAACAAGCACCAGCCAGTACTTTAATATATACTTTTCTTCACGTGGCATGTACCGTAACCCATTCCATTTGAACATTCAAAACTTAAAAAAAAAAAAAAATTTCCAACGGTTAGCCATGTTTTACTCGAGATACCATATATATATATATATAGCAAAACCATGCAAAAGGATATTTATATAACATGAATTTAACGTGCATGCATGGTTCAAATTAGACTAAAGGATATATATAACATGCATTTTTCTCGATCTCGTTCATTTAATTATGAGATACCAAATTTGGTATTTCATTACTTAAAATAATTAAAGTAACAATATTGGTGATCGATGATATTAACGTTTTGACAAACACACACACACACACACACACACACACACACATATATATATATATATATATATATATCATGTACGCTATATATCAATTAGGTTTTAGCCATGCGTACATTAAAATGAAAATTGTTGTTTGTAAGATTAATTGCACTATTCATGTACATCAAATAAAACCAAATACATGAGAACTCAAATGAAATACAAAAGAGGAAAATGGAAATTATATTAGTATTAATATAATTAATACTATATTATAAACATATAAACATATATATAT
>NC_081546.1:16251104-16302881 GCF_901000735.1 Corylus avellana
ATATATATATATGATCCCAACATTATCAGGTTAATTTAATATTGTACAATATGATCGATCCCAATTAACATTCAATAAATTTAATTTTTAGAAAACAAACACCGGCCAGTACTTTAATACTTTTCTTTTATAACACCGTAACCCATTTCAACATTCAAAACTTAAAAAAATAAAAAAAAAATTAATTTCCGACTGTTAGCCATGTTTTACTCGAGATACCGTATATATATATAACATTAATTTAACGTGCATGCATGGTTCAAATTAACCTAAAGGATATATATATATATAACATGCATTTTTCTCGATCTCGTTCATTTAATTATGAGATACGAAATTTGGTATCTCATTAATTCAAATAATTAAAGTAACAATATTGGTGATCAATGATATTAAAGTTTTGACACACACACACACACACACATACACACACACACACACATATATATATATATATATAAACCATGCACGCTATATATCATTTAGGTTTGAGCCATGCACGTTAAAATGAAATTGTTGTTTGTAAGATTAACTGCACTATTCACGTACATAAAATAAAACCAAATACATGGGAACTCAAATGAAATACAAAAGAGGAAAACATAAATTATATTAGTATTAATATAATTAATACTATATTATAAACATATAAACATGTATATATATATATATATATGCATGCTATTTAAAAAAACATGTATAAATATATAAAATTAATATATATTAATATGTATTTAATTAATATAAATAATATTTATATATATTAATTTTATTACTGACGTGCCACATAGGCACGTCAGGATTTCCTCACGTGCCACATGTGGCACGTCAGGACGTGCCTTGGGAAGGCCAGCGCCTGCTGGCCGTCCATCGCATGCACCTACCCCTGATATATATATATATTTTTTTATTTTACCTCTCTCCCCTGCTTCATCCCTCCAGCCACTGCACTCGTCTCTTCTCTCCCGCCAGCCCCTGCATTTTTTTCTTCTTCATTTTCTTCTATCTCCTCCCTCACTCTTCCTCATTTTCTTCTAGCTCCTCCTTCATTTTCTCTGTGATCAGCTCTATCTCTCTGCCGGAGCGAAGTACGTACCACTCTCTCTAGCTAGCTCACTCCCCATCGCCGGCCACCACCTCCACTTCGCCGTTGCCGTCTCCGGCATATATATATGCATATATTGTGTTGTTCTATATTGTTTTATTTTATATAGTTTTTAGGTAATATATATATATATATATTGCAGAATATATAAAATATATACATTATGTTGTATATTGCAGAATTTTATGTTTCATTTTGTCATATATTCGCATGATGTTTCAATAATGTATGGGATTGAGTATTTGTGAGTTTGTAATTGATGTTAAATTTTTTTTTTTTTTAAGGAATATCTATTAATTAATTACTTATTGTACGTTGAAAATATAGATGCATGCAAAATGATGTTTCTTATGCTAGGTAGGTTTTTCTTTGTAAATATAATTGCTTTTTAAATGTGGCTATGTCTTTTTTTTTTGGTAGGTTTGTTTAAATGAAAAGGTTGGCTTATTAGTAAGGAATTTATAACACATTACGTCAATTTTAATCTATCATTCATTTCAATATATATCGTTTGACCTTCTAATTAAGTACGTGTAGTGCGTGGTGACATATAATATTTATAGAGATTTAATTTAAGTCTTTGTTGAATTAATATTCACAGCTAATGTGTTTTTTAATATTCTTTTAACCGTAACGTTATGGATTAATGTGTAAGTTATAAATTCACACACGAGGGTTCACTTCGAATTACATGGATTTAATGGGAAAATCCATTGGCAAACGTGCAAATCTTGTCAAACTTAGAGAGACTTCAAATGAATAAGTAAAAAGTCATGACTTTTTTTGTTACACTATTTTTTTATCACACTTTTGTTTTGAGTGTTTTTAACAAGTCTAATCATAATTAAACACATAACGTAAACACTTGCAAAATATATTCAATTCGATTCTTACTTCATTGTATCCCACATATATTATTTTTCAAACAAAAAAAACCATACAAAACGGTCCAAAGTTTTGGTTAATTTGAGGAACTTATAAGCTTCTTCAAGTTGAAATATAACGCATCAAAATTAATATTAACTAAAAACTAGTTGGAATTTTGTTACAATTGTGATTAATATGAAAGAAATTAATCTAATGTGTCAATAACCGAAGAAACGTTCGGACCAATAATATATATTACGAAAACATACACCATATTTTCAAGACACTCAAAATTCTTTTAACCTTTATACATGTCATATTAAAAATAAATAAATACACCAAACAAAAGAGTTGTATTACCCATATATGCATGTCATCACCTAGTAATTCATGCCAAAGGCTAACGACATTTAAGCTATATTTATTGTATTTAGGGTCCTCGTAACGAACCTAGCTCGGTAGATGTGCTAGAACAACCTTATAAGTTATAAGCTAGCTATAATTAATTTGTTTAGGGTCCCCACCAAAGAAAATGCTTAAATTTTGGATCAAGTATTTTTTTTTTATTTGGTTTTTGTAGATTAATTATAATAGATAAGGGTTATAAATACACCCTTCAGTACGGATGAATGTAGATATGCATGAATATGTATATATTTTTGGACATAAACAATTTAACCCTATATGAGAATGTATAGGTTTATATTTCTAATGTGGTTCAAATATTTAGGTATCGGTTTATGTTTATATACATACATGTGCTTGAAAGTAGGTATACAATTTGTAAGTCTTATGTATTTATTCCTAACTCATGTACGTAGATAAAAATGGACAAGAGTTGGATGACAAAGTCTAGGGGTACGAGGGAATACAGAGATGGGTGTAGATTGTTTGTTGAGTTTGCAGTTAGTAATTGTAGAACTCTTGATGGATTCATCTATTGCCCGTGTAAGGTTTGTCGAAATAACCGGCGCCACCCGCCGGGTTTGGTATTCGACCACTTGACAGGGGAAAAAGGAATGATGCCGGAATACACACTTTGGTTCTATCACGGTGAGAAGCATGTACAAGGTCTTCAAACCGGGTCTAATTCTAATCGCCCGGCTTCAAATGCGGGTGCAAGCGCAAATCAGGGTGGAGACATGCTCGGGATGTTGCGTGATTTATTCGGCATGCACGAAGTACTCGGGGAAGACAATTGTGAGCCTCAGGCCGTGGTGCAAGGGGGTGAGGAAATTGTGACCGAAGAAGCCGCTGAGGGCGATGTACTAAAGTACTACAACCTACTTAAAAAGGCGGAGAAACCACTTCATACTGGGACAAAATATAGCAAACTAAGTGCGACTGTTCACCTGTACAACTTGAAGTGCGTTGGTGGACTTAGTAACTCGATTTTCTCGGCTTTCCTAGAGTTCATCAATCAGTTGTTGCCTGAGAGTAATGAAACTCTGCCAGTTAATACGTATGAGGCGAAAAGGTTTTTACGAGACATGGGGCTAGGGTGTGACAAGATTCCGGCGTGCCGTAATGACTGTATGCTATTTTGGAAGGGCAATAAAGAGTTGGATTCATGTACCGTATGTGGAGAATCTAAATGGATTGAAGCAATTAATTTAGATGAGGACGGTCAACCCATATCGTCGGGCAAGAAACGTCCTGTGAAGGTGTTGCGGTGGTTTCCACTCATACCACGACTACAGAGGTTGTTTATGTCAGAACATACAACACGCTTCATGAGGTGGCATGCAGAAGGCCGCACTAACGACGGCGTATTGAGGCATCCAGCCGACGGCAAAGCATGGAAGTCATTCGACAACTTACATCAGGAGTTTTCATCGGACAGCAGGAATGTAAGGCTCGGACTAACCTCGGATGGATTTAATCCATTTGGGAACATGACTACATCTCACAACACTTGGCCTGTAATGGTTGTGCCCTACAACCTGCCTCCTTGGATGTGCATGAAACAGATATCTTTTATACTATCATTGATTATCCCGGGCCCAAGTTCACCTGGAATGGATATAGATGTTTACCTTCAGCCCTTAATTGAGGAGTTACAAGAACTATGGAATGTAGGGGTACGCACATATGACGTCTCAAAGAAAAATAATTTTGTTATGCGAGCCCAGTTGATGTGGACAATTAATGACTTCCCAGCATACGCAGATTTGTCTGGATGGTCTACTAAGGGTGAGAAGGCATGTCCTTGTTGTATGAACTCAACAAGGTCGAAATGGTTAAAACATGGCCATAAGTGGTGTTATATGGGGCACAGGCGATACTTGCCCATGGATCATCCGTGGAGGCGGAACAAAGGAACATTTGACGGCATCGTAGAGCTAGAATGTGCCCCTGATGTACTAAGTGGAGATGAAGTCATAAGCCAATTAGAAGGGATGGTGTTTGGAGATGAGAACGCCGATCAGGCAAGGCAGGCTGAGAAAGAAAAAGCAAAGAAGCAGAAGACAAATACTCCTAATGTGGTGTGGAAGAAAAAAAGTATTTTCTTTAGGTTGCCGTATTGGAAAGATAATTTATTGCAGCATAATCTTGATGTTATGCATATAGAAAAAACGTGATGGACAACATACTTGGTACAATACTGGACATTCTAGGGAAAACAAAGGACAACCTCGGCGCCCGCTTAGATTTGCAAGAAATGGGTTTGAGACATACACTTCATCCATTTGTGGACCCGCAGAATGGTAAGACTTATATTCAACAAGCTACCCACACGATGTCCAAGGATGATAAAACACATTTTTTGAAAGTGCTACGAAATGTAAGGGTGCCCGACGGATATGCTTCAAACATTTCTCGTTGTATACGACTTAAGTACCGTACGATATCCGGGTTAAAGAGTCATGACAGTTATGTATTGATGCAGCAGCTTCTACCTATTGCATTGCATGGATCACTTCCAAGCAACGTGGTTAGACCTCTTGTTGAGATGTCCACATTCTTCATGTGCCTATGTTCAACAACATTGACCGAACAAGATATTAACTGACTACAGCGTGACGTCTGTATCACGTTGTGCAAGATGGAACAGGTTTTTCCCCCCAGCTTTTTTACGAGTATGGTTCATGTGGTCGTGCATTTTATCCGTGAATGCCGACTCGGTGGACCAGTACAATATAGATGGATGTATCCAGCAGAAAGGTAAAATGTGTTTGTGGATATTCTTGCATTTTTGGGTTTAAGGTGCCAATACATGTCAAGTACTAACTAAACTAAAAATATGTATTGGTTCATTGTACGTAATATATTCACAGGTCGATCGATTGGACGAGCGCTCTAGGAAGGAACTTGGTGACAAATTGGTCATGCATTGTAGAGGGCCGAGGGAGGCAGCAGTCAGATACAATAGATATGTGGTTAACGGCAAACTATTTCGCACTATTGCATCTGATGCCGGAAAGAGGACCCAGAACAGCGGAGTGTGTGTGCCGACGCTTGATGGCGACACGTACTACGGGAAGTTAACAGAAATACTTGAGGTTGAGTATTACGACAGGACTAAGTACGTACTGTTTAGGTGTGATTGGGCAGACAACACCAGGGACAAGGGGTACAAGGTGGATGAGTATGGTATAGTACTTGTCAACTTCAAAAACCTTGTCCACACGGGAGAACTAGTTTCTGATGAGCCGTATGTGCTAACTTCACAAGTTGACCAGGTATTTTATGTACAAGATGATAGGTGCCCAGATTGGGCTTGCACAGTAACGACCAAACCTAGAAACATATACGACGTTGGTCAGGGTGACGGACATCCAGATTCATGTGCCAATTACCACGAGTGTGAGCCTCTCATACTGCCCAGAAATTTTGATCACGATATACAAGATCATATCGAATACGTCAGACACGACTTAGATCCAACCGAAGCGTATGTACATATATTTGTATAGTTAATTTCATATGTATGTTTAGATTAGTAGTTGGTCACTACATGCACATTACATCAACACACTTAATTAATCTGTGCATATGCTAAAATCTGATATATATCTTATGTACCATTATGAGTCATGCATACTTAAGGTAGTGAATATTTCATACATTTTATATCAAATTAATTGGGTTTATGGTGTTTTTTCACGGGGTACCATGAGTACAAGGGGGAAGAAGAGAGCACGCAGGGGCTCGGCCGTATTGCGGCAGTCGATGTCGCCTGGGTCTCCGGCAGCCCAACTTGATGACAGCGAGCAACAAGACGTTGCTCAACTTCTAGGGATACAGGAAGGATATAGACCAGTCCTTCCAGGTACTATGGGAGGGGAGACCCCTGTACATGCTCCATACAGTCGGGTAGGTATGGCGCAGATGGGGTATCGGATTGGGTCATACCGGGACAGCGAGTTACGACAGTGTGCTGAGGGTGACGTCGAGCGGCTAGACACCCAGCATAGCGCAGGTACGCCCGCCTGTTTTTTTTTAAAGATTCATAAGTTTGTAAATTTTTAACTATATTGGTGCAATATTAATTATATTTAACTACAACTACAACTTCAGAGAATTCTAAAAATTCTAAAAAAATGCAAAGCAGGTATGGAGGATACAGAGACACAGGCCCAAGAAGACATGGTTGGTGGGGCACAGGCCACTGATGACCCGCAACCCACCGACCCTACTCCCAGCGACTGATTAGGCCCTCGGCAGGTTCGGACCATAAGTAAGTGTATATGCTCTAATGTCGTACATATTATGTTTTAATTTACATGTTAGTTAATATTGAATTCGAAATAACTTACCTTTCTAATTTTAAATTTGTTAGGTACCGATTCTGAAGGAAACACCATCATCGAGGTGTGCACCATCCTAGACTCGCATAGGCGGCCGAGAGTCCCCCCTGGCAAACGGATCATACTGGAGTACAATGCATCATTCCTGCCAGTGGGATTTAGCGCCGTGAGGTTTAGGCGGATGACCGGAGATATAATTAAGAGCGGCAATTTTGTCCGAATACCGGACGATTGGTCGAAGGTACCGGACCGTACCAAGGAGGATATTTGGGACGCCTTGATGGTATGTTTTTTAATAATATGATGACACTTAGAGCGTATATATGTATATATACGCTCTAAGTTGCAAATATATATGCGTGTTTATATTTATATGCATATACACATATTTTAAGTTTTTTTAATTTGTCAATGTTGATCATGTGCAGGCATACTTTTTCGTCCCGCCCGAGTACAACTTGGAAGCTGTGAAGGATGAAGCATTTCGAGATATGGGCTCCAAGCTGCGGACATTGAGGCATGATCTTAAAAAAATTTGTGCCATTATCGAGGAAGATACTCCGGACACTATACGGGCAAGACTGGGGGACAGAGGCTGGGAGAGTACAATGCTGTCGACTTGGATATATTATTAGAGAGATGGTGTACCCAGGAGAATAGGGTAGGTCATGAGTTAAACTATTTGTGCTGTGTAGTGACCCTAATTGTACATAATTGTGTTAGTATTAACATATTAAAAGTGTTAACTGTATAGGAGTATGCGGCGAAAATGAAGACATTGCGAGCATTAAATGATTCACCGCATTGCACCGGATCAAAGAGTTATGCCAGGTTGACACATGAGGAGGTAAGTGTGTAATTTATCCTATACTTATAGATGTGAACGTACATGTCATCATTTTATATGTTAATATGGTATATGTATGTCCTATGTTATCTGCAGGCCGAACGTTTGGGCCATCAACCTACTCGGGCACAAAATTACGTCCGTTCACACACAAAGAAGAACGGTTCATATCCGAATGATATTGTGAAGGAGAGATGTGTATGCTACTACTCACCTTTCATATATTGTCTTGCTTGTATATTTGATAAATTATTTTTGATTAACGGTTGTGCGCCCCACTGACTCAATATTTAATGTGACAAACAGGAACGGATGAAGGAGCTTATACCCACCGACCCTGCAGCATCGTCTAACATCACAGATGGAACGGTAAGGTGGGCGCCAAACGACGCATTTGACCAGGCAATTGGAAATAAGCCTGAGTATGCCGGTAGGGTTCGGATGGCTGGACCAAATATTCTGCCTGTGCGGGGGACCATTCGCTCATACTATACACCGTCACAGGCAAGGTCAGAAAACGCCAGGTGCTCCACGATATCACAAGACACACTTGATAGAGCGCTTGAGGCGGAGAGGGCGAAGCACAAGGAAGAGATAGATGCGTTGTTGGCCGAGAACAATGCGCGGGTAGCTCAGCAAGTGGCGGAGCAGATGGCTGAGAACAATGCGCGGATAGCTCGACAGGTAGCTGAACAGGAGGCTGAACGTCAAGCAAGGTTTGATGCCCGTTTCCGCCAACTCGAGGAGCTGATGCGGTTGTACACTCCACCAGACAGTGCTTCCCCACCCGTTGCGATGGTGCGATCGTCGGTCGACAGTGGATCAGGTATGACCTTTGTTAGTAGTCAATTTAGTTTTAGAACTGTCTATATATATATATATGAACTTCTAAATTAAGAGTTTGGATATGTTGTAGTCATTCTAAATAATTAATGATGTTGTAACTCTTGGTTAAATTTGGTTTATATATCATGGTTGGTTTGGTGAACTTCTAAATTGTTGGCTTCAATTTGGTATACTATGAAATAGTGTTGGTTGAGATAATTATTTAGAGTTATTCATACACGTATAAATGGATATAACTGCATGGAACAAAGCAACACATGCAGATCGAACTCATCAAGAACAATTATTCACAAACTTAATTTTGTAACTCTAAATATAAATAGATATAAATGCACTTAATGCTAGAGAGGGTGCTTTTCCTTTGTGTTTATCATCTCTTCCATTGAATTCCCAACATTAATAACCTATATGAAAGTTCTATAATTGCAATGAAAAAAAGAAAAATATTCAGTCATTTTTCTTTCACGTTACCGATGTGATTGTTTGTACTCGGGCTCAATGATTGTTTGTATTATCATCTGCAGTTAGTGGATTTTATTTGTTTGGTGGTTGTTTTATTGGTGAATATTGTTTGTTTTATCATTTGCATGTAATGGACATCGTCGAGAGGATGCTATGGATGTCAATGATCGATAGTCTGGTTGAGAATTTTAGGCCATTCACACTTGTGTATAAGTTGATGTAATTATATTTGTGATTGGTGTATATTATGTTAGTATGTGTCATTTTTGATGTGTTGAAGTTTGTTTTGGTGGATAGTTTGTAATTGGTGGATAGTTTGTAATTGGTGTATATATAGTTAGTATGTGCCATTTTTGGTGTGTTGAAGTTTGTTTTCGTTGATAGTTTGTGTGATTGGTGTATATTATGTTATTTGTGTCATTTTGGTGTGTTGAAGTTAGTCTTGGTGTATAGTTTGTGATTTGTGTTATTTTGGCGTGTTGAAGTTAGTTTTGATGGATAGTTTGTGATTGGTGTATATATATTATGTTATTTGTAATATTATGATGTGTTGAAGTTAGTTTTCTTGGATAATTTGTGATTGCTGTTAATGGATATGATGTATGTTATATTTGATGGAAAAATTGTATATTATTTGCATGGATTTGATGGATAGATTGAATATCAGGTTAATCGTAACACAAAATTCGGGTATAGTCCTGAAATTAATCACAAAAAATATAGGGGGGAGGGAAAAAAAATTTCAAAACGAACCAAATTTATTGACGTGTGAAAAATTCACACGTCAGGAATTATTGACGTGTCATTATTTGACACGTCAGTAACTCCTAACGTGTCATTATTTGACACGTCAAGAATTCCTGACGTGTCAAATTTTCCACACGTCAGAAATTTTTTGACGCGCCACGTTGACACGTCAAAATTTTTTTCTAACGTGTCAAAAATTGACATGTCAGGAATTCCTGACGTGTCATAAGTTGACACGTCAGGAATTTTTTTTGACGTGTTGAAATCAACACGTCAGCATTTCCTGACGTGTCAAAAATTGACACGTCAGGAATTCCTAACGTGCCAAAAATGGCACGTGAGGAATTCTCATTTCCTGACACCCACATTCTTCACGCCTTACACACGTCAGGATGACCCCGTCAGGAGTGTTTACTAACGTGTCAGGTCATCTGACACGTCAGTAAACCTCCGTCAATAAATTGTAATTTTTTTGTAGTGGGCACTTTGTATTTTGTATTTTTCTTTACTTTTGTACTAGTGCCTACATGGTAACTAATATATCAATTTAGCATATAAATATGCTTTTTGTGATACATATATTGTGGTATAATTTTTTTTTTTTTTATTGTATTTACCATATTATGATAAAAATATAATATATAAAGAGAAAAAAAAAATATTTATCATTATATTTTATTATTTTATTGACGCCCCCGGTAGAATGAACTCCTGGATCCGCCACTGCACAGACGGCACCAAATTAATATAGTAATATTTATTATGTCCACACACATCACCATACGTAATAAAAACGATTAACATAAATGAGACTTGCTTTATAGAGTAAGCATCAATCCTACAGTAGATAGTCTATCAACCATCAAAACCAGTAGAATGACCATCGTCCTCACTTTCTATTCTTGCATCAAGGTCTATGTAAAGATGATGTTATCATATTTAATCTACTTTTCATAGAGATAAAGACTAAAAAAATTAGTTTGAACAAGTAAGATTAAAGACTAAAATATATAATAATGAATAAGTTGTAAATGCAGCGTAATAACAGATTAATTTGTGTTTTATGATAATCTTTCTTCAGACCTCTCGTCATGAGCTCTCAGCCCGCTTACGTCCGTTATGCCCCTCACACTTTAGAGATTTACCTGTTTGGTGCTAACAACTACACCGCCCCAACTTAGTTATATATTAGGCATGTTGGACGGTTATATACCCCCATCCACTGAGATACTAACTATTCCTCGCGGCAATTCACCCAGCTTATTTTTAAGGTGGCTATCTTATCAACCTATTTTATTAGACACATTATGCAGCAGTTGTATTGCAAAATTATATTAATAAGACAAAATAAGAATTCCTATAACAATAAAACAAAGCTAGTACTTAGTAAGTATATCCATACTTACACTCCTTAGTGTAGAATTCTGCTCCACTTCTGCATATAAATACATACATACAAACAATATTTACATATTAGTTCATTCTCAAATAATATCATTGTTTAAAGACCCTCATCTTTTTATATTTATTTAGGGGAAACTTTACTTACACCCTTATACTTTTGCGGTTTTTGCAGACACCTCCCAATTGTTTAAAAACTCTCACTTTGATGTATCCAACTTTTGTTTCTTTCCACTTTGCTCTTTTTGTTAGGATTTTCTGTTAAATCCTAATGGAGGGGTGTAAAATTTCAATTTTGCCCTTATTTTTTATTATATATATATATATATATATTTTTAAAAATCTTGACCCCTGGGTTTACCGGTGGATCTAACCTACCTGTATTGTGACCCATGAGTCATATTATTATTATTACTATATATTAAAAAAAAAAAGTTGATTGTGTTTGACCCACCGAGGGTCACAAAGTGACCCACCGGCACAAATGGGTCACTTATTTATTTATTTATTTTAAATATAATAATTATAATAATAATTTTTTGTTTATAAATAATGGTAAATTTGGAATTAAAAAAAAAATTAGGTGTATAAATGACTTTTACTCGTTTGACCGTTTGATTTAACTACAAAATCCTAACGGAATGGGCAAAATGGAAGGAAACGAAAGTTTAATACATCAAAGTGAGAGTTTTTTAACAATGAAGAGGTGTCTACAAAAACCGTGAAAGTATAGAGGGGTAGGTGAAGTTTCCCCATTTATTTAGTATCCGTCACTTCATCTTTACTTACTCATTTTATTATCTTAATCTAAGATAGTCACTTATAAATAGCCTTTATGCCTGAATTCGTTTTTGGTGATGAGGCTAATTGCCAGGATCACTGAATACAAACTAATATTATAAATAATATATATAAAGCACGACTCATATTTCGGAGATGAGACCAATAGTCCGTACCTACCAAAGTATGAATCAAAATTTAAATGACAATAAAAGAAATGACTAAATGTAGATACTGAATTCATATTTCGGGGATGAGACCAATGGTAATTACCGCCAAAAATATGAACTAAAATTTAAATGACAATAAAAGAAATGATTGAATGTAAAAGTTGTAAATTAAATAATATATAGATAATATCATAAGCCCTTAATTGATTTTGTCCATTAACTCATTATTATTAATTCACTTGTATCCATTACTCTATTTTACATCATAGGGTTATTGGGTCTTAAACAATTAAATGAGGACAAGTGATATAAGCAATAAATCATGATATTTATACAAGAAACACTTACACAATAATCCTTAGAAGTAAAACTCCATCAAATCTTCTCTAGATAGCTAGTTTAGAAAAATAAGAACACTTGAACACTACAAGAAAGATCTAGGCTATATGGTATTTGACTTAGAACTAAGAAATAAAATGAAAAGAGGAGCAATCAATCTTTACTTTGTTTTAAGATTGTAAATGAAAAGCTCATGTGAAAATGAATTAACTTAGGCTTCTATTTATAAGAGAATGAATGGCTAGGATTTATCCAAGGGTTGAGATGTATTTAACTAAAAGAATGAACCTAGTCCATATTTCATGATCTATACCAATTACTATTTTCGTCCAAAATGAAGGCAGTGTATCCCTATCCATTTTTTGATGTCCAAACGTACTCCGATTGACATGAAATTTTGAGAGTAGATAAAGAACTCCGAGACAAACATTTTAGACTTCATTCGAGTTTGGTTGACTCTGCTTTTGGCCTGTACAAAATTTCTAATTCAATTTAGACTTTAACTACTTTTATTCCCACTGGGCCATTTGCCTTATTAATTGATTATTATCATGATATTTCTCATAACCCTCATTACTAGAAGACTTTAAGCTTTCTACAAAGGTGGCTAGCCTTGGTATCTTTCTTTAGTAGTTTTAATCTTATTAGACAATATGAAAATTAAGGCACTGTTTTTTAGGCTAAAAACTGTAAAGCTTCAAATTAATTTCGGACTTCACTAAACATCAATATAAATAATTTATTTACTAGATCAGGTTTAATTATGCCCATAAACATATTAGTGAAGCCAACTTTTAGAATTGAAGTGATATACAAAAGATGTCAAAAATCAATGTAATATACCTTTTAACACTAAATAGTTATTAAATATTATTAATCCACATATCATTATTCTAATTTATCGATTATTCTTTTAATATTATTTAAATAAGAATTTTAACATCTAGGTCGTTACACTCAGTTTCGAGGAATAAGCACTACCTATGCATTAGTTTGAGTCTGTTTGGCATAGATCTGTTTTTTAATATGTAGATTAGTCATGGGTTAGTGGATTGATTTTGGATCTTGAATGTAATACGTCATCTGTGATGTTTGTAACTTCATAGCTTTGGCTATGGTTGTTTGTAAGAGCTTTATGCTCATGATTTCTAAGAATGAGACTGATGTGGATTTCCTTAAAAAAAAAAAAAAAAAAAGAATTCTTACAATACATACTTGTTTCTATTTTTTTCTTTGGGTTTTCGGGACACTTTTAAAATGTATCATGAAAGTAAAGAACAATCATAATTAAGCTTGGCTTATTGGGCTAAAAAAATCATAATTATTTTTTTTAAATAACAAAAAATACCTAAATTAAGCTAAAAAAAAAATAGACATAATATAAAAAAAATCCTGATTCACAAGCACGCGGTGTGCTATTTTACATCACCCTATAAAAAAAAACAATGTTTTGAAAACCCAATTACCGATTGGGATAACCAGCCGCCCCCGGTGACAAAATTCTTCTATGTTATATCCTTGCACTATAATGCCACCAACCAAGTACGGTTATTCCGGAGTAGCCTTTATTCCACAACGCAGAAGTTAAGCCCAAACGTGAACCCGGCAACCTGCTGCCCAGTGTAACGCATCCTCCTCCTTCTTAACAAAACACTGCGTTCTGCCTTTTTATTATTGCCACATTCATGCTTCCTTGGCAAAAAAAAAAAAAAAAAAAAACATTGCAGGAGAAGACCACCTACGCGCCCTATCATCTCCCAGCCTCCGGCCGTCCTAGTGGCGGAGTTAGTCATTTTATATTAGGGGTGCTGTTAAAATTTTTTTAGTATCTTAAAAATTTTTTTCACTCTAAAAATTTAGTAATTCACACAATATATGTTTCACAAAAAATATTTATAAAAATTCATAAATATGTGCTCAAATTGTCGTGGGTTAAATGGGGGTGTGGGAGAAAAGTTGTTGCGACTTGAGTAATGGGTAGGTAAAATTGAAAAAAAAATTTTATTTTTATTTTTTATTTTTATTTTGAGGGTGCCTTGGGTTTAAAAAAAAAAAAAAAATTTAAAATCCTTGGGGTGCCACGCAACGTGGCTCCGCCACTGCGCGGCCGTCCCCTCAGGAATCCCCCCGGTACTGGTTTTCTGGTTTGTTTTAGACAAGTAAAGTAACTTTCCATTGATTTCAAACTCTATCCGCGTAATTTCCTTTTTACCGCTTTGAATCGTATTCCTCCCAATTTATTATTTATTATGAACCACTTTATTCCATTGGCATTGGGGGACATGAAATGAAATGAGAGGCTTTACCGGCCCACAGCAAGAGATTCCTCGTCCAATTCACGCTTATAAAACCCGAGCCCCTTCACCTAGGGTTTCTCCAGGCAATCTTCCTTTTTTCCATTTCGTTGTTAGTTGCAGACCTCTCTTCCTGTTGTAAACCATGCCTACTGTCAGCGTCGGAAGGGATCGTCTGTTCGCTGCCCTAGGCAAAACCTACAGTGAGCTCTCAACCCCTAGTCAAACTTACCTACGCCCAGTCTTTGTTTTCTGATTTCACATTGTTTTGTTTTTGTTCAATCTCACAGCGCAGGAAGAGTTTGAGGACCTTTGCTTTAGGTTCGGAATCGAGCTCGACGACGTTGTAAGCGTTCACACGCTTTGCCTCTCTCACTCTCTGTTTTTTCTTTTTCTTTTTTGTTCTTAATTTTGAAATGTGAAATCATATATATTTATATCTTTCGACTATTTCAGACTACTGAGAAAGCGATTATTAGAAAGGAAAAACATTTGGAAGAAGAAGAAGCTGACGAAGATGAAGAAGTTATCTACAAAATTGAAGTCCCTGCCAATAGGTATTTTACTATTTAATGCACAAAATGAAGAATTTATTTCTGAAATCGAATATATATATATATTTTTCCTTTCAATACTAAGTTTTTGGATCATTGGCGAAACTTAGAGACATTTTTTGTTTACTATTTAGTAGAATATTAAATTTGAAAAATTCCAATTAGAATAACTCAAACGTATAATTTTGCTGAACTTGGGTCTAAAAAGCTCCCTTTTTTAGGTTTACTTAGTTAATTGGATTGGTTTTACCGCTTAGGTGCAGCAACTTTTTTATTTATTTTTTCATATGTGGTTTTGCTTGTAATTTGATTCACAAGTTAATACTGCTACACCTTCTTCTTTTATTTCCTCAAATTTGTTTTCTGTGTTTACTTAATTTGGGTTAGTTTTGCTTTTTAGTTACTATAATTTTTGTTTCTTCATATCTCGGTTCTGCCCTAAAATTTGAATTTTTACAGTGTGTATTATTTTGCTTATTATCTGCCATATTTTATTTGTATTATTTATATGGGGTATGATGAAAATATGAGTTTCTGCACTGAGTTAGGTGACTGGTTTCTTTGGCACTATAATTTCCTTTTCTGAGTATAAATATCTGTGGGATTTTCTTAAAACACAGTCTCTAAAATTTTAATATTGTTTTTGCTTCTCACATCCTATTTTTTTTTTTTACCCCTTTATATCAGGGATTTGTTTAAAATTTGAGTTTCTAAAATGAATTAGTTTCACAATATTTCATCTTCTTATTGGTTATTGCTTTTTTGAGTGAACTCAATTGTGTTAGCTCAAAATCTAGAAAGACCTATTGAATTGAGAGTAACTTCTACTTAATTGTTGATAAGTTGCTTGGGAGATTTTTATTTTATGATAATAATTGAAAAACACAAGAGTGATTACAATCATTTAACTCTTTGATACGCACAGATATGATTTGCTTTGCCTCGAAGGGATTGCTCAAGCCCTTAGAATCTTCAATGGGAAGCAGGAGATACCGACATATAAAGTGGCTAACATTAGCAGAGAATCAATGATTAAAATGCATGTGAAACCAGAGGTTGTTATATCAGAAATTCACAAGTTTATTATAGGTCTTTATTTTCTTTTGAGTGCCACATTGATTTTATGGAGTATGAACTCTTAAATTTTTTTTTCCCTTACAGACGTCTTCAATTCGTCCCTATGTTGTTTGTGCTGTTTTGAGGGGTATAACATTTGATGAAGGAAGTTATAACAGCTTTATTGATCTCCAGGATAAGCTCCATCAGAACATTTGTCGGTAATGAATTCTGACTGACTGCTTCATTCATCATTATTAACTTGGCATACTCAGTGTCTGCCATGTCTATCTGATTGTACAACTATGAATTGAAATGTTTCTGAACCATTAAAAGTTGAAGAATTTTGGTGGAATTGTGTTTGACCACTAGTTCTAGAAAGGGATGGATTTGTATGGTGTATGTGCAGTTTATTTGTGGAAAATCTTAAGTGGTTTTATTTTTAGTCTTGATTTTGACCTAAAATTTGAAAGACTTTTTTTGCTTCCATACATGCTAACCCTACACTTGGATCGTACCCATATCTCCTTCTTAGGACCTTTTTTTGACTGAAAAAATTGATTGGTAATGTCCCTAATCCTCGTGGAATTAAATGTGAGAGTTTGGAGATCTATATTATTCATGTTTGTGTGCAGATATGGTAGGAGGGACAGGTTAGTTTTAGAGGACGGGGGTGAAATGGATTTTTCTTGATTGATAAGGAAGGTGAAATATTTCATGGAAAGATTTAACATATCGAAGATAGGCTTAGTATCTTGAAAAGTTGTATTTTCAGATTGATGAAATGGAGAAAGAAATTTTGTGAGAGATGAATTGTTATGATCTGAGGGAAATGTTTGGATTTGCTTCTTGCTTGACGTTACATGCTATAGAGACAGGGTTCTGCAAATAAAACTGTCCAAACATTTGTTATTTTTTTGGACGGTTTGCTAAAATTAGCCAGAAAAAAGAAAGCAGCAGGTTATGGATGCTATTGTCGCTAAAGACTAACATTTTACTTCAGATTTATGTAATAGGTGACTACTTGGATAATCATGCGCATCTAGTTCATTTTAACAGTCCTTTAAAGTGTCGTTCTATGAATATAAATTTTTGGTTTGGGCATTTGCAGAGTTTGTGGTTGATAGGCTTTTGGCTAAAAAATGTATGCTAGTTTCAAAAACTTGCGAATTCTTTGGTCTGTATCCTTTGAGGCTGAAAGCGTTTCATGAAAGCATCATCCATTGTCCATTGTAGTGATTGTGGTTTGAGTAAAGTCGGCTCTGAATTCAGCATTTTAGTACATAGCAAATCACCTGGTCTATTGGTTTGAACCAGTTTTAGTTACGAAATCAAAATGTGCTTGATTGACCATTTTGATGAGAGGCCTGGATGGGTTGATCAATTGTCTTATATGAAGAGTTTTTTGCTTAAATATATGTTATCCATGCGATGATATCACAGTTGAATTACGTTTTTCTTTCTAAGGTTCTGTCAGAATTTTTTTTTGATAAGTAAGGTTCTGTTGATTGACCATTCTGTTAGAATTTTAACCAACAAATATTAACAATATGCCTTCGTCACTTGATTCTGAGGCTAAGTCATACCATCCTGTTAATGTTGTTATTATGAGCTGAAATAAAAATTTGAATACTTGTCTGTTATGATCTTGCTGAGTTCACACTATTTTGTGTCCAAATCAAAATAAGTACCTCCATAGTGAACTTTCATAGGATGACAATTTTTCAGTCGTTAAAATGCTAAAAGTTTGTTCTGTTGGTATAAATCCTATTGGTTTCCTGTTGCTGCATAGTTAAGTTGGTTCATTTGTCAATCCTAAAGAAAATGGGGTCTGTTCCTATGGATCATTTTTTCAAATACACGAGATTATCCACATGTATCTTTTTGTGCTTGTTCTATGTAATATCATACTATGTGCTACATATTTTTAGAAATATGATAAATAAGGAGGTGCAGTTTTGCAACCTTATGCTGAAACATGTTGATTTCTTCGTCTTGGCTTTATGTTTACTTTTTTTACGTACTGTTTATCATCTAAGGTGTGAATTGGAAGGTTCTCTAAGGATTTTTATGTAATTTATCAGCTCTCAAGTTTACATTCAATATTTGTTTTAGGCGAAGAACCCTAGTTGCAATTGGGACTCATGACTTGGATACATTACATCGCCCTTTCACATATGAGGTGGGTTTCATTAGTAGTCATTCTTCTTGTCATATTGTGTTATATGTTTTATTTGGGTTTTGGATCATGTGGTATTGGACTAAGAGAGAAACTGTACTGAATGTATGGGGGCCATTAGTTGTTCTTATATTTTGCAGGATAGGACTGTAAACAAACCAACTTGTTCATGAACAACTTGAATTTGACTCCTATAAAAGTGACTCAAGTTCTGTTTGTTTAATGAGCTTAAACAAAAATTTGGACTTGTTTGTTAAACGAGCTCAACTTGTGCAAATTCAATTCATTCAATTCGTAGAAGTTCGTATAATTTCATTTTTATTATTTTATAGTGTTGTTTTTTAATTATGTAATGAGAACACCGAAGTACTTTAAAAGATAAGATGAAATCTTTTTCTTAAAAAGATAGATATAACTTTAATCCTTCTGAACATTTTTTTTGATATGTAATATCAAAGAAGTTTTATAAAAAGCGTAGGCGCCCCAACCATACATGAAGTATACAAAAGTTCACAACAACTACAAAAGTAAAAAAAAAGAAAAAAAGAATGCACCACCGAAAACCCAACAACACCAAAAAGACAGAAACAACCAAACCGGCCCACAGAAAAACCCAACAAGCCCACAAGGACCAACAGCCCACACACCTGAAACCCACAAGGCCACTCAACGCTACCGCACGTGAGCCTTGCCTTTCCTTCGCCGAGTGGACACTTTTGCATTGCCATAGTTAATGGAGCTCTCTAAATTTAACAGCTCCTTGCCATTAGTCTTAGGTTGTGCCACCTTTACTCCCGGAAGAAAATCCTCTTTAACAGCATCTAGAAGCACCAAAGTTGGACCTCTTCATCATAATTCAACACCCAATCGGGAGGGTCGGGGAAAAAAAAATCCAAAGGGTAAGGGGAATCTCCATTCACCCCATCCCAATTCTCGCCGCCTTGATCCCACACCACGATATCCCCGGATGGACTAAAACCTACTAGCCGCTTTTGGAATTGGGTCAATCCATTCAACTTGAAGTCCTCACCCTTACCAGCAACTAAGGTGCCAGAGGTGCAACCACCCAAAGGAGGGGAAACCTCTTTTACCCAATCATCCTTAATAACCACAGCTAATGATGAAGTGATCGGCAACCTAGGCAAGGGAGTAGTGCTACCTTTCACTAACGGCCTTGGATTGAGAAACCCCCTTTGTAGGAAACCCTTCACTTGAGTAGAAAACTGAGGAACAGACTTTCCTATAACTGCAGCCTTGAGAGAAGTGAAATTCTCAGCACCCTCAACACATATTGAACCCGAAAAAGATGAAGATGAAGGTGCTGATCCCACTTGTTATGATGAAGGCACCTGGCTGTGTGCAACCTTCGACATAATTTGAGCGACGAACCCAGCAACATGCGTGGATTGAAACTGCACCAACGGAGCACTGAGATCGGAGCTCCTTTGGCTTTCTTAGCTCTCCGGTAGTATTTCAAGGTCTGCTTGAAAACTGATCAGACTAAGGGAGACCCACTCTCCAACAACTCCGGAAGTGAACATAGTCTTTCTCCTAGAGCTGCAGCCCCTGATGCAAAGATAGAGTTTGCCGGCAGGAAAAACTTCGGCCCAGATGTAGCCATGGAAGAAGACGAGTATGAGAAATTAGAACCAGTGTTACTCACCTGAGTTGGCCTAATACCCAACGGAAACTTCAGCGCCAACTTGCCCTCCTGAGACAGATCCTTGGACCCGAGGAGAGTCTTTCGAAACGTGGCAGGGATTGTGATCCGAAACCAGTTCCGAACTGAGATCTGAACCGGGATCCAAACCGACACCTTAACCCGCATGGCCCAACCTACCCTGTTCAGCTTCCCATTGGGCAACAAGTCCAACCCCGTGAATAGGCCTTCTACCAGCCCAACTAATGCTCGATCCAACTCAGTGCAAAGATGCCCTAAACGTTTCTTCACCCGACCCTTCATCTTCTTCATCTCAACATAGAGTCAGCCCTGCCAGAGAAGGTGCCGCCAGAGAAGGGATCATCTTTATCGGCGAGATTTGCTTAGCCTTTAGATCATAACAAGACACCGATTGTAGCACTTCCACAGAGGACCGTTCAGAAAAAAAAATCCTAGAAGGAACTTCCATCTCGGCCTCAATCTGATTCTCCGGCAAGGGAGGAAACTCAGGTTCCAAAGACCCAAACTTTCCTCCATGAAGCGCCAACAACTGTTGCATCTCACCCGCAAATGAGCCATATAATCTCTTTCTGTCCACCCTGTGTGTAGACGACCACCTCCATGAATCTGCCTGTCTTGTTACCGCCCCCACGAACCATCAACACCTTTGCATCCTCACAGTAATACTTGACAGTATCATCCCTTCACCGGAGACCAGACCGCCTCTTCCACCATAGACACCAATCAGGCAGAACTTTGAAAACCCACAAAAATGACCCCTACGAAGCCCTTCCTCCTTTCCTCTAGTTGAAAATCTGAAGACCCTTTTTTCGCAGAAGGCTTTTGCTTCAACAGAGAAGCATCGTTCCATTACAAACTCACTGGACCAATCTCCAATAGCTCGGAGACATAGCCGCACACCCCCCACGATCCAAACAGAAGGGTTTGAAGCTCTCAAAAGAGCTTTGGGATGAAAGAGTGAAGCTAAACCCTAGCCTGCAGCACCTACACGCGCCACCACTAGGGCAAATAGAGAGAGAGAAAAGTGACACACGTGAGGAGAGAGAATGGAGCGTATTTTGGTGATACTTTTAATCCTTAAGAACATGAGCTTGATATACATATACATACATATATTATGTAATACAGCTTGACATAAATGTAGTACATGTATATATATGTATATATGTATTTAGTATGCAGTACATGTATATTCGTTGGTTTGGTAGTTGCCGTGTTCTTGTTGGTGTTGGGTTCTATGGGTTCTTCTCCTTGTTCTTTCTTGTTCTTTTGTTTTTTTTTGTTTTTTTTTGCTTTTTTGTCCTTTTTGTATACTTCCTATATGCTTGGAGCACCTAAGCTTGTTATAAAGCTTTCTTGATATTACCTATAAAAAAAATGTATGTAGTACGTAGTAAATGTCTATTTATCCGTGTATGAGTGTACAAATGTATACTATCAATTTATCTACATAGACTCGAGATTAAGATATTATATTGATTATTACTTATAAAGAACGATATTATATCGATTATCTATTTTGTGATAAAAAATTATATATGATTTGTTGTAAATACAAGGTTGGAGAATTTAATTCTTATAAGTTTATGAATAAAAATTAACTTATCTAATTAATTTGAACAATGTAAACTTAACAATAGTTAAGTAACTAATAATTAACATAGATTTACAAAAATGAATAAATTTTTTAAGTGATGGTATTTATTGTGTACGAGAAAAAAACAATTTTTTTAGCAGATCGTGAAGAAGTTAAAGCTTGTTCGAAAAAATAAAAAACTAAGCTTGAACATGTAATGTAACCCGTTGAGGAACTGGAGCTTAGTTCATACTCGAAACAAAGTTAAATAAATCAGTCTTAAACTTTTAATATTCGGGTTGACTCATTTCAATTACAAACCTAAAGGGGGAAGGGACAACCTAAGTTTAAGGAGTTTTTGTGGACGCACCACCCCTTTGGTCCTCCAATACTTAAAAGCTGCTTGTGAAGCAGACATAAAACCATCTACTTCCTGTCTGAAGTATTATGAGTGCCCTGAACTTTAGTTTTGATTTAAGAAATGTTTTGGTTGAATTGATGTATAGATCATAGTTTTGGTGTGTCCTATCCTATGTTAATAAAACGTGGCTTTTATATAGTTTTTCCAAGTCTTGGAGATGCTTTTTTCCTTCTCTTTTCATTGATTGGTTATTGAGAGTTAACGATTAGTTTTTTTTGTGCATATCCACAAGCATGTCTGCTTTGTTAAGTTCTCTCTCTCTCTCTCTCTCTCATCCCTCTTTGGTTGTATGAAATGAAGTAAGGCACATTATTGCGTAAGTAACTTACAATTATCTCTTTTCAGAAAAAAGAAAAAAAGAACTCACAGTTATCTCTTTATTTTCAGGCATTGCCACCTTCAAATATAAATTTCGTGCCACTGAAGCAGGTACATTTTTATATTTTTAATTCAATTCTTTACTAAATGCTTAGTGCAAAACAACTGTTACTTAGTCATTATAAGTGTAACCTGATAACATCACGAGAAACAATATATTATATATTGGGGAGACAAAATGACTACTTAGGCTTACGATTAAAAGTATATCAGATGCTTGGAGGGCCTACCTTCAAGACACTGTTGAAGAAGTGATGATTTTTTCCCTAATAATTGAAAGTTTGATTTATGTAACAAGAAAAAGGTTCCCTTTCGTTATTCAAGGTTCAAAACCAATCTTGTTCCCATTGATGTAGTGTACTTGATATCTAAGCTATCTTTTCATTTGATATGATATCCATGTTAAAGGTGTCGAATCATGTGGCTGACAGCTTCCAGAGGCTGACAATTTATGCCTCAAATGGGAGCCCTTTTTTATCCCTCTTCTGCTCTCTTATTTCTGGTTGTCTTGGCACCCTTCTCATTCTTCCCTGCCTTGTTTCTAGCCAATAAGATTTAGTCTTTAACATTTAGCAATCTAATTCTTCATGTTACTTGGTTATGGTTAACTTTTTTTTTTTTTTTTTGATAAGTAATCGAATTCATTAAAAAGCGGAATGGTGCAACCCAAGTACATACACAAGATGTATACAAGATAAATACCTAAATAGAAAAAGAAAAAAATGGAAACAAAATCAGGAAAACTAGAAATATGAAAGTAATCATAGGCAGCCGCCTAGTGCCTTAAATTTTACCACCGTCCTCTTCTGGTCTTCAAAGCTACAATAATTTATTTTTTTCCAGATATCCGCAGTATGCTAGATGAAATCATCATCTCAATGCTGCACTATGAAAACTATCAAACTGACCCCTCCAACATGCAAAGTGTGACCTAGTCTAAATTTAAAAGAGTGGAAATAGAATCCCATAAGGCAGGCTAGGCAGTTACCTCACAATGGAGTAAAAGGTGATCAACGGATTCCCTATTCTTCTTACAAATAAAACACCAATTTTAGATTATCCATGGTGAGGATTTTTCCTAATGCGGATGACGAAGCAAAGAACACTACTCTCTATTGAACCTTATTTCACCAAATACTCCTAGGGAAGGGAGTGCTCTCATGGGGAGATAGGACATTATAGAATGATCTAACATCGGACAACCGTCTCTTGGAAGGGGCTCAATAGAACTTGTTTTCACCACACCGTCTCAATTTGAAGAAGTACAACAGAGTGAGGAATGAAGTAAAGAGATTCAGTTCTAGTCATGCTCTGCTTTGATAAAATTGATGTTCCACTAATGAGAATCTCTAGAAAATTCCAAGTGATCTGCCACAAAATATTGTTTTTGATAAGTAATATTGTATATATATATAAAAAAGGCGCTTTAGGTACACAAGAAAGTATACATAAATAACCCAACTTAAAACCCAAAGACAAAACCCAAGAAGACCCAACCCAACAAATAGCCACAGCCAAATGGTAAAACCAAAGAAACAAACCCAAAGACTAAAGCCCACACTAGCCCTAAAAACCTAAAGCCCTAATGCACCTCTGGAGGAAAGGAAAATTCATTTTTGGTCCCAACGCAACCCCGCCAGCACTGGCATCTCTCCGGAGAAAGTCTCCCTCTAGCCTCATAATTGATGGAGCATTCTAAATTCTTGAGTTCTCTTTGCCTTTTTACCTTTGGGGTATAGGGCGCCCACTCCTCTTCAATATGCGAAAAAAGATTTGAAAGACTTTTCTCGTCACCAACTTCACCACAAGACAATCCCATAATGGAAGCGAATTTCACCGCCTCTTGTACCACCTCCAAATAGTTCTCCACCCCCTTCTCCTCATTTTCCCCCTCAATCTCGGCAAACAACTCCTTGTTCTTAAGCAACTGCTTAGTAACCTTTTCCTTCACCCTTCAGGAATACCCCAGTTGAGACTTGGAGACAGAGGAATAAATGGAAGCACCACCCTTCGTCATGCGAGGAAAAGGTTGGCTAAGGCTCCTACCCAACTTAGCTGCGCTATTGGAATGGAAAGTAGAGAGAGTAGAACAAACTTGAGACGGGAGCACCTCCTTCACCATCGGCATAGAGGGAGAAGCAAAACTCGAAGATAAAAATCCATACGTCGGAGCAAGGTTCTCATCAGCCTTAATTGGAGAAACCTTACCGTCCTTCACCACAGACCGAGAAGGAGAAGCAGCTCTTAGACCAAAAAACCCCCGTCTGATCAAACCATTCACCGGAGAAGGGATTCGAGTAGTCGTAGCTTGAGCTTCGACCGTAGCCTGAGAAGACTCCACCACCTCAGAAAGAGAAACATCCCTTTCCCTGCAAAGAGGACTCGCCAGGATGCTAGCCACCGCCGGTGAGGCAGAATCCCCCACTGGAGAAGCGGGAGTACCAACCGGAAAGTGCCGAACCTAATTTGGTTCCGATAACTAAACAGCCTCCAACTGTTTAGGGCCGGCGTCGGCGGGGATTTTTGGGGTTGAAAAATGCTTTTTCATTTCCCCCTGAGGTGCACTAGGGTTCCACCAGGAAGCACTAGGGCTTTTCTTGGGTTTTGGTTGGGTCTCTTGTATACCTTGTTGGTGGGGTGTTTGGTTTGATGGGGTTTTTCTGGGTTTTTGGTTTGTTAGGGTGTTTGGTTGGGTTCCTTTGTACAATTATTGTGTACTTAGAGGCGCTTTGCGCTTTTTTTGATTTATAATACATTACTTATAAAAAAAAAAAACTAAACAGCCTCCAACTAGGAACCCAAACCAGAAAAACTCACCGATTTTGACACAGCCCGCAGACCCGAAGGAGACCTAGTTGGCGTCTCCACATTTGCTTCAAAGACCAAAGGAAGCACCGGAGGAATCATCGAAGTCAACGCAAAAATTGAATCAGACTCCACAAAAATAGACTCTGAGGAGAAGCCCAAAACCGGATCCGAACCTGTATCTGAACCCGGATCCGTATCCAGAACCAACCCCATATCCAGACCCAGATCCAAAATTTGACCTGAACCAGCATCAAGGACAGACCTGGATCACGACCAAAGGCAGTTTTTGCGAAGCCCAAAAAACTAGACCTTTTCCTCCTGCGATTGGGCTTTGAGTCTAATCCAGCAAGGACCTGATCCAATTTAGAATGAACTTGCCCTAGGTTCCTCGTTAACCCAATACTACCGAAATTACCCTTCCTCTTCTTTGAACTCAAAGAAGCAGCCGCCGCCGCTGCCTGAGACCTAGGCATACACTCCAGCGCAGAGCAATCCACGGCAGATCGCATCCCTTCATCATCAAACCTCGTCTCAAAACAAGGCGACACCGGAAATAGATCGAGAAAGCTAGAAGAAATAGCCTTCAGTACAGCAGCTTTTGCCTCGATGCCAAAGGTAGATCGAAGGACATCCATGAGCTACCTCCCGGAATTAATACCCGAAGAAGGAGCATCCACAAAACTCCCCGCCGTAGGTGGAACCCCAAGATCCACCACTCCAGTCTTCTTAATCTAACATGCCAATAGTTGCCGAAGCTCTCCCACAAATCGCCGCCAACCCCTCCCATAACGACCCTCTGGAAGCCAAATGACTCCCTTGCGACCACCCTCAGCGAGAATCGACACCTCCAAGAACCTTCCAGCCTTATTACCTCCCCCGTGGACCATTGTAACCTTATCTCCCTCACGGTAAGATTTGGCGATTTCTTCCTTCACCTGAGACTGAATCGCCGCCTCCACCATATCCACCAACCATGATGAACATTGGTTGCTTGCAAAAATATACCCCACTAATCCTTTTCTCCTTTCCTCCAGACAAAGGTTAGGACACCCATCCTTTGCCGAAAGGCAGAAGGTTTTAGCCTCAAAAGAGAAACTGTGTTCCATGGAAAACTCGCCAGACCCTAGCGCGCAACGCCTATCACGCCACCGCTAGGGCAGAGGAGAAGGAAGGCTAAGGAAAAGAGAACGAGAGGGGCTATTTTGACATTTTCAATTTCCGGTCTTCCACAACTCTCTTGTCTGCCACAAAATATCATTAAAACAAGCAATACTTAATAACTCAGGGAAAGTTGCCTTAAGGGACTGATTCCCTCACCACACATAATGCCAAAATCTAATCTTGTATCCACCCCCCTTCTCAAATCTAGTATGACTAGAAAATTTTCTCGACCCTTGTTGACATTTTTCCAAAGGCCCATCCAATATGACCCATGAACATCATTAGAACACCACCTACCACATGTGTTGCTATATTTGGAATCTACTACCACCCTCCATAAAGCCTTTCTCTCATGCACGTAGAACCATAACAACTTCCTCAAGAGCGCTCAGCTGAAGAGAAGTTGATTTCGGACCCCAATCCCACCCCTTTGCAGAGATCAGAGACCAAGCCTTAGACTAGTTAAGTTGGTGAAATTTGAACTCTTCACCCATACCATTCCACAAGAAGTCCAGCTGTAAATTCTCTATGCAATTGGAAACACCCTCACGGAGAGGAAAAAGAGACATGAAATAAGTAGGTAGATTAGATAAGGTGCTTTTTATCAAGGTAATTCTCCCACCCTTAGACAAATACATATTCTTACAACCTGCCAAAGAGCACTCTATCTTCTCAATAATGGTGTCCCAAATATATTTGGCCTTAAAAGAAGCGTACCGAAGGACCTAGATACTTTTTTTTTTTGATAAGTAATGATGCATTAAAGAGTGCAGAGGGGCGCAACCCAAGTACACAGGAAGTATACAAGAGAGCGACTGAAAAGGGGAGAAAGAAGAAGAGAACATAAAAAAAAAATCAGGAAAATTGATCACTAAGGGTGCAAGCCAGCCTACAGTCCAAGTGAAAAGTGTGTACAAAAAGAAATGAACAAGGTCCTCAAGATTCCTCGACAAATCCTCGAAGTATCTAGCATTACTTTCCTTCCATAGGCACCACAATAGACAAAGGAGAACCATCTACCACACTACAGCACTATGGGATTTTCCTCCTGACCACTAGCTAGCAAACATCTCCTTGATGCTTCTAGGCATAACTCAACACATGTTGAATCGAGAAAAGTATTTAGGAGGACCTAGATACTTCATAGGCAAAGAAGAGACCTTGTAGCCCAAATACTAGCCAAGCCATCAACATTTGTGACATCGCCAACATGAACCTTTTCTGATTTAGCCAAATTTATTCATCAAACCTGAGACAGCTTCCAAGCACAAGAACAATCAATGTAGGTAGCAGAGATGATCAAAATTTGCCTCGCAGAATATCAATATGTTGTCCACAAACAATAGAGGGGAGATATTAAGTGCACCAACATTCATACTCTCCACCCTATGAGTTGGTTGGCGTTTTGGGTTGTGGTACTAGTTCTCTACCCTTGAAGTATCTGGGTCTTCCGCTAGGGGCTTCCTTCAAGCAGTTGGCTATTTGGGATGACATAGTGGAGAAAATTGCTAAAAGGTTGGCCTCTTGGAAGCGTTCTTATTTGTCCAAGGGGGCGACGCTCACCCTCATCAAGAGCACCTTATCCAATCTTCCCACCTATCTTCTGTCTCTGTTCCCCATCCCTATTTTTGTGGCGAATCGCATTGAGAAGATTCAACGGGATTTTTTATGGGGAGGTTTCAAGGATGAGCCTAAGTTCCATCTGGTCAGTTGGCACGAGGTTTGTTCTCCGATTGCTGAGGGAGGTCTAGGGATTCAAAGCTTGCGCCTTTTCAATCAAGCCGTCTTGGGGAAATGGTTATGGAGATTTGCAAATGAGGAAGAAGCTTGGTGGAGAAGTATCTTGGTGGCTAAGTATGGGGTGGTTTGGGGTGGTTGGCGTTCAAATGTTCCTCGTGGAATGCATGGGGTGGGGTTATGGAAACACATTTGCGGGGTTTGGAGGTTGTTTTGGTGCCACTTCAGATTAGTTCCTGGTTTGGGGGGGATGTCAAATTTTGGGAGGGTTGTTGGTGCGGTGAGACGCCTCTCAAAGATGCTTTTTCGGGTCTTTTAATATTGCCCGCAACAAGGATGCTTCTATTGCGGATATTCGGGAGTGTGTAAATGGGATGGTGCACTGGAATGTTATGTTTACCCGTAGTATCCACGATTGGGAGGAGATGGCCTTAGCCTCTTTCTTCTCGCTCTTGTATTCGTCTTCGATTCGGGGAGAAGGGGAGGATTGAATGTGGTGGATTCCTTCAAGTAAAGGGAAGTTAGAGGTCCGTACTTTCTACAGGAGGCTTGCCTTTAAGGAGCCTAACCATTTCCCTTGGAGAAGGATTTAGCGACTAAGGCTCCTTCGCGAGTGGCGTTTTTTGCATGGTTGGCCGCCCTTGGGAAATCTCTCACGCTGGATAATGTTCGGAAGAGAGGTATTGTTGTGATTAATCGTTGTATGTGTGAGGTGGATGGGGAGTCCATGGATCATCTCTTCCTTCATTGTGGGGTCGCGCGCAAGTTGTGGGAGGTTATCTTCTCTCGCTTTAACTTGAGTTGGGTTATGCCTAGAAGCGTCATGGAGATGTTTGCCAGTTGGTGGGTGGGAGGTAGAACTAGTAGTGTCGTGGTTTGGAAGATGGCTCCCCTTTGTCTCCTATGGTGTCTTTGGAAGGAAAGGAATGCGAGATGCTTCGAGGATTTGTCGAGGAACCTCGAGGATCTTATTCACTTCTTTTTGTACACTTTATTCACTTGAACAGCAGGTTGGCTTGTTCCTTTAGTGATCAATTTTTCTGATTTTCTCTTTATGTTCTCTTCTGCTTTCTCCCTTACTTAGTCGCTCTCTTGTATACTTCCTGTGTACTTGGGTTGCGCCCCTCTGCGCTCTTAATGCATTATTACTTATCAAAAAAACATTCATACTCTCCACAGAAAAGCCTAATAGAAAGCCTTGGTTCTTTGTAGCAACAATCATTTTTCTCAAAGCCTCCATAACGATGACAAATGGTAAGGGAGTCAAAGGGTACCCCCATTTTTGGGCATGAAAGATACTAAAAAAATCTTGTCGGAGTGCATTCACCAAAACAGAAAAATGCACCGAAGAAATACAATGTGATCTGATTATGCCATTTTTGCCCAAAACCGCACCTCTTCCACATATACAACAAAAATTATCAATTGACATGGTCATAAGCTTTTTCAATATCCAATTTGCAAACATACTTGGCTCTCCAAATCTAATCTGACTATTAAGGCATTTATTAGTTATGAGAACTGAATTTAGAATCTTCCTACCTCTAATGAAAGCATTATGGGGCTTCGATGTGATCTTCTCCACAACTATTTTAAACATGTTTGCTAGAACTTTGGCAACAATTGTGTAGACTCCACCCACTAGGCTAAGTGGATGAAAATCCTCAATATCAACAACCCTTGATTTCATTGGAATAAGAGCAATGAAAGTAGCATTAAAACATTTTTTGAACTTTCCTTTCGCGTGAAACTCTTGGAAAACATTCAAAGTATCTACTTTTAAGATCATCCCAACAAGCTTGGAAGAACGCCAAAGTGAAACCATCAAGGCCATGGGCCTTCTTGCTGTTCTTAGCATTCTTCACCTCAAAGACCTCTTCCTCCTCAAACTCTTTCTCCAGCCAAATGGCCTGTACCTCATCGATGGTGTCAAAAAAGAAAGGCTATCCAATTTAGGCTGCCAACTGAATTGTTCGGTAAACAAACTATTACAGAACTGCATTGTGTTTTCTAATCTCGGAATGATTGGACAACACTCTACCATTAATTGATAGAGATTCAACTATTTCTTCTATTTGTTTTTTCCACTCGATGGAAGAACTTCGTGCAATGGTCACCCTCTTGTAACTACAATGCCCTTAAATTTATTTCTCTAACTCACCTCCAAAAGAGTAGCCCTCTCCGTATCACTAACAACTTTCTCCTTAAAGAACTTCATGGAATGGTCACCCTCTTGTAACTTCAACGCCCTTAATTTATTTCTCTAACTCACCTCCAAAAGAGTAGCCCTCTCCGTATCACTAACAGCTTTCTCCTTAACTTATACTCAACGCATAAAGCTCTCTTTTCTTCTAGACCATGGAGAACTCATAATTTTCCCAAAAGAAGCTTTTTTTTTTGTCTCTCAACATTGTCAAACACCTCATTCCAAACTCTTAAATTAACTTTCAAAGCCTTAAGTTTAACCAAAACAAAACTTGGGGACCTTGAAGGCAGCAAGAAGTCCACCTTTGTTTCATCCTATCCACAAAGCTCATATTTTTGATAAATATCCACAAAACTCATATATTATAGCCACATATTCTTGAATAAGTACCTTTTACCACCGTTAAGCTTCCCAATCAAGAGGGATGAGAAATCTGTCAATTCTAGACCAAGTGGGGGGATACTGATTGTTTGGCCATATAAAAGAACTGCCTACAAGAGGGATATTACTAAAAAATGGAATATGAGAACTCCACCATAGCTGGCAAAAGTGGGCTTCACCCAACCTCTCACTAGGAAAATGAGTGACATTGAAATCTCCTCCAATGCACCTCGTAAAATCCTACCAACAAAGCAAACTAGTCTATTCATCCCTTAAATACCTTATATCACAATCGGAATTAGGGCCATAGACATCCACAAAAGCCCAAGAAATTGATCTTTAACATTTCTAAAAGAACAAGCTACAATAAACTCCCCTACGCACTCTTCGATTTTCTCCACCACCCACCTATCCACATAATCAAAATCCCATCAGAGGCCATTTTTGAATCCAAAAACATAAGTCTAAGTGTTGGCAACCCCAAACTATGCATCATGCAATTTGTTCGTTCGTAGTTCGGTTGTAATATGGGCTTGAACTACGATGAAGACGGTGATGTTAAAGGAGAGATAGGTCTGTAGGATCATTCTTATTGAGCTCTTTTATGTTATTCCTTTTGGGTCAATTTTATTATTGATGGTGCAAAAGGATGATAATTTAAACCTAATTTACAAGATTAAATGATCTATCATATCTTATGATATGTGCAAATTCAAACTCATTACATATCATGTTTTTACTTGTCAAACCAAAAAAGAGAAAAGATATTTAATTGAAGCTCCAACTACAGGCTGTAGCCGACATAATTGTAAAGCCCATCACAATGCGGAAACTCTAATAAGAAAAGAAGAAGATAAACCTTTTCATAAGTTGCAATTCTACTGTTGACCACGTAGAGTTATGTCCTAATAAGTAATAACATATATCATTGCAGTCGTCAACAAAAATTGTAAATTCACTAGTTTAAAATACTTGAAGGGGGTGGACAATACTATAAAAATAATGAAAATGAAGTTATATGAGTTTATACGTCAAGCCAAGTTTATTCGTTTGGCTCATTTAATAAGGGAACTTAAATTTCTGTTCAAGCTTGGTTTGTTTAATAAATGAATCAAACTCGAGTCGACTTCGAGCTTTTTACGAACAACTTTGTTCATTTACAACCCTACCTACAACATGTAATGTACCAGTTATTTACACGGGATTTGTTGCATCCCTAGGCACTCCATGGCCATTGGCCTTTTGAGCCAACGACATTGACAATGAGGCCGTGGGCCGGGTGGAAGCCATCATACACTACCCCGGACGAACCACCACCTCAACAATTGACCTCTTAACAACCTCCCTTGTCGGCTCATGCACCATAGGTGCTAGAGGTATTGTAGAATACATCTTGAGGTGAAACGAAGAGAACCAACGGAGGGGTCTCTCGGAAAGAGGAGGTAATTGACCATTACCAAAGGGAAACATTTCTAGAACCTTCCATAACTCGAACACAAAACCTGCCCATCCCTGACCACCTTTGCCTTTCGGCGTAACCACAAAGCCCCTTCGACCAACACCTTTGTCACAACAAGCAAGTTTCTACTGAATTTGTTTGCATACCACTAGGCGATTAAGGCTACCCTAGAGGATTTCAAAAACTCGTCGAGGCCTTAGCTAGAAGTACATCTTCCGTGGTAGCCAACAACCAACTCTCACTCTACCCAAGGATACAAAATGCATGATGGCCTACTCCTTTTGAAAACAAGTAATATTGAAACCCCCTCTTCCATTGAGAACTCAAAAGACTTAGCTTCCACAAAGTGCCAACAAGAGAAAATCTAGTCAAATAGCTTATGGACGTTGGGACACACCTACATGTGCCGAGAGAGAGGGATCTCAAAGTTATAACTTTGATTTACAATATTGTGCAATAAATTAGTCAGCTAGAAAAATTGTTCTCTTTTATTGATCATAGAGTTTGAGATGGCTATGGTTTAAGCATTTTGCTTTTCACATGTTATTTGTTCCTTTTTTTTTTTTTATTGACAAAAAAACGTGGCGTTGCAAAGTCTATGTAATGATAAAACTGATTGCTTGTAACTTTGTTTTTGCAATTTAGGTGAAGAACTTCAGAGCTGATGAGCTGATGGAGTTTTACAAAGTAAGTCTTAGATTGAGACGTTTTTGTTACTTAACCTTGACTTTGCAATTCATAATATTATAAATAAGGGTTAAATACCAAATACCCCCTTGGGGTTTGGTAACTTTATTTTTACCCCCCTGGGGTTTCATTTTTATCACAGGACCCCCCTGGGTTTTGATAAAAGACCAAGTTAGTCTATCCGTTAGTTGACCGTTAGGACTGACACGTGGACCAATCAGATGTTGACACGTGGCACCAATTTAATTTTTTTAAAATTAATTAATTATCTTTCAATTTTTTTTTTTTAAAAAAAAAAAGAAAAGAAAAAGCAAAAGAAAACAATTAGGTGGTTTGTTATTTGGGTGGCTCGGCTAACTCTTTATTAAGGTACGGGTTGTCTCTATGTCTGGGGTGGCTCGGCCACCCCCATCTGGCCAGATGGGGGTGGCCAAGCCACCCCCATGGCCAAAGTCGGCCACCCCCAAATGGCCAAGGGGGTGGCCACCAATGTTTTCCGTTTCTTTTTTTTTTTTTTAATTTAAAAAAAAATATATTTTTTTAATTTTTTTTAAAAAAAAAAAATTTTAAAAAATTAATATATGTGCCACGTGTCGACGTCTGATTGGTCCACGTGTCAGTCCTAACGGTCAACTAACGGATGGACTAATTTGGTCACTTATCAAAACCACAGGGACCTCCTATGATAAAAATGAAACCCCAGGGGGAAAAAAATAAAGTTACCAAACCCCAGGGGGGTTTGGAGTATTTAACCCTATAAATAATTGTGTATATATATATATATTTTGGTATAAATACCTTTCACCGGTTTAACAACTTGATCTTTTTCCACCTTAGTTTCAATTTGTTTCATAGATAGTACCTTGTTTATGGCTAAAAATGGAGATGATACTTATGTTCATAAAAGTAATGGAAATCCATGTCCAACCAATCAAAAATTGCTACACTTCCATATGCCTCATTAAAAATTTAAAAAATGGAAAATTAAAAACCTAAAAACTAAACATTAAAAAAATTAATTTTGTTTTTTAAAACATTTTGATAAAAAGAAAAATAATAAGGGGTACGTGGCTCAAGCCACCCCCCTTCGGACAGTGTGGGGGTCGCTGACTCCCCCATGGCCGGTTTGAACCACCCCCACCCTCACCCCATTGCCATGGCTAGTCTTGGGGGTGGTCAAAACTAGCCCAGGCCAAACGGGAGTGGCCGAAGCACCCCCAAGGGCCATGAGGGTTGTTCAACCATAGGAGTGATTGAAACAAATCCTAGCCACCCGCATGACCTTTTGGGGTGGTTCCAACGACCCCCATACTGGCCAAGTCCATTCTGCCTTAAAGGGTGGCTCAAGCCACCTTTTTTTTTTTCTTTAAAAAAAAAAAAAAAAATTACTTTTTTAGTTTTCTATTTTCTATTTTTTATTTTTTATTATTATTTTTTTAATGAGGCATGTGGCCATGTGTCAATTTTTGATAGGTTTCCGTTGATTTCTGTTATTTTTTGGACACAAGATGGATAGAGGAACCATCTTTGTTTTTAGCCATAAGTGAGGATAATATGAATTGAAACCGAGTTGGGAAAAATTAAAGTCGTTAAACCATAAGGGGGTCAAAGGTATTTAGTCCTTTATTTTATTTATTATTATTTTTTTTAATATGTAATTTTTACATTGCGCACATAGAGATTGTGATATTGGCAATTGTGCATGCAGGATTAGCCCCTACAATTTCAAACTTGAATTTCAGAATTTAGTCTATTTCTTTACATCGAAACGTTTGAAAAATGCCACTTATTAAAATTGTGGCTTGTTATCGAGGCAGTCATTAAGAATTTTCCTCCAAAAAAGCTTGTTCTTCACTTTTGCAAAAACGCTTTTTCTTTAGAAAACCAAAAGACAATTTTTTGTTCAAAGCTTTTTTACAACATAAAGAGCAAGAACCTGATAAAAATATACTCAATTCTTGACTTTAGCATGCCACCTTTTTAATATGTAGCATTTTCAAGCATTTCAAGTAAATAAACGGCATAAATTGTGTAATTTGAGAATCTACAATTTCTTTGTAAGGGATCCTGATCCGTGCATGCATCCCTTGTGTGGACAGTTCTCAGGAGCTTGTATATTTCATTTTTCCAGTTCTCAGGAGCTTGTATATTTCATTTTTATATTAGTCATGCAGATATTAGTGTATGATTTCTTGATTTATGTTTCACCAGTCAGATTTGAAACTGAAGAAGTTTTTGCACATAATTGAGAACTCACCAGTGTACCCTGTTATATATGACCATAACAGGTATGATTGTCTGTTGATGTTTATGCAATTATAAGGATTTCCTAGCTCTTTTACCAGCCAATTTATTTAAATTGTTGTTATGTCTTTTTTCTTCTATCAATTTCCTCTTCTTTTTTGTCTTTGAAGCATTGAGCTTTCTTTGCTTTGAAGATGTTGAGCTCACACTGTTCATTTTGGTCTGACTGTACTCTCGTATATTGCCATTGTCTCTGTTGAGTTTTGGTACAAGAAGATCTTTTAGCCTTTGCACATCTGTTCTTAATTTCTTTTAGAAAACTGTATTGGGAACACAAAAGGCTTATTTGGCAACACTTTTTAGGATAGCTTTTTGCTTTTTAGCAAATAAGTAAAGTATTAACAAACAACTATAATTACAGATTACTCACAAACTACTTTCACCTTTATGTCACATCACAACCAAAAAGCAAAAAGCACCCTCTAAAATATTTTACCAAACGAGTCCAAAGTTTGTCTTCTTGATGTTCGAATGTTTTATTTCCTTTTTTCTTATCCTGAAAATTCTATTTGTTTCATGCAGAACTGTCTTGTCTTTACCCCCCATTATCAATAGTGCACATTCAGCAATCACTCTAAAGACGAAGAATGTATTCATTGAATGCACTGCCTCTGATCTAACAAAAGCCAAGATTGTTTTGAACACAGTGGTGGGTAATCTAGAAGTTTAACATGTTGTGGATGTTTCTTATTTGTAGTAGATAAATAAATGAATGGTTTTCCTCTGTTCTTCTAGGTGACAACCTTTTCAGAATTTTGTGAAAGAAAGTTTGAAATTGAACCAGTTGAAGTGATATATTCTGATGGGAAGTCATATACTTATCCTGAATTATCTGTCTACAATATGGAGGTTTCTCTATCTTATATTACCGGTGCAATTGGAGTCCCCTTGGAGGCTGAGGAGGTATTACAATTTCTGTTATATGATGTCTCATTCTTGATTCATGAAACCTAAATGTCTTATTCAAGATGTTGGTAATGGTGTTTTTGTTCAGGTGTGTGTATGTGCGTATTTATTTTGTTTAAATTTATGGGTGGGGCTGGTGGCATTTTATTGTTTTGCTCCTGTTCCTTATGTTATCTTTATTTGTTTGGTCTTGATATGTGTTGCCAATTGGCAGCTTATATCTGTATATTTTCTGTTTGTTTCTTGTTTTTATTATTCCTTTCTCATCATTGTTTTACTGGACCGCTTAAGGATTTACTACTGCTAAAGGATTACTTATTTGAACCACAAAGTGTTTGTCTTATGAGAATCTAAATATTTTTTTTTATGTTGGCGAGGAAACATTCAAGCTTTTGTACAACATAGATAGGCGGCATTCTTGTACAAAATTTTCTTTTGACACATTGATGCAAAAAGATATTTAAGATATAGTTGGTCTTCTATTCCTATTGGCATTATGTTTTTCCTTTGGCAGTGATATTTTGATAAGGGTATAATCGATGATGTTGAATGATTGTGTGAGGGTA
This sequence comes from Corylus avellana, assembly GCF_901000735.1. Lineage (NCBI taxonomy): Eukaryota > Viridiplantae > Streptophyta > Magnoliopsida > Fagales > Betulaceae > Corylus > Corylus avellana. Next base: position 16,287,774 of record NC_081546.1, read on the forward strand.
CTTGTGTTCTGTTGAGTTTGTTCTAAAAGATGATTTTTGAGATTGAAGTTTTAAAAGTCCTCTCATCCTACCAATGTGCTTCTCCTTTAATCTTCTTTTCTAAGATATCTTTTGGATTGGGCTATTGTATATGTGCCTAACTTTCCCTCCAAGAATCTGGTAGATCTGATTTGTTTTCTAGATTGTAGTAGCAGCTAGGGCCTCGGCTCTCTTGTATACTCTTTGTGTACGAGGGCATTGCCCTTTTTTCAATAAAATTCTAATTATTCATAAAAAAAAAAAAAATCCTTTTATCCTGTTAGTCTTGATTCAATTTGATTCGTCCAACTGCTTCATTGTTGCGGAGCTCCTTTTGAAGGTATTCTCTACTTGCTTATGAGAATTATGTTCATCCAATTATAACTCTAGTAAAAGGAAAAGTTTGGATTAGGTTTAGGGCTCGTTTGGTTTTGCTATTTTTTTTTTCTATCCTACTGAATTGAATTCAAAATTGCGAATATCAATAAGAAAAAAGAGTTATGTTTGGGTTGTTTGAAGAATATAAAATTTTGAATAAATTTGAAAAATTTTGAGTTGAGTTGAGTTGAGTTGAGTGTTAGTGATGTCAAATCAACTAAAAAAATAGAAAAAAGTTGAGAAGAATTGGGAAGAATTGTCTTCCCAAACAAGCCCTTAATAATTGATTTTATGGATGGTGCCGAGCCAAGCCATATACCTACTTGCTCGAGCGCTATTCAGTCAGAAATTGGTAGAGCTTGAGCTTGCCTTAAGCCAGATCTGTTTGTGTGCTATGCATGTAGTGTAGTGGTTGAGCCTCTCCCAAATTGAGCTTGAGGACTGCTTCTTGAGCTTAATTTATGTAAAAAGTTTCACGTTATGGTTCAGAAGTCAAGCAATCAATAGCCAATAAATAGTGTACTTAATTTCTTATCACTTTGATTGTTGAGAACACTATATGCCCTGGTGGATTCGCATTGCATGCATAATGGGGGAAGAAAGAAATAAGAGGTCTTTTCATAGGGTTCAAACTAACAATACTGAAGCATAGCGTAAGTGCGAGAGTAGCAGTGTCTGCATATTATGTGGCAGAGTGTGAAGGTTAGAAAACTCATTGGTAGATAATGTTTCTATTTGATTTAAGTTTGAGGTTTATTCCAGTCGTGTGTCGTGAGCGTGGGTGGCGCGTGAGAGTGGTCTGGGGTTAGTTTAGGTTGTAACATGGCAGACCCGAGGAGGTGGTCGGTGGAATGCAAGGAGTTTGAAGTGTTGATTAAGGTAGGGGCATCAGGGGTGAGGATTTTTGAGAGGAGCAAAAGACTTCAAAGGTCCATTTTCTTGAAGAAAGATGAGCTAGCTTGGGTGGTGCGAATTGTGAAGGATTTGATTGCAGTGGATAACTCAAAAGTCTTTTGGGATCAGTCTAGAGTTGTGTATTCGAGAATAATTGCTCAGAAGTGTGCTAATAGGCATGGTTGTCTTCTGACGGTGGAGGAATTTGATGGAAGAAGGTGTGGCTCGATCATCATTCCAGAAGGTAGGCGTGGAATAGGGTGGGATCGTTTCAGTGGGAGATGAGAGTGGCAAACTCTTCTCTACGTGAACCTCTAGTGATCAGTGAGCATGGTGTGTTTAGGGGAGAAAAGAGTGATAAGGAGGTCAAGGGATGTAGGAGCTACGCAGAGGCAGTGAGACTATCGTCGAAGCAAACTAAGGAGGGCTGTAACTCCGGTTAGGAACAGTTCGAAAAGGTGCAGAGATGGCCGAAAACTACTTCTGGTCATATGGGACAGAAAACCCATGAATTTGGCAGGAAAGTTTTTGTTTCGACGAAGACCATTGACTCGGAGAGGGCTTGCGGTGATCCCGGGGTGATTCCGACGAGGATTTTATGTCCGGCAAGGTACGTTCAAGCACCTGCAGAATTTGGAAGACGAGGCGCAATGGAGGATGGTCGCATGGGGTGTTCGTTTAGCGCTTTGGCGAGTAACTCACAAACGCCGGTGACATCGCAGGTCTCGATGACTGCTTCGGATCGCATGACGGGACAGGGGGGAAGGGGCACCATGCTGTTGGGCAGACCTACTCCAAGGTAAGTCTCAAGCTCCTCAAATTCAGGGAGCTGTTGAAGCGTCTGCAACAAGATTGTGACGTGGGGTTGTCACAGATCGACATGGCGCTCAAGACTACGGAGGGCAGTGGGCTTGGGCTTGGGCAGGGTGACAAAAACCCAGTGGGTCAGGGAAAGCCTGCTTCGAAAGGGATAAAGGGGTCTGGGCTGAAAAGAAAACTTATAAAGCCCAAAAAATGGTGGAGGGTGAAGAAGACTTCGGTCTTTAAACCTAAAGGAGCGGTGGGTTCGGGTATGGGTTTTAATAACCCAGGACTTGATGGTCCATTAGGAGAAGCTTGCTCAGAAGAGATGGCATCGACGAAGAAAGAGAAGTTCACGTATAGCGTGCGCTTTGACTCAGATAGGTTGGCAATCCCATCGCCAATGGCCGCAAAGGTCTCATCAGAGGTCAAGGGGGTTGGGTTAGCGGCTGAAGAAGTTTCAAAGGCGGTCGTCAACACTGGTGGCAAGGATTCTATAAGTCCAGCGAGAGAGGCACAGTCCACCGGAAAAGAAAAAGCGATGATGACTTATAGGAGGAGGAAACGTGGGCCGCAGAGGTGGAAAGCCGCAATGATGGGCTTGCTAGAAGCTAGAAGCCTCTTCGGCTTTGGGCAGGCAAAAGGAATACTGGGGTCGTGGCCAGAAACTATGCAGAAGGTGCCGGAGCGCCATATGGTGATTGGAGATGCTGGTGGGGGTTTGCCAGAGTGCTCTGTGGAGATAGGCAATGCCGTTGAGGACATGGGCTCTGCCTTAGATCAATCTCCGGTGGCCTTTTCACCTCGTCGGATCTCTGGGATGTTGACAGGGGTATGTTGGGGGGAGGCTACGAATCTGTCTCAGTCAGTTCATAGTGGACAGAAAGATATTGGAATTGGGACTGGGGCAAATAGGGAGGAGGACAGTATCTCAGCAACTATCGGTTTGGAGGAACTCGAATCAGAAAAGTGTTCTCCTAAATGGGTAGTAGAAAGTTGTCTCAATTTTTGCCCAAAAATTGGTGTTTCAGATGAGGGGAAAAAGGAGGAGTTGGTAGCTCTGTTCAAGTCTATTGAAGATGCCAGGAAGCAGTTTGACTCTGATTTGGGGGACTTTTCAGGTAGTGCTATTCTTGTTGACAGGGGCCAGACGATCTCTTTGCAAGGTAGGGGTTGTGGGAAGGGTCAAACTGGTGGATCATGAAGCTTAACATCGTAGCATGGAACGTGAGAGGGTTGAATGCCCTCAAAAAAAGGTTGCGTATTAGGGGTCTGTTGAAGGAGTGGAAAGCAGATATAGTTTGTTTGATTGAGACCAAGATGGAGACTATCTCTCGGGAGGTGGTTCACAGTCGTTGGGGTGGTAAACATGTGGGGTGGAAGTATAAAGGGTCTAATGGTTTGTCGGGGGGAATGTTAATGATGTGGGATAGGAGGGTGGTGGAGTGTAAGGAGGAGTGTGTGGGGCAGTTCACCTTGGCATGCTCTTTTCAAAATGTGGAGGACAACTGGGTTTGGGTGTTTGGAGAGGTTTATGGTCCGAATGAGGATGTAGAGAGGAGGGTCCTTTGGGAAGAGTTGGCTGGTTTGATGAATGTGTGGGAGGTTCCTTGGTGTTTTGGTGGGGATTTTAATATTGTTTGTTTTCCTAGTGAGCGCTTTAGTGCTTCTTATTACTCTGCGGGCATGATGGACTTTTCGGACTTCATCTCGGAGAACAATTTGGTGGACTTTCCGATGATGGGGGGACAATTTACTTGGTCCAATAATCAAGAAAATGAGACCTGGTCTAGAATAGACCGGTTCTTGCTTTCCTCGGATTGGGAAAGATCATTTCCTAGCAGTGTCACAAAGAAGACTTCAACACATGTTCTTCGATCATTTCCCTATTTCTTTGGATTGTGGGGTTCATTGCGGAGGTAAAAAATATTTCAAATTTGAGAACATGTGGCTCAAAGCCGAAGGTTTTCTCGACAAGGTTAGCTCTTGGTGGGGATCTTATTCTTTCGAGGGTTTACCTAGCTATGTGCTAGCTAATAAATTGAAATCCCTCAAAATAGATTTGAAAAAATGGAATGAGGAGGTGTTTGGCGATATTGGGAGGAAAAAGGAGGAGTTGATGGGAGGTATTCAAGAGTTGGATGAATTGGCAGAGTCGAGAGGGCTAGATCAAGAGGAAAAGACTCGAAAGGCGGATATGTTGAAAGTTTTGGAGAACACTTTGGTGTGTGAAGAGATTCACTGGCGCCAGAAATCGAGAACTTTGTGGCTCAAGGAGGGGGACCAAAATACTCGTTTCTTTTACAAGATGGCGAACTTTCATCGCAGGTACAATCGTGTGGAAGTGCTTCGTATTAATGGCATCTTATCCGATGATCCAGTTGAGGTTAAAGATCACATGGTGCAGTTGTATCAAAATTTATACTCGGAGCAAAGTTCATGGCGGCCTAGAATGGACAACCAGCCTTTCTTGTCTATTGATGAGGAGGATTGTAGGTGGTTGGAAAGAGAGTTTGAGGAAAAGGAGGTTTGGGAGGTGATAAAAGGTATGGATGGTGATAAGGCACCGGGTCCAGATGGTTTCTCCATGGCTTTTTTTCAAGCTTGTTGGGGTGTTGTTAAACAAGACGTTATGGCGGTTTTTGATGAGTTCCATCGCAGACAGCAGTTGGTGAAGAGCTTGAATGCTACATTCATTTCTTTGATCCCGAAAAAGGTGGATGCGGTGGAGATGAAGGATTTTCGGCCCATAAACTTGGTGGGAGGGGTGTACAAAATTGTTTCTAAGGTTCTCGCCTTTAGGTTGAGAACTGTCTTGGGCAAGGTTATTTCCTACTCTCAAAATGCTTTCATAGGGGGCCGACAAATCCTAGATTCGGTTCTTATTGCAAACGAATGTGTGGATAGTCGCATGAAGCAAGGGGTGCCAGGTGTTATTTGTAAGTTGGACCTGGAAAAAGGCGTACGATCATGTAAATTGGGACTTTATTTTGTACTTGCTGCATAGGTGTGGTTTTGGGGAGAGGTGGAAGGCTTGGATAGAGCGGTGTATTACGTCGGTAAGATTTTCCATTCCAGTGAATGGCTCTCCGGAAGGGTTCTTTAGCAGTTCGAGGGGAATTCGGCAAGGGGATCCCCTTTCTCCGTTGCTTTTTGTGCTTGTTATGGAGGCGTTGAGTAAGATGGTGAATGCTACGGTTGCTCAAGGACTTTTGACAGGCTTCTCGGTGGGAGATAGGGTTGTCTCGGATTTGGAGGTCTCTCACTCCTTATTTGCTAACGATACCTTGATTTTTTGTGAAGCTTCTCTCGAGCAAATCCGGTATGTGCGCTTCATTCTTTTATGTTTTGAAGCTGTTTCGGGTTTGAGAGTTAATCTTGGAAAGTCTAAAATTGTGGCTATCGGAGAGGTGGAGAACATTGGAGTGTTAGCTAATATCCTTGGGTGTAGTGTTGCCGATTTGCCTATGAAGTATTGGGGTCTCCCTCTTGGGGCGCCGTATAAGGACACGGTTATGTGGAATGATGTGATTGAGAAGATGGAGCGTCAAATGGCAGGTTGGAAGAGGATGTACCTCTCTAAAGGAGGCCGTTTAACTCTCATCAAGAGTACGTTGTCTAATCTTTTGACTTACTTCTTGTCTTTGTTTCTGATTCCCATGAGTGTAGCTAAAAAGGCTTGAGAAAGTCCAAAGAGATTTCTTGTGGGGAGGAATGGGAGATGAGGCTAAGTTGCATCTTGTAAAGTGGGATCAAGTTTGTCGTCCCTTGCACTACGGTGGTCTTGGTATTCGAAAGTTGCATCAGTTTAATCAAGCTCTCTTGGGGAAATGGCTTTGGAGATATGCGAATGAGAGTGAGGCTTTTTGGTGCAAGGTTATCAAAGCCAAGTACGAAGAACAGGAAGGCGGGTGGTGCATGAAGGAGGTTTCGGGTTCTCATGGTGTGGGTGTATGGAAGCATATTCGTCAAGGTTGGAGTTCCTTTGCCAAAGGTTGTCGGTTTGAGGTATGGGTGGGTTCACAAGTTCGTTTCTGGCATGATATTTGGTGTGGGGAAATTCCTTTGAAGCAAGACTTCTCATCTTTGTTCATCATCGCTAGACACAAAGAAGCTTGGGTGAAGGACAATTTTACTTGGAGGAGTGGGGTTATAGAGTGGAATGTCATTTTTGTGTGACCTGTTCAGGACTGGGAGATGGATGTGGTTGCTCCTTTTTTTGATTGGTTGTACTCGTGCAAGATCTCTGTAGGTACGGTGGATCGCATTTGCTGGGCCCCGTCTAGGAAAGGCAAGTTCGAGGTTAAGTCGCTCTTCAAAGCCTTGTCTAATTTTGACCATGAGATGTTTCCTTGGAAGAGTATTTGGCGCACTAAGGTGCCTTTGCGAGTGGCTTTTTTTGGGTGGACTGCGGCTCTAGGCAAAATTTTGACTCATGATAATCTGCGGAAGAGGAACCTTATGGTGGTGGAGTGGTGTTGTATGTGCAAAAAATCAGGAGAGTCAGTAGATCATCTTCTTCTCCATTGCGAAACCGCAAGAACTCTTTGGCACACTATTTTCAGTCGGTTTGGGTTGCATTGGGTTATGCCTTGCAGAGTGAGGGATTTGTTCTATTGCTGGTGGTCGGGAGGTCGTGCTTGAAGCGCGGTAGTTTGGAAGATGATCCCTCTATGTCTTATGTGGTGTATATGGATTGAAAGAAATGCTAGATGTTTTGAGAACTCTACTAGGACTATAGAGGATCTGACTCATCTTTTCTTCTTTACTCTTTACTCTTGGACGGCCGCTTGGCTAGCTCCTTTAGTAATTAGTTTTTCTGATTTCCTTTTTCATTTCTCTCTCTCTTAGGCGCTCTTTTTTATACTTCTCGTTTATATGAGTTGCGCCCCTCTGCGCTTTTGATATATAAATTTTTACTTATATATATATATATATATATATATATATATATATATAAAGTTTGAAGTGTCAAAAGTTTGAAATTAGGAGTAGGATAAGTGGAAAGCTGAATCTGGTTGTGAATTGAAATTTCTGGAATAGGTGAAGATATTGAAAGAAGGAAGGTGTAGGCTAAGTGAGAAGAAAAAAAGGCAGTAGAGGAAAGAACCACAGGGCAATAATGCCTTGAACAAACCATAATACTTAAAATTCACCATTCAAAGTCAATTTTTGTACTTTAAAAAATCATGTTCTTTTTTGTTTGAGTACTAGGGGGTTATGTTTATAGACTCTTGAACTCCTTCCTTTTTGTTAGAACTGTGACTTTTAATAATGTGGATACCAAGAGATATAGACTTGGAACCACGGGGCAATAATGCCTTGAACAAACCATAATACTTAAAATTCACTATTCAAAGTCAATTTTTGTACTTTAAAAAATCATATTCTTTTTTGTTTGAGTACTAGGGGGTTATGTTTATAGACTCTTGAACTCCTTCCTTTTTGTTAGAACTGTGACTTTTAATAATGTGGATACTAAGAGATATAGACTTGGACTAATAAACCAAGCTTATGTCGGTATATACAATCCCAGTAACATTAACTTGGTTCACTGTCTCTGATTTTTCATTTTATATTCTTCTCAGTAATTGTTTCCTATAACTGCCAGTTTTTACAACTGATCAACATATAATTAATAATAAAATTCTTCCTTTGAAATGGCTAACTATTTTGGTAGCAGTGAAGAAGTAGAAAGGGTGGAGAGGGGGAGGAGGAAAGAGAGAGCTGTCCACCTCTCCTGCATGTTGTTTGGTTAACAGGGGAAGGAATGATGCAAGGGAAATGCTGGATGAGGATAAGACCAAAATTTATTCCCTAATATCACGCTTTTCCGTTTTTCTAGAAAAGAAACTTGGGGCGCCTCACGCTTTTAATGATATCTCGATTTATTATCAAAAAAAGTAAAGAAAGGCTCTCACCCCTCCTGCCTTCCAATCTGTCCAATTGTAGATGGATTGGAAATGGTGGGGTCCATGGGATTTATCCTCTCCATTCACATCCCCCCTAATCGCACAGGGACTCTTGCCCCCTCTCTTCTTCCTCCCACCCTATTAGGCCACCACTCTCCCTTCAAACATAGAATTAGATTAGCGGTCTTATACGTAGGCTATCAAGTTGCAATGTAGACACTTTATATTTGTTTATTTTAGTGAAAGTAACTGAAGCATATGTAATGGCTGGGCTGTTTTTTTTTCTTTTCTTTTCTTTTTTATTTTTATTTTTTTTAGCATTGGCTTCTCACTGTATTTATCTATCCTTCAGGTCACTAGTTTGTTAAATCGGATGCAATTGCGTGCTGAGCAGTCTGTATCAGGTGATAACTCCACTATTAATGTATCTGTACCCCCTGCTAGAAGTGATGTTCTTCATCCATGTGATGTTATGGAGGTATTGATAGTACTAAGCCTGGTCATTTTACTAATTTGCCTTTCTTCACCGAACATGTTTTGATTGTCACACTTGTATTTTTATTGACAGCGAATGTTTTTTTTATTGCTTAGGATGTTGCTATTGCTTATGGCTACAACAATATTAAGGATATTGCAGTGGCTAAGGGTTACAATATTTCAAAGGGAAGGGCTGTGACTTTGAAGCCACTGCGCTTGGAAGAGTTTAGTCATCTTATCAGATTGGAGGTATAGAGCAGAGGATCCTCATATGTATATTCAAGCGAAAAAAGCTGATTGTTGCAACTTTTTTTTGATTATTACTTCTATTCTGTCTATACTATTTCTACTGCATTCTATTTGTTTAAGTTTTGTTCTTTTCTATTTTCCTATTAGATGGCAATGTGTGGGTTTACAGAAGTCTTGTCATTCATTTTGTGCTCGCTTGGTGATAATTTTGCAATGTTAAATCATGAAGACGACGAATCAACTGCAGTAATTATTGAAAATCCTCGTTCCTCTGAAAATGAGGTTTGTATCCTGAATCTTTATACTCTTGACTGTGGGATTTTTTTTTTTTTTGTTTTCCCTCTTATTGGTAATTTTATGGAAGGATTTGTTCCTTGTATATGATTGTTGTAACTCCTGTCAATTTGTTTCTTCGTTTTCAACTATTATCTTTTTTCATTTTATATGTTTCCTTACTCAGTTTAGGTTCTCTTGAGTTTGTCCTTGAGTCTCTCTCTCTCTTTGACATGTTCACTTTCTCTTACGTCTTTTTGAAAGGTTCTCCTTTTCTGTTTTTAGAATTATTCTTTTTATTCTCTCTTTGTTTTGAATGAAGACTTAAAAACACATTTCATGAACTCCTACATTTCTTTTATAAGCCTGCTATATTTTTGTCATATTTCTTCCCTTTTCCCTTTTTGTTTTTTTAACTGTTTGTGTCACCTATTGTTGATTGTTTAGCTGTTCCTTCAGTTCTACATCAGACCTTTATTTACTATATTGAAGCACAAAATTCATATAAGATTGATACTTTTCTTGATAAAAATTGCTTATCTTTACATCATCTTTTGTTAAACTCACCATTGGATGTGAGTTTCCAATGGATTTACATCTTTCCTTAATGGTAATTTTTTGATGTAGAGAGTAATAGCTCTGGTTGGTTGCAGTTCAAGAATTCTTGTTTGGGCAGTTCTTATCATCCATGTATAATGTTTTGATCTAAGATTTCAATTGTTCCATGTTTCAGCAGTAGTATATTGTTCCACGAATCTATCGTGCTATTTATGCATTCCATACGAACAAAGCTAATTGGGGCTGGTAGCTAACCTTTCCACACAACTCTTCAAATTAGAGTTTTAACATTTTATTTGGAAACATTTTTCTTTTTGTGTGGCATGGTTTTCTATGCCCAACCAATACAATATTTATGATTCATCACATGCACGACATGCATGAATTGAATAAGGAGTAGTTCATGCCAACTTAGTAATGAATGGTGTGTAAGCAGAATTAAGTTGTTTGGTTAGCAAGATGGTCCGTGTCTCAATAAGTTGCTATTGAAGTTGCTCTCCTGATTTGCACCCCCATGTATTTCCATTTTGTCATTGAAGTGCATGCATATGTTTTTTTCCTTGAAGTGTGTGTCTAGGCTTGGTATTTTGTCTACCTACATTTCTAAGGTGAAGATTTGCTCCCTCTTAGTTTATGTGATTTTAGCTGGCTGTTCTTATTCTTATCTCATGTCATTCTCTTGAGATTTCTAATGTGCTAGCTAAACATAAAAAATAAAATAAAAAATAAATAACACATGATGCATGTGTTAGAAAAGAACTTTGGAAGAGATGAAGTCTTTATTTTTGAACACTTTGTATCTTTGGACATCAGCTTATGTTTTTCCTGTATGATTAGTTACCATACTTTTCTTATTATTTTTGCCTCTGCTAGTTAGTTGGCTTCTCTTATATACTTTTTGTGTGCATGAGAGACACCTTACACGTTTAATAAAATCTCGATTACTTATATAAAAAATAAAAAATTAAAAAAAAAAAAAAAAAATTATTCTTTTTGTTTTCTCTATTTATTTTCTGAAGATTAGTTAGAAAGAAAAAAAAATATTATTAATTTTTTTTTGTCTGTTTATTTTTCTGGAATTTTGACACATTCCTCCATTTCCACAGACTGCTCGTACCAGTCTTATGTCTGGTATATTGAAAACTGTTGGACAGAACAAAGCCCATCCAAAGCCCATAAAGGTACAATGTAGTTCTTCAATAGACCATATATTTTTCTGTGGGTCAGTATGCCTGTGTTTCTGTTATTAGATAATAATATTTATCTTCTATTATATTGGTAGAGTTATGAGGATATAGGTTTACTATGTCTGAGGTGTGCACAGTATTTAATTCAGTTGGGTCATTATTCTTAGTTGTAGTGCTCTCATGTAGGCTTATGTTGTTTCATTGTGTCATTAATAATTAGAACATTTGTGAATTTTTGGATTGAATTTAAGATTTTTTTTATAAGTAATTCAATCTCATTAGAAAGCATAAAGAGGCACAACCCAAGTACACTGAGTATATGCAAGAGACACAGACACTCACTTAGGGGGAGAAAAAAAAACACAAATTTCAAAAAAATCCAGAAATTAGAAGAGCGGGAATTATGTTCTCTCTAGATGCAGCACATCTCACAAAGTGGGGCCATCTTCTAGGCTTCCAAATTGCGGTGACTACCAAACTGGCCTTTTAACTCTCCAATAACTCCACCTGTTGGGGCGTTACCCTCTTTTTGGTGTAATCAATTTATTTATTTTTTGGTGAACATGCTAGATAGCTTATAGTTTTTTCAGAATCATTTTTTGATAAGTAATAATGCATTAAGAGCGCAGAGGGGCGCAACCCTAGTACACAGGAAGTATACAAGAGAGCGACTAAGTAGGGGAGAAAGAAGAAGAGAACAAAAAGAGAAAATCAGAAAAATCAATCACTAAAGGAGCAAGCCATCCTGCTGTCCATGTGAATAAAGTGTACAAAAAGAAGTGAATAAGATCCTCTAGGTTCCTCGACAAATCCTCGAAGCATCTTGCATTCCTTTCCTTCCAAAGACACCATAGAAGACACAAGGGAGCCATCTTCCAAACCACCGCACTACTAGTTCTACCTCCCGCCCACCAACTGGCAAACATCTCCATGACGCTTCTAGGCATAACCCAACTCAAGTTAAAGCGAGAGAAGATGACCTCCCACAACTTGCGCGCGACCCCACAATGAAGGAAGAGATGATCCACAGACTCCCCATCCACCTCACACATGCAACAACGATTAACCACAACAATACCTCTCTTCCGAACATTATCCAGAGGGAGAGATTTCCCAAGAGCGGCCGACCAAGCAAAAAACGCCACTCGCAAAGGAGCCTTAGTACGCCAAATCCTTCTCCAAGGGAACTGATTAGGCTCCTTAAGGGCAAGCCTCTTGTAGAAAGTGCGGACCTCAAACTTCCCTTTCCTTGAAGGAATCCACCACATACGGTCAACCCCTTCCCCCCGGATCGGCGACGAATACAAGAGTGAGAAGAAAGAGGCTAAGGCCAACTCCTCCCAATCATGGATACTACGGGTAAAAGTAACGTTCCAGTGCACCATCCCATTTACACACTCCCGGATGTCCGCAATGGAGGCATCCTTGTTGCGAGCTATATTAAAAAGGCCCGGAAAAGCATCTTTGAGGGGCGTCTCGCCACACCAACAATCCTCCCAAAATTTGACCTTCCCCCCCAAACCGGGAACTAATCTGAAGTGGCACCGAAACGACCTCCAAGCCCCACAAATGTATTTCCATAGCCCCACCCCATGCGTTCCACGAGGAACATTTGAACGCCAACCACCCCAAACCACCCCATACTTAGCCACCAAGATACTTCTCCACCAAGCTTCTTCTTCATTTGCAAATCTCCATAACCATTTCCCCAAGAGGGCTTGGTTGAAGAGGCGCAAGCTCCGAATCCCTAGACCTCCCTCAGAAATCGGAGAGCAAACCTCGTGCCAACTGACCAAATGGAATTTGGGTTCATCCTTGAAACCTCCCCATAAAAAATCCCGTTGAATCTTCTCAATACGGTTCGCCACGGAGATAGGAATGGGAAACAGGGACAAAAGATAGGTGGGCAAGTTGGATAAGGTGCTCTTGATGAGAGTGAGCCTCGCCCCCTTGGACAAATAAGAACGCTTCCACGAGGCCAACCTTCTAGCAATTTTCTCCACCATATCATCCCAAACAGCCAACTGCTTAAAGGAAGCCCCTAACGGAAGACCCAAATACTTCAAGGGAAGCGAGCTAGTGCCACAGCCCAAGACGCCGGCCAGCTCATCCGTCTCAACTGAATCTCCGACTGGGACCAAAACAGACTTGGCCCGATTAATCTTTAGCCCGGAAACCGCCTCAAAGCCTATACTGAGAGCTTTAATAAATCTAACATGTTCCGGTTCTGCCCTACAAAACACCAAAGTATCGTCGGCAAAAAGAAGGTGGGAGATCGACACCCGCTCATGCTCCCTGGCACCCACATAGAACCCATTGATGAAACCCCTACTCATGGAGGCATTAATCATCCTACTAAAAGCCTCCATGACCAAGATAAACAAAAAAGGCGATAGAGGGTCACCTTGTCTAACCCCACGCGAGCTCACAAAGAAACCGGAGGGCGAACCATTGATCAACACCGAGAACCGCACGGACGAGATGCAATGCTCAATCCAAGAGCACCATTTGTCGCCGAATCCACACCTTCTTAATAGATAGAGTAGAAACTTCCAGTTCATATGATCGTAAGCCTTCTCCATATCCAACTTACACAAGAGGCCGGGGTCCCCGGATCTGAGACGGCTGTCCAGGCATTCATTGGCAATAAGCACCGAATCCAAAATATGTCTACCTTTGACAAAAGCGTTTTGCGGATTGGATATGACTCGGTTCATGACTCCCCGCATTCTGTTGGCTAAGACCTTCGCAATTATCTTATAAATCCCTCCCACAAGACTAATAGGACGGAAGTCCTTCAAATCGGAAGCCCCATGCGACTTCGGAATGAGAGCAATGAAAGTAGCATTGAGGCTTTTTTCGAACTTACCTCAATCATAGAACTCCCCAAAAACAGCCATGACGTCCTTTTTGATCACCTCCCAACAATCCTGAAAGAAAGCCATAGAAAAACCATCCGGGCCTGGAGCCTTGTCCCTATCCATTTTTTTGACCACCTCCCACACCTCCCTCTCCTCAAAAGAAACTTCTAGGCTAGAAGACTCTTCCTCCTCCAACCTATCAAATTGAAGATTGTCCAACCTTGGTCTCCAACTTAGGGTCTCTGTGAAAAGAGACTCATAAAAGCGAGTAATATGAATACTAATAGCCTCTTGATTAGAGGTAGTAGTTCCATGAATGTTCAAAGACTCAATATAGTTCTGTCTACGGTTGGCATTAGCGATCCGATGGAAGAATTTTGTACACTTGTCGCCCTCTTTCAACCAACGGATTCTTGATTTTTGTCTCCAACTAATTTCTTCTTGGAGGAGAGAGATTTCTAACTCCCTAGCGAGCACCTTTTTCTTCTCAATCTCTTCCGCGGATAACCCTCTTTCTTCCTCCACCCTATCTATAGCTTTGAGATCTTCCATACGATCCTTGATCCGAACCCCCACATTGCCAAAATCTTGCGTATTCCATCTCCTTAAATCCCACTTTAGAGCTTGCAACTTCTTTGAAAGGATGAAACTCGGCGTACCCTGAAAATGATACGAGTCCCACCAGCTGCGCACTTTGTCCACAAATCCCTCCACTCTAAGCCACATATTCTCAAACTTGAAAGGCCTTTTACCACCCTCATGAGAGCTACAATCCAAAATAATAGGAGCATGATCGGAACAAACCCAAAGCAACCTCTTTTGGCGCAAGTCCGGGTGGCGGACTTCCCAATCCGGGGTCACAAGAAAGCGATCAAGCCTAGACCAAGAATTATTGTTTGACCAAGTAGAAATACCCCCCACTAAGGGAAGGTCCATGAGGCCCTGATCCGAGATGAATTCGCCAAAATTCCTCATAGCCGACTGAGAATGAGCTCCCCTAGACCTTTCACTAGAATAAAGAGTGACATTGAAGTCCCCACCAATACACCACGGGACGTCCCAGCAACTCATAATCCCTGCCAATTCCTCCCAAAGTAAACGCCTAGCAATAGCTCTGTTAGGTCCATAAACCCCCGCAAACGCCCACTCGAAACCATCCTCAATATTCTTGAAAGAACAAGCCGCCACATGCCTTCCCAACGCTATATCTACCTTCTCCACAGCTCTCTTGTCCCACATGAGCAATATACCCCCCGAAGCCCCAATGGAAGGAACAAAACACCACTCCACATACGGGCATCCCCATAAGCTCCTCACTAAATTATACGAAAAGAACTCCAACTTAGTCTCTTGGAAACAAACAACATCAGCCTTCCAACTTCTAAGCAAATTTCTAACCCTCAACCTTTTATCCCTCTCATTCAAACCTCTCACATTCCATGAAAGAATTTTCAGCTTCATGATTTAACTCGACTGACCCTCCCCTTATTTCTTTCCCTT